>NC_142063.1:274966631-275306631 GCF_059756535.1 Pantherophis guttatus | reverse complement strand
CCCTTTCAAGAGGCAGCTGAACTTTCTGTTTTTTTCTTTGAAGAGCTGAAAAGGCTTCTTGGATAAGAAGCAAAATGTCTTCAAAGAAAAACCAGAAAGTCCAGCTGCCTCTTGAAAAAGCATCTTTGGGATTCCTATGCAGAGGCATGATTAGCAATAAATCAGTTTAACTGGACCTTCACACGGGGGACCTGATCTTTTGCACTTGACATTATCTTGCGCACAACACAATTTTAGTGCAGGTTCTTCCTTGAGTTGCTGTTACAGAATCCCGCCCCCCTGCTTTTTAATAGAATATTTTGCTATTCAGAAAAAGAGAAAAGCCCGGACAAGTTTTGGAAATTGCAGCTAACCAGTTAACTATTTCAGTGAAGCAATGAGCAACGGTGCCAGCATTTTCATTATATAAACCAGGGCTGTCAAACTTGCAGTCCATGGGCCGGATGAGTCATGCGCTGGCCATGCCCATGCCCGGTTTAGCGAAGGAGAAAAAAGTTGTGATACATCACGTGACGACGCTGTGATGATGTGAATTTGACACCCCTGATATACACCCTCAATTTACAAAAATCAAATGATGCCACTAAACCAATAGATTCCAAGTGGAAATCTCCTTTATCTGTTCAGAAGGTAAAAACTCAAAATTCATAGAGATTATTTGAAGGTATTAAGGACGTTGGAGGTCATAATCTCACAATTAGGCCATTGGGGCAATTTAAAACACCATCTTAGTACATTTGGGCCAAGTTGAAAGGTGAGGGTAGTTTACTCATGCTCTCTTTATATTAACTCAGGGGTCCCCAACCCTAGGTCCATACACTGGTCTGCAGCATGCCAGCAACTGGTCTGTGTAAACAAGCAAAACCCTATAGGAAGTTAGCACCCACCCATCTCCTAGGAAAATGAGATATTTTAGGAAATATTAAAATGGCAGAATAGTTCCCCTAAAAGGGAGGCAAAAACGCAGCCCCACCACCTTTGTCAATGGGCCATTAAAGCCTGGGCCAGTCTATTCTACATAACAAAGATCCACCTCCTACAGGCAGAGCCATAGTAGGAATTGCCCTCACCCAAGATCCAACAAAGACAGGATTAGCCCTCTACCCATCTAGCAACAGAACTCACCACGTGGCACTTGGGGAGATTGCATCACCAGCAAGGCTCAACCAAATTTAGCACACAGGACAGGGAGAATTGCCCCTGCATGGCCCCATGGGAGTCTGACAACCAATCAGAATACAAGCTCAAATTCAAAGCCCAACAGAGGGCATAAAACCCAGGCACTCTCAGCATCTCGGCCCTTTTCTGCTCAGGAACTCAAGCCATGTGATCCTGTCCATCAATAAACCTTCTTTCCAAGCAACTTCCATGAATCCAGTTGTCAGCTTTGGAAGCCATATTAGGCCAGAAGCTTCCATGCTGCCACCTTCAGAGTTTTACTTGGAGTTGAGGTTTTTCTGGAACGCTGACACCAGTGCCTTTTTCCCCACTTGGAACTGAACCCAGAAGGATATTTCTTCCAATAACCTTATCCATGGGATGCAGGCAGCATGCAAAACCACGTCCACTCCACTCCACGGAAAAACCTTTCTCCATGGAACTGGTCCCTGGTGCCCAAAAGGTTGTGGCTGCTGTACTAACTGAAAAACAGGTGTGAGTGTGAATAAGCAGTCGTACTTAGAATCATAAATCCAAATGAGTGAATCCCAGAAGGTGGCAACCTTCTCCTGAGAAATAGGAAAACGTTTATTTGATCTTAATATACAGTACCACATTGTTACCGTAATGATTGACAAAATATGGTTGATGACTCCTGGCTGTTGAATATGCGTGTAATTCCTAAACCGAGTGAATTGCTTTGGCCAATTAGCCCTCAATATGCTCGTTTTAGCCACCCAAGCAGATGTGATTTGTTTGGGGCTAAAATATCCCTTGTTGGGACAAGCAGCGGATGAGATGATTAGATAGTGTCATTGACACAATGGACATGAATTTGGGGAAACTCCGGGAGACAGTGGAGAATTTGTGCTATGGTCCATGGGGTTGCAAAGAATTGGATACGACTTAGCAGCTGAATAACCAAGAAAAGTATCCCTGACCAAGTGATATTATGCAGATTACTTATCTGCAAAGACGTTCATCTGTATTACCATTTTTGTAAAAAGTGAAGCTGGTGAGTTTTTTTTTTTTTTTAATTTGATTTATATGCCGCCCTTCTCCGGAGACTCAGGGCGGCTTACAATGCGCTAAGCAATAGCCTTCATCCTTTTGTATATTTTATACAAAATCAGCTTATTGCCCCCACAACTGGGTCCTCATTTTACCTACCTTAGAAAGGATGGAAGGCTGAGTCAACCTTGAGCCTGGCGAGATTCAAACCTGCAGTAATTGCAGGCAGCTGGTCTTAATAACAGGGTGCTTTAGACCACTGTACTACCAAGGCTCTGTAGAGTTGGTTCCAAGTCTACAGAAGATCGCTATGTAAATATATTTTAGAAACACTAGGCCACCAAGCAAAGCAACAAGTATCCATTAATAAGAAAGGTGGGAGGAGAAAGCCAAACGATTAAACTCTGCAGCATTGATACATAAAAGCTATGAATTCTTTGTTCGGGGAAGGGGAGGAGTAATCAACTATTGCTTTATTCTTGCCTAAATTCTTGCTAAAGATTCAGATTTAGCTAAATCATGTTTGAAAGTCTGCTGTACAGCCTCTGAATAAGGGGCTAAATGTTAGGAGAGCTGTGGTTTACTGCTGAACCTGGCAGTTTGATTGCTTGCCCTTTTTCTACTGAGGAAAGCCCTCACGAGAGATCAAAGACTAAAACATGGCTCGATTGAGTTTCCAATGCATAGTTCAAGTGTCAGAACCAATTGGTGAGCCAAATGGACCAGTTAGCCCAGATGATAAACAAGTAGATTGCTCAGCAGATAGGACAGAAATAATGACAATAATAATAATGAAGTTGGTCCTCTATCAGGACCAACTTCAAATTCTGCAGCTGTCACTGCAACAGCTGTTGTAACTCCAGTCCTTTGGCACAAAATACCAAACTCCTTGCCTGATAAATTTGATGGCACCCAAGCAAACTTTCCTTACCTGATATGAACTATGATTCTCTCTCAACCAAACCTGTGTAGGATTTATAACTAACCAGATGACTATAAAATGGGAAAACCATCTTCTAATTCAGAACCTCTTGAACATGGACCTCTTCTTTAGTTCTGTGGCCTGAGGGCATGGACCCCTTTAATTCTGCGGCCTGAGAGCAAATTTCAAGAATTCAGTCAAGCAGGTATTAGTTATGACATCTGTGACCTATGACAGAGCATGCCAGAATATGCAGTTTTTAGTGGTTAGCTCAGGAAGTGATCTGAAATGAAAAAGGCATAGCTGATGACTTCAAAGAGTGCTTTTCAATCAAAATTTGTCAAGGCTATGGTAGCATTTACCGTATTTTTCAGACTATAAGACGCACCGGTGTCATAAGACACACCAAGATTTCGAAGAGGTAAGGAAAAATAGGTTTTTTGCCCTCCCTGCCCCTCAGGAGCACTCTGCAGGCCTCACAAACCCTGTGTGCCCGTTTTGCAAAAACGGGGGCATTTTTGTCCTCCTCCAGCCCCCAGGAGCATTCTGCAGGCCTCCCAAACCCTCTGCGCACCCTGTTTTTTGCAAAAACAGGTGAAAAATGGGCTGTTTTTTGCCTGTTTTTGAAAAAAATGGGGTGCACAGAGGGTTTGGGAGTCTTGCAGAGTGCTCCTGGGGGCTGGGGAAAGGCAAAAACACCCCCGTTTTGCAAAAATCAGGCCTGTTTTTCGCAAAAATGGAACAAGTGGGGCAGGGGTTCGGGAGGCCAAAAATGGCTGTATTCGGTGTATAAGACGCACCAACATTTCCACCCTCTTTTGGGGGGGGGAAGGTGTGTCTTATACTCCGAAAAATATGATATCTAAGTCTGTCTGAGTATTGATGGAAGACCCCTAGAACTGGCAAAATACTGGCAGGAAGGGAAGTATTGTAGAGCATCTGTTGCTTTGCACATGAGTGCTCTGTTAAGCCTTCTTTCCCAAAACATCAACCAAGTATGGGAAAGGGAGACTGGTCCAAAATGTTTTCTTGGAGAAATGAAGCAGCGCCATTCTCAATGACATTTGAGATCGGAACAATCACAAAATAAGTGGAGCTGACACATGTAGAATTGAGCACTAACAGAGATTCAGAGTCTGTAGTGTCTCAAACATGTATGGCTTCCTATCCCAAAGAAAGAATAACCTGCTAGGATGCCTAACAGATCTATGGAATCTAAATTGTATTTGGAAAAGGAGAAGCACTGACCAGGCTCACAATATCACTTTTGTGGCTGCATAATTCTTCCTGGAGACCAATTTCCTGTAAAATAAATCCTTTAGATGCTTACCTACAAGCATTTATCAAAGGGAAAGTACAAAATGTTTCTTCCTCCCTAACTAGTGCTTCTGACCTTTTGGTTAAGAACAAACATTTGGTTCCTTACGTATAGCTCCTGGACTCAATAGTAATTACCACTCCTTCCTCTCTGCACTCTGTAAACTGTGGTGATTACTAGTCCTTCCTCTCATTTCTGTTTCTGCAAAGAAGCTGAAGAAACAGTGGGCCACTTAGCTGCTTCAAGATTGCAGACTGTCTACAAACAACAGCATGACAAAGTAGCAACAATGGTATATTGGAATATCTTCAAGAAATATTTTTGCCTGCAAGCAAGAACTGATGTTGGAAAGTACCCAGCCTGGCAGGGAAGAGGGACCAAGTATGAAACTAGCCTGGAATCCCTATGAGTTAGGACTGATGCCCCCTAAATTCCTTGGAGCCTTACCTAATTGTTCCCAGGAGTAGGCTGCCAGACTGGGGAGATTCCTGTATCATAGGCAGAACATAATAAAGTAGTTAGCTCAAAATCTGTATGTGTGTGTTTGGTTGTTCACACCTGATAACTGTTGAGACTCAAAATAGACAAAATAATAGAAAATAAAAAACCTAAACATCCTAGGAAAGGACTTGGCAGTTTTATTTTTACTGAATGTTAAATTTAAGATCTCTATTTATTGTTTAACTAGCTGTACCCGGCCACGCTTTGCTGTGGCCCAGTCTGGTGCTTCTGCTGGGCTAAAAGAGCGAGGCTGAAGTTCCAAACTGTCCACGAACATTTGGTGGGTGTCGATGTCACTCACTTTCATCAGTCACATGACAGCCCCCGAGCCACGCCTACGCAGCTGATGATTAGGGCAGAGAACCGCTTGCTAAAAAACAATGGGAACCACAAAATCCTCCCTCTCTGTCTCCCCCTGTCTCTTTGTATCTCTCTATGTCTCTCTCTCTCCCCCGTCTGTATCTCTCTATGTGTCTCTCTCTCTCCCCCTCTCTGTATCTCTGTCTCTCTCTCTTCCCCCCTCTCTCTGTATCTCTCTCTGTCTCTCTCCCCCCCGTATCACTCTATGTCTCTCTCTCCCCCCTGTATCTCTCTATGTGTCTCTCTCTCCCCCTCTCTGTATGTGTCTCTCTCCCCCCCACCCCATCTCTCTGTATTTCTCTATGTCTCTTTCTCCCTCTCTCTCTGTTTATCTATGTCTCTGGCCCAGCCCCTTCTGCATCCCCCACCATCGCCCTTACCTTTTCAGGCCAGGCCTTCGCAGTTCTCCGCACCACAGCAGAAAGTCGGGGGGCCCCTCCGTCCTCCCTACACAGATGTTCTCTGGGGGCTCGATGGGGAGACGCATAGCAGGGAAGGGAAGGGAAGGGAAGGGAGGGGGTGCGGTGTGGGTTCGAGGCTGGTTTGGGGCTTCCCGCCCGAAGGAAGAAAGTGGCAAAGCCAGGAGCCACGCACACCCCACTGGACCCCTGCTGCGCAGTTCTCCCCCCCCACCTGCTAAGGGCAGGGGAATGATTAAATCCCCTGCTCTTCCAGGCAAAACGAAGGAGGGCCAGCCATCCTCCCTCCTGTCCGTTTCCGCCCCCCGAAGCCTCCCTGGAGCCCCTTTTCTTCCAGAGGCCGAAATTTTTGTGTAGGCTCCGTGAACTGCCAGAGCGCCCACCTGGGAATCAAAGGCAGTGCTGGTTAAAGGCGACCCCGAGGCTCCAGTTGCCTGCAGCTCCTGCTCATCGACCGGATTTGCATAGTGCCAGTTAGCGGCTGGTCTTACTGACCTCGGGGCCCGTGGTAGCGCTGGGCCAGGCGCGATTCGGGCCAGGCGCAATTCAGGCCAGGCGACAGATGGAGGGTTCCCACTCGGCAGACCCAGGCAGCCTCGTTGCCAGATGTTCTTTGGAGGGAGCCCCAAGAGCGGCTGGCGAGGGGGATGGGCAGCAGTGGCGGGCGAGGCTAGTTTGTGGGGTGGCCGGGGGAGGGGGAGGTCAGAGCCAGGCTCGGGCAGGCCCCGTCCAGCCCTAGAAGCGCCAGCTGTGAGGGCTTCCCGGTAGGGAGCCGGCTGCCTACCTGCCGAGCCTGGTGGCAGGCTATGGCCCTCGGGCGTCTCTGCCTTCCATATGCGCAGTTTCTTGGAAGCAATATGGAGAGTCTAAATATAAGGAGCAGAAATCTGTTGAGCGTAATCAGGGCTGGGAGGCTGCCTTGTTGGTTTTACGTCCAGCAGATGGCACTGTTTTTCAATGTTTTTCAATGTCTTTCAATGTTTTTCATGTTTTTACCTGTCACAGGTGTGACATGTATATAATATAGGTATATAAAAACACACCCATAGTCGAATGCAATGTTGTGTCAAAATTTGAAAGCAATCAGTGAAGAACTTTCAGAGATGTGTGGTTATGTACAAATGGACATTTACATTTTTATTTATATAGATGTATTTACAGTGCATTTTAATTTTATGTCTCTAGTCTGCCTAGAGATGTTTCTGGTGAGATGAACAATATACAAGTTTTATAATAAACAAATAAGTGGATAAAAATGCAAAATCCAATCTAAACATTTGGCTGACTATGTGACAAACCATTACACAGGACTAACTGTGCATTAAGTTGTAATGGATCTGCATATCAAAGCTATTTTTATTTACATCAAAATAACCTGCCCTTTTAAAAAGACATAAAAACATGTTCTTCCATGGAGCTGTCTATTCCATATTTCTGAAAAGGTCAGACTTCTAGGTAAATTCCAGATGAATTTTTCATTGTGGATCACATGGTCTTATTTACAATATTTTATGGAGGATAAGGTCATTCTATATAATCATGCTTTTTTCTATATTGTCTTTAAAACACACCATTTATTAAGAACAAAAACCCAGAATTGCAAAAACATAAATAACATATAACGTATAAATTACTTTAAAACCATAAATATTTAACTACAGTGTTATGCTACTGTTTGCTTACTGTGGATTCTCCTCACACAATGCCCTGTGAAACTGCATAATTTTTGTTGCCTTCTTAGTTGTGAACAGGACTGGAGCCATTCTGACTGTAGAAGACAAGCTGTTCCAGTGGAAGGTGTCTACTACTACAAAGGTAATCTTCTGAGACTAACTCTAGCTAAAATATATTTGATGGGCAATGGATTCTAGAGTGGATAGTCCTAAAGGTAACAAAGATCTGTGCCATAAAGGCAAAAACAACATCTTGAATTGGACAATTAGGCCAACTTCTGCAAAATAGATGTTATTCAGCTAAGCTGCTTTCCACCAATCAGCAAGCAGGCAGCTGTGTTTTGTCAGAGTTATAACTTCCAGGTTATCTTCAGTGAGCAACTTTATACAGAGTGAATCGCCACAGTCTGACTGAAAACTTACAAGAATGTCAAGATGGATTCAGCATGCCCTGATCTAGGAACGATTGCAACTGATAGGCCAACTAAAACTGGTCACAAACTGGATTGAGGACAATTTACCATGGCCATCTTGTCATGGCTGTCTTGCCGCAGCCATTTTGCCATGGCCAACCAGATGCAACATGATTTTTGCCAATGGAAATAATTGTCAAAGATACAGTAGAAGATAACATTTATCGCACTGAATTATCCCACATGGAATTGTCATGCTGCAAGGTGTCCCACAGCGAGTTGTCCCATGGCACGTTGGGCACAGAGAGGTGGCTGTGGCAAGATGGCTCTGGAGAGTTTGCTGCAGCGAGTTGTCCCAATTCCACACAGCCTCTTCTGTATGGGGCTTTGCATGTTGCTTTAGCAGGAGCTGGGAATCTAGGAGCAGCCCCAAATTGTGCAATTACTTTTTCCAGAGAAGTACATGGCCATTCATACCTATAGATGAGACATCCTTTATATCTAAAGGAGTGTACCATCCATCTTGCTAGGATTCAGTCTGAATCTCCAGTCCATCAAAAACTTTAGATGGTGGATCAAGACTTCCAGCATATTTTCTGCCCAGCCTGGGATGGAGATAGATATATCAATTGGGTTCTCCAAACTGATACAGAACCTCTCCCAATGGCTTCATGAGTACTGCACCGCTTTCATGTAGATTCTCATTTCAGGTCATCCACAAGAGTTACCAATTTCTGTCTCATGCCTAGGTCTGAATCTCAACTGGAATGGAGTTTGTATTACTTTTGTTAGTTTGCAAATACGATGTTGCTTTATACAAGTTAGGTAACTTGCTTATTCAGTAATGTTCACTCAAATAGCACCTCTCAGTGTGTCTCAGATGTTTCTCATCTTCCATATAACTGGAGATGGCATTCTGGAACTTCTACATATACAAGATGTACTCTGCTGGGATTTCTCTTTTAAAACACTCAGATACAGGAAAATGGGTACAGTATGCTCCTTAAAACTTAAGGTTGGAATTCACTACATCCCTACATTGCTTGATTTTGAATGTTGTTATAATTTTATTTCATGCTGCATGCTGATTTTATTATCAGTGAACTTCAGAACTGAGACTTCAGTTGCGATATTAGACTTCTTAATTTGCTTATCCTATTTTTATGAGTTAGCAAACCAGCGTAAATTGTAGTTAAGTTGCTCCGTGTGAACTGTTTGCTGAAGTGATTCCAGTGGTATGGTATACTGGGCAATGAATTGTTTGGAATCAAACCAGAAGCTGAATTTAAAAAACAACATGACATACAGAGAGATGTGTTGACTTCTTAACTCAATGTCACTTTCTCTGTCAGCAGGCAGAGTATTTCTACAATTTCCATTATAATTTGACATTTCTATTCCATTAGTTTTATTCAGTATACTTCAGTCACTGGTGTAACACTTCCTCTGTCAATTATAT
The DNA here is from genome assembly GCF_059756535.1 of Pantherophis guttatus. Classification (NCBI taxonomy): domain Eukaryota; kingdom Metazoa; phylum Chordata; class Lepidosauria; order Squamata; family Colubridae; genus Pantherophis; species Pantherophis guttatus. Next base: position 275,297,397 of record NC_142063.1, on the reverse strand, counting down.
CAAATAATATATTATCATCTCAGGAACTCTTCAAGCAATTAATGTAATCATTAACAAAGATCATCGGAAGGTCAAACCTATTCTAATAATGTGTATTCTAAGGTAGCACCAGAAGCGAATTCTCCTCCATCTCACTTAATGAATTTCGGAATCTTAATTTTAAAAAATAAAATGCATTTTTTTCCTGATCAGAGCAGATGCCATCAGAAAGAAGAAATTAGCTCTATGGTTCACTATTTAGCATGCAAGTACGGAGGGGGGCAGGAGATGGTAATTGGCCCAACATGCAACAATGCTTTAGGCATTATTTAGCCAGCATCAGAAGCGTTCAGATTGGATAAAGGTGAGTATCTTTTTTCTCTCAAAATTGATAGTTACTGAAAAAATGACTGCCCACAAATGGAAAGCAATTATCTGCAATGAGAACCATCAACAGGGCTTGGTTTTACGCATCATGCTAAGTGTTAATAATATGATTTGTTTAGGGTAGTCTTAGGGTGCTGTGTGAACCCAACCAATATTCTTTATAAATTATGGGTTATAGCTTACTATAATATGTGAGCCCAGCAGTCTGTGGTTGTTTATGTAAAGGAAGCCAAAGCTAGGAAGTGCAGGTTCTCAGTGGTAATGCTAATGCTTCAGAATAGCCTCTGGGAGGAGATCAGAAGAGTCTCCCCAGCCCTTAATGCTTTCAGGATGGTGTTCAAAACTAAGCTATTCTGGAGAACAACCCACAGATGTTTACATTCTGTACCATCTTTTATGTTGCTTATTTTTGTGGTTGTTACGTTACCCTAGCATAGATATTTTGGCCTCTGGAGTGTAAGAATGCTTCAAGCTGCAAGTTTCAATGAACTATTTATTAGCTAGTTTGTAATGTTCTGTGACCTGAAAAAAACAAATCCCATGGCTTTTTAAATCTTTTGTTTTTGATTCAGTACTTTGTATTTTATCTTTGTTTGAAACTTAATAGTTGGTTACAAAAAATAAAATAAAATCCCATGAACAAAGTTACCAGCTGTACTATACTCCTACCTGTGCCTCTGGTAGCACTTCCTGGTGAAGGTAAAGATAGTTTTGATCTGTTCTGGAATTGCAACCAAACCTCAGTTTAAATCCAAATTATGCAAGCTCAGACCTCTTAAGGAAAGTGTCAGCCCTGGAGCCATCTTTACTTGGAGCCTTCAGGGCCACCATAGCAGTGGATGGGCAAGCTGTGGGAAAGGGAAGGGGGGCGTGGAGACAGTGTGGGGTGTATAGCCATAACAACATATTTTCCCTTGGGAGTCAAGGACGTTCAGCCTGCACCTGGAGAGGCGTGACTGGGAGTCAACTACAGTTGGGACAGCAACCTGATTGGACCATGTGACACCACGTGGATGCAGAGGACGGAACCTTGACTTTACTTTGGGTGGCTTCAGATTCGGGTTTTCCCAGATGTGCCAATATGACATCTCTAATAAATTCAAGCTTTGAGAAAAATGCCTGCCTTGGAGTTTTGATTACGTTGGGGGTGTTCCTTGGAATCCTGACAGAAAGACTACCTGCGAAGTAACAAAATTGTTGGCCATACCCCATTAACTCAGAGGTTCATGCAGCATACTGACACAACCATGATTCTAGGATTTAGTGCTTCTCTGGGAACAACTCTGATTTCTTTTAAGTTTTATTTTCTGCTTCTGGCTTGAAGGTTCTCCTAGGCCACTGAAGTGATGTGGCCACCCTATTTTGCACACCAGCCGATCCAGGTGTGTAGTGGAGATACATTGGCTGCACATGGTCCCTGAATAATAAAATGAAACTTTTACTATTCTGTGATTTCTATTAGTTGCATTTTATTTCACTGTTTTCTTGATTTGATATCGTCTTTGGGCATTTTGTACATGGCTGGGAATTGTTTGAAGTCTGGTGGCAGGAAATTACAATCCGTCCATCAAGCAATCAAGGAAATCTATTAAGGGAGCTTTATGTAGCTAAAGGTGTGTGAGAAATACTTTCCATTTGTTGATGTTCCTTATATTGTTCTGACAGGCTCCATTAGATCTCTAAATGATGCACAGTAGATTTGGTAAATATTTGAGATGGGAAAAAGATAAACTAGATCTAGATGTATTTGAAGTACAGTCACAGTTCATAAAGAATTACTGTTCTCCTTCATAGGTCTGGCACATCCTACTTTTTATCACTGAATATATTGTTTAATCTCACCTTGTCTGACTTTGTAGCTTAGGCCATTAATGCCATTTATCAAAATAAATCTTTTCGTTGTTATGTAACTAAAATTTATGAAAGCCAAGACTGACTAATGAGATTCAGAACTTCTATGTATGACTCACTTCACTCATTCACTTTGGTTCTTCCTTAAATTATTGTCGTTCTTTATATTTGAACTCAGCAAGCAAGCTGAATTCTTTGCAATGCATATGAACCCTTGGGAGTAAAACAGATACCTGAACGATGCTGGAGTGCAGAAATATATTGCAACTGAAACAGAATGCAAAAAGACAAACGATATGACCATTCAACTAGCTGTGACTAATAGTGACATCATTTCTTCCTTTTGAATTTTGAATACATGATAAAAACCAGCCTGGAAGTCAAAATGGCTTTCAGTCTCCCCCCTATTAAAATAAGATAGCTAATGAAAGAATCAGTAAAATGTAGTGATTGGACTGAGACTATAGAGATCCATGCTTACACACTGTTAATTATTGTTGATTCTTCTCTATGAAGTCCTGAGTTCATAGACCCAAGGAAGGATATAAAGACAAAATAGAAGAAATATATCCCAGTTCTCAGTTTCAGATGGATACCTATTCTATTTTGCTGATCTCTGCGGTAGAAAAGAAAATATGTCAACAATTTAAATAAAATAAAACAAAATGAAATATATAAAACTGTATACATTTATAATTATGTGTATGTATGTATGTATGTATGTGTGTATATATATATTACAAACTATGTATGTATGTGTGTTGTAATATATATATATTACAAACTATTCTAAAAATACGAGTTCCAGGTACATTAGTAAAGAAAGAAGCAGACATCCTGCAAGCTCTGGAACTTAAAATGTTAAAATAATTAAAATTTTATTTTACTAAGCTTTCGTCAGCCATCTGCTGACATTGTCAGAGTATTAAACTACCATTACAGAGATCTCTGCCTTTATATGCCATTAATCAATTTGGCCATTGCACGTGTAATAGGCCCTTCCAGCTGTCTCCCACTTGTAATTAGCTGTGTTGTTTTTGCTGTCGTCATGCTGGATGATGGAGGCTTAATTCCTACTGTTTCCTCCCTCATATCTTGCTTATAAGCAAGCTCTCTGCAAGATGTATGTATGTATGTATGTATGTATGTATGTATGTATGTATGTATATGTTCACACACACATACATTTTAAAAGTGTACAAAAAGTAAAAATATAAATCAATTATATAAAAAAAATAGTGTACAGTCTATCAGCAACAAGGCCCCTGGTGAGATTGTGGATTTTTGGGCTGGATCTGCATATCAAGATTTTTAATAATAGCCATAATAGCCTAAATCACACATAAGTCATAAATCATGTTATGAGCTGCAGTATTGTAATTTGTAGAATACACAACCTACACAATGCCAAAATGGAACTAATATTATGGTTGCAAGAGAATGGTGAGGGTAGATGTGATATAGGCAATGTATAAATGCAAATCTGTCATCTTTACTTCTCTCTGCTAGAAGCAACTGTGAAGGACTGGTGACATGGCACGGAGTGAAAAGATAGATCAGCCTTCCCTCAACTGCCCCTTTTTCAATATATTGGGTCAATGGATTAGCCATATTCTCTGGCTGGAATTCTGGAAACTGCAATTGCTTGTTGACAATATGGTTTTTTTTTCATTGTAAAGGTAGTGTGATGTAGTGGTGTTGGATTGTGACTGGGGAGGCCAGATTCAAGACCACCCCAAGTCCTTCTTGGAACCTCCCTGGTGATCAAGGATAAGAAGGGGTCTGGAAGCTAAATAATATAATGAGTGCCTAAGGGAACTAGATATGCTTAGCTTAATGAAGAGAAGGCTCAGAGGAAGTATAACTGCAGTAATCCAATACCTGAAAGTTAATCAATGGAACAGCCTGCCTCCCAGAGTTTTGGGTGCTCCATTGCTGGAGGTTTTCAAGAAAAGATTGGATAGCCATTTATCTGGGATGTCTGGAACTCCTGCTTTGGATTGGACTAGAAAACATCCAAGATCCTTTCCAGCTCTATGATTCTATTATTTAAGTTAGTCATTCTCTCTCCTATGGTGGTTTTTGTCAGGGTGAATTTGAGGAGAGGATGCCAGGTATAATGCTTTGAGAAAAGGTGGGATATAAATCTAACATCATCTAATAAGACGATAATAAATTTTGTGCTCCACAGAGCCAACCCCAACTATCCACAGAAAGATCAGAGTATAAACTGAAGATGAGGTATGGAGAAAGAAGTAGCTAAGAGGGGGAAGGTATAGGAAAGAAAGGGAGGAGAAGGACTCATGTATCATGGCAATAGTAAGAAGTTTAGCAAAGTGGCAGAAGCAAGAAGATAAGGAGAGATGATGGAGTATCATGGTGAAATAAGAGAAATGAAGAGGAGGGTATTTAGTAGCTATGGAAGCCAGTTCTTCTTCTAGGACAAAACACTACAGCACCACAACATATCTGAAATGGCTTGTGGGGGCATAACAAGATGGAATTGACCCAGTCAATTATTTGATGGAAGATTAAATATTTCCCTCATACTTCTGGGAATTTCCTAATGACTCATCATGTAAATAGAGTTCTCTGAATGCATATCACTGAATTATTGGTCATCATTTAACACTCAACACATATATTTAGCATTCATATACACCCTTTTCCCAATTGAACATTTTTAGGTGTTTAGCCATGGAACTCTATAATTTCCAGATCCAATCATTCACAGGATTCATCTTATTTAACTCAGTCATACCTAAGCACCATTGAACACCACTTAATGAATCTCCAAAACCAAACCAAACCAAAAATCTCACAGAGCTGGAGAGAAAATACAGCTAAAAAAGCAAGTCTTTCTATTTGCAGAGCTCTCTAACTAAAGATGAATTGGTTGCAGATGCCAAGCTTTGCCTACCATTGTGTGTTGGCCAAGCTTATTAGTGAGGGAGCAGTGCAAAAGTTCTCACTAAATAAAGGTTTATGGGAACTTCAGGCTCTTTGGAGGAAGTATGGGGAGCTATGCAATTCTGACCCAGTTAGTGGGATAGGACACTGCCAAAACCACTGATAAGATTTGGCTGAGTGAGTTACTGCCTGGATAAAGGCTTTGAGACAGAACTTTAAAGCTAAGAATATTATCCATCTGAGTGAATGAAGCCATGAATTTGCCTTAGTGTTTCTCAAACTCAACACCTTTATGATGTGTGGACTTCAACTCCTAGTATATTGGATGGAGAACTCTGGGAGTTAAAGTCCATTCATTTTAAAGTTGCTGAGTTGAGAAACATGGCCTTAGATCATGTTGTGTAAAAAGGTGGCCAACAATCAACCACATAGATGCAAGGCATAAAGAACACAATATACTCAAGTCATAATATTTATTGCTCTAAAAAATATTAGGGATGAACTATTTGCATGTAAGTAGGTCACATCTGAGAAACATGCTTGTTTTTTTCCCCTGTTGCCTAATACCGTACAGTCCACTTTCTTAGCAACAAAACTAATTGTGATAAGCAGCCAGCAATAACTGAGTCATTTATTGCCAGAGAGAGTACTAGCAATCTGCATTTGGTGATTATGCTCAGAAGAATGAAAATTGGATCTCCAAAGCAGAACATGGGTGCATTGTTGCCCTTGGGATACATTCGGTTTTCTCTTTAAAAAATGTGATCTTCAGCCCAAGTGGCTTCAGAGTAATTAAGTGACTGCTAATCAGAAGACCCACATATCTTCTTTTTTAAAGTGATAAAGTGGAATTCTGCAAACAAAGGCTTCTGAAGCTTCAAAACAAGGAGAACCCAAGACTTTCACAAGTCAAGGGCCAAACTTCTACCTGCGTATTTGAAATAGCCTATTTATATTTGCTGTTTTCCTTCATTCCAGTTAATGCTATGAAACTCTGATATTCAAAACTGAAAGCAAGTTCATGCAAATTTATACTGTAGTTTGCAGATGTATAGTTTCCCTCATACTTCAGGGAATTTCCTAATTACTCATCATGTAAATTGATTGCATCACCATCTAAGATTCAATACGCAAATTTAGCATACATATAAAAACACCCTTTTCCTGCTTGAACAGTTTTTAGGTGTTTGGGCTTGGGACTCTATTTTAATTTCCAGCCACATATCTGGACTGGAGATTATAATTCACAGCACTGGAGGGCAACAAGTCAGGGACGCCTGGGCAGAAAAGTGATCATAATCATCTTTCTAGTAACTGCTAAGGTAAATGCAAAGACAATTTTGAGGGGGGAATCTCTGCAGGCACATTGTCTGGGTCTACGTATTATACTAAACTAAAGTATATTCCAAATTAGTGCAATGTATGTGAACTCAATCGATCAAGAAGAAAATGTCCAGGAGATCTGCTTTACAGTTGAGGTCATTATGCACAAATGCATATGGGGAATCCTGCTCTATTAAGACTGATGATCTACTTGGGTTTTTGCACTGGGATAGCCACAATGCAACTCCAACAAGCTATTACTTTGTGGATGTTTCTTTTACAATTGTTTATTGTGTAAATTATCTTTGTGTGTTTTATCTTGTAAAACAACTGAGTCCCTTAAAGATTTGGCAGTCTGTGTATATGATTAATAAATAAAGACACTGGAGTATCAGAAATGGCTCCTCTGGAGAAGTGTTTATTGTTATTCTTCCTATGGCTGGAACAACAATAGTTGTTTGTTCACTGCTCCTGGCTCTGCTTGGGGGATGTGGGGACAATGTTCTATTAGTTGCCTCTTCATACCCATGTATGCCAGCTAGCCACAAAAAACAATTTTTGAGTCACATTGGCTCGGACCAGCCAAGGGGAAAAGCAGGAGATGGCTTTTGCTTCCAACATCTTGTGGGACAAGGCACTTTGTAATAGTTGTAAAAATGGCTTAACTTGCTTTCTCTTGTGCTCATGGGATGGTGCGTTTCTTTACTGGTATTGCCAAGACAATTGAGAAATCAATTCAACTCTCAGCATATTGAATACAGTCTCAAGGCCAATCAGTCTACTGCACACTTGAGTCCAATCTTACTATTAAATGCTGCACGATTGGCCAAGTTTCAGTTCTCCACAATAAACGAATGTGTGTCAGATTAACATAGGGCTGTTTTTAAGACTAGATAGTGGCAAGGCTGTGATTCCTACGTTTCCATGCCAGATCCTTTCTCCGTAGCCAACTCTGTAGTGTTGCATGCCTTTGTTCCAACCTCCTTCTACTGCTTTTGTTAATTAAGTAAGAGCAATGCCAATAAGCTACAATCTTAACAGCACACAATCTCACCAGAGAGACCACTCAATGGTCATTCTCAGGCATCGTAAACTGGCACCCTAAAAAAACAAAAGCTTACTTTTAAAACATATTTTAAAAGAGACACATATACAAGCAAAATTCTGATTTAACAGACTATTCAGGGGAAGGGATATTCCTTAATAGTAAAGATAATTTTGCATTCATGTAAAAAGCCTATCTGTCACAATGTGCATGCATGAAAGTAAGCCTCGGGCCTCTTGGTCATGAAGCTCAGTGCCATTGTGGTCATTTTGCCCTTTTACTATGACCACCTCTGCTGTTGTGGGAAGAGGACTCTCCTGCACCTGCAGTTCATTAAATGGAGATTTGTTTTATCAAGATTTTACTGTATGTCATGTCCATTTTGCAGAGCAATCATGAGATATAGATAACAAAATAGCAGATACCACAGGGAAGAGTCAGTGGTAATTCTTGCTTTTAGTTTTCAGAAGAATTATGATTGTTGCGTAAGAAATTTTGTATTTGGAAGCATCCTTATATTATTGTGCACATAGTTTGTTTACTTCCGTGTATCTTCCCCCACATTTGTTATTGTCACTAAAAGAACACTACATGGTTGCAATCAGCCTTGTTAAACAATAACATTGTAAAAACTACAGAAACATTGTAGTGATCCAGCAAAAAGTGCAGTGATCTCATTCTTAAAAACTCCTGCTTGTCTGAAAATGTTTGGGTCTATTAACATCTTGAATTACAAAGTACTGCAACAGTACGTTTCAGCTCTCCAGTTGGTTTAGTAGGATTTTTCGATCTCAAGGAGATCAGTGTGTTAGAAACAATGAGTAGAGAAAGAATGAAAAGAGAAAGAATAACAACTTGATCTACGATTCAAGACATGGCCTTGATTTTCAGAGGAATCACTCCAGGCATGGTCTCTTTTTTACAAAAACATGGAAATCCAGGACAGCTGGATTCCCTCTCCCAAAAAGAAGCTCAAATTTGTCTAAGCATCATACTCAAGTTAAAATGAAAGCCAAATTGCCACAAATTGTGACAACAGCAGAGGAATATATTGAAAATAAGATTTGCCCTAACTGTGTAGAAGTATGAACTCTTAAAGAGAAAACAATGTTATGCAGTTGGTGAAATCTCCCTAGAGCAAAGCTAGGAAGAGATTAATCAGATTAGCTGCTCCTTGGGATGAGCTGTTCGTCTAATGAATCTAAACTTATGTAACATTTAAACAGGTTTCAGTATAGAATATTTGATGAAGAACCTAAATGAGTTTGCAGCTTTAGTGGGCCTTTAAGTAAACAGAAAACAACATTGCTTGTTAAGAATATGACTTCTGAAATTCTTTCTTGGGTTTTAAGATGGAGAAAAAGGTGACATGTCTGGGGATTACATTGACAAATAAGATTCTAAATTGTTTCAAAATAATTTTGTGCCTCTTTGGAATGATACTAAAAAGGGCTTATTAATAGGACACAAGTTGTTAACTATCTTTATTGGGTAGAATCTTGTAATTTAGATGAATGTCTTACCAAATATGCTTTTTCTGTTTCACACTCTACCAATATTTATAAGTGATACTACATTTAAATAATGGCAGATGGACATCTCTAAGTTTATATGGCAACCCCGCCCCCCACAAGAATTAGATATAAATTATTGCAAGATGCTAAGGAAAGAGGATGTTTGGGTTTACCAGATTTGAAATTGTACTTTGATGCCTGCTGTTTCTTCAGGCTAAAAGTGTAGGTGACTCTCCAAAATAAGGTTTCTTGAGCTGCAGGGTCATGAATTAAGATTTGGATGGCACACCTATTTATGGTATCAAAGTGATTTCAACAATCACTTTGTTAGATATGCCATTCTTTCTCATCTGTCTGCTTATCTCATCTGCTCATCTGCCTGGAACCCGTTTTACGAAAAGAGTCCTCCATTCCTCTAACCGTAATAAAATACCTTATGCCACCAGACTCCAAATTTTGGGCTTAGACAATTTAGAACTACGCCAACTTCAGTCTGACCTAAGCATAGTACATAAAATTATCTGCCACAATGTTCTTCCTGTCAATGGCTACTTCAGCTTCAACCACAGCAATACACAAGCAAATAATAGATACAAACTCAAGGTGAACTGCTCCAAACTCGATTGCAGAAAATATGACTTCAGTAACAGAGTGGTCAATGCCTGGAATGCACTACCTGACTTTGTAGTTTCTTCCCCAAACCCCCAAAACTTTAACCTTAAACTGTCTCCTGTTGACCTCACCCTATTCCTAAGTGGTCTGTAAGGGGTGTGCATAAGTGCGCCAGTGTGCCTACCGTCCCTGTCCTAATATTCCTTTTTACTTACTCTTTTCATGTATTCAAATTATGTTTATACTTTTACCTGTTATCTTATATATGCTTGACAAATAAATAAATAAAATAAAAATAAATCCTAAGAGTTACTGTAGGAATAAATGTAAAGTAAGGTTCTTTGTGAAGATGCCCCTTTGGGTAGCCCCCAAGCAGCTTTTTAAAGAAAAGAAATGGTGGTGAAATCAGACTGGTGGACTTATGGTCAAATAATTTTTTTAAATCATGGTGACTATATCCTCAAATTTAAAGAGGTGTTGGAATTAGATGTGTTTACATTGGTTTGCATATTTACAATTGAAAGATTTAAATTAGATTTAAAAAGTTACAGATTTGGTTTTGTAAAAAATGAATTGGAAATTCTATTGTCTGGTAATAATGGGACATTATTGCAAAGGTTTATAAATTGCTATTCAAATTGAATTTGGAGAATGAATATGTAAAGCATTGTATGGTTCAGTGTGCAAAGAATTTTGGATATAATATAATGCTTGAACAATGGGAAAATACGTGGATGAAAGATTTAAAATTTACATTAAATTATAATTTTAAAGAAGAAATGTACAAATTGTTAAAGAGAAAACAATGCCATGCAGTTGGTCAAATCTTCCTAGTGCAAAGCTAGGGAAAGATTAATCAGATTAGCTGCTCCTTGGATGAGCTGTTTGTCTGATGAATTTAAACTTATGTAACATTTAAACAGGTTTCGGTCTTACCAAAGTTACTTTTTCCCTTCACTTCCACTCTTACTTAACCCTTTTTTCTTTTCTATCCTTTCCTATCTTTACAATGCTGCTACTCCTTCATGTCATGACATTTCATCTTCTATCCCATCTCTCCCCTCCTTCCTTTCTTTCCCTCCTTCTTTCCTTACAATGTGCATTATGTGTGCATGTGCTTGTATTGTTTTGTATATGTAAGAAAGGGAATGATTCGGGGTTCAATTATTTTTTGTAAATGAGGTGAACACACAATTCCAATGAATTATTAATACAATTATGTTTCTGTGCCTTGGCTTCCCTTGTCAGGGCAAGGTTCCTGGCAGAGGTGGAGAGGGAGAAGAGGAAGGAATAACATAATAAAAATATTATACAGGGTAACAGTTTGTTACACAGATCATCCTGAATTTTTTTTAAATAGACTGAGCCAGTATATAGGGAACAATTCAATTTTGATTGAATTGTTTCCTGTCAAAATAGCCATGTCTTCTGGTTGTATCACTATATAACCCACTTAATTGTAACCCACAACAGTGTGACAAACTAGGGAGTATTGACAATAGTCCTTCAAAGTAAACTATTTTGAGAGGATTTCATCTTCATAGAGTTATGTGACCAACTGGCCAGGTTTTTCAAAATTTTAAAGCTGTTGGTTTAAAATAATGGTATAAATAACTCGTCACTCACAGAGTAGACAGGAAGAATACTGTGGGTACACATGAACACAAAAAGTTATATTTAGCAAGGTAGAAAGTAACACTCTCCAAGCAATCTCTTCATCTCCAAACTATTCATAGGAAACAATCTGAAGAATCTCCAATGGAAGATTCAATGATAAACATGGAACTCATTTTTTTTTCCTTTCTACCTGGTAAAACAAAATGAAACTATTGAAAATTTCTTTGGAATCATTTATCACACGGGTATCAAACTTGTGGCGTCATGTTGCCAACATGTGACGCTTTGCGATGTTTTTTCCCTTCACGGAGCTGGGTGGGCGTGGCCTGCCCACGGGCCGCCAGTTTGACACCCCTGATCTATCACCTCTTTGAATGACCAAAAACAAAGCAAAACAAACCTCCAAACCTTCTGTGATATGAATTCCTTAGGTGACCTAATTTGTAGAAGTTGGTTTGGGATAAGGAAAAATGATGAGATGAAATCATTCAGGACCACAGAACATGGAAAAGTTGCAAAGAGAGCAATAGAAATGGGGGCAATCTTAGGAATTAAGATTTCCTGTATTTGCTATTATTTAAAGTTTCATGAAGCCATGATATACTCATTCAGGTCCATATACTTTTGGTTGTGGACAATTTGCATTCAATGATTCCCACACGGGCATGTGGGAAGCTCTCCATTCATATTACAGGGTAGGCATTATACGTAGTGGGCCCCTATGTTTCCCATGTGCCAACTGATGCAGCGATGGCAGACAGTATCATATTGTTCAATTTCTCCCTCATGCCACTTCCATGTACCATGCAGAGCTAGACAACCAAACATAACTACAATAAATTAAACTATTGGGTCTTGTTCATTTCATTATTTTTTTTAACAGGGGTTTTAGGGAATTTCAAAGAATATCTTATCTCCTTTCAACTGAGTGTCCATACTGGTCCCCCCACCCCATTATTCCTGTTACTGTGAATCTTGCTCAGTTACCTATCTTTGTTATATGCTACTTATTCCTAATGCAATGACACTAGCCAGCTAGTATTTTTTTTTCCTTGTTAGCATAACAACATTATGCTTCACTGGCACATGTCAGTTTAAGGTTCTAGTCCCTCTGCCCAATCATGATAGACTATTCTATTCTTAGTTTAAAAACAGTAGTTTTGATGTACAAAAATAAAGATTGGCTATTGTGAATGATTGATAGGACGTTCTTTATGCTTCTTTATCATTCTAATAAACGCAACCCAATAACTATTATTTTTTTCCATAACGTTCCCAGAATAACTAAACCTATCAGAATATCAAGTATTAAACCCACAATCAAATCAGTCAATTTATCAAATGAGTGGGAAGTGGCATAAGTAAGGCCCAGTCATTAGTCATTGCATTCCTGTTAGGCTCAAATCTTTGCCCAGAACCATGAGTGGAGTTTGAAGATCTGCGCTCCTGTACTGGATTCCATCCATCCTTGCCATGAGTAAGCAGTTAGGAACAGCACAATCCTAAATACAACAGTACAATCTTAATCCTTGTGCTTGGAAATAATTAGATCCCGCTATGTCCTAATCCTTGTGCTTGGAAATAATTAGATCCCGCTATGTCCCGCACCCATGTAACACCTCTCCTGCGCGAGGTGCACTGGCTCCTGGTGGTCTCCTGGGTGTGATTCAAGGTGCTGGTTACCATCTTCAAAGCGTTCCATGGCTTAGGACCTGGGTACTTACGAGATCGCTTTCTGCCACCGATAGCCTCCCACCGGCCAATACGCTCCCACAGAGAGGGACTCCTCAGGGAGCCGTCGGTCAAATAATGTCAACTGGCGACCCCCAGGGGGAGAGTCTTCTCTGTGGGGGCACCTGCCCTCTGGAATGAATTGCCCCTGGAGATACGTATGATCCCTGACCTACGTACCTTTTGCCATGCCCTTAAGACTTTACTGTTTCAACAGGCTGGGCTAGCTTAAATAACGAATTTTAATGGGTGTTTTAGTTTTTTTTTTAATATAGGGCCAAATTATTTAATATGTTTTAAACTGTTTTTAAACTTTATGGATATACGTGTTTTATTGTGGCTGTGCACCGCCCTGAGTCCCTCGGGAGAAGGGCGGTATAAAAATTTAAATAATAAATAAATAAATAATATGTTCAGGGCAAATCTCATGAGGGTATCTCTTGCAACTTCTCCCTGCAGCCTCTAAAACGCATTCTTTTGACAGTAAAAACTCAACCGAGGGAAAACACGAATTACACAATTTCCGACTGATCTTGCACAATTTCTGACTGATCTTACACAATCTCTCTCTCCTAGAAAGTCGGCTACCCTTCATTCATCAGACCCGGGGGTGATACCCGCCGTTCGATGCGGCGCGAGGCTTGGGAGCCACGTTGCTGAAATCCGAATTTGGTATCCCCCCCACACACACACCCTTCTCCTCTCCCCTCCCTCCCAAGAGAATCCGGTGGCCCCCACTTTGCTCTCCGTATTTGAACAGGCATTTTGGAAACTGCAACTGGAAGATGGGCTCCCCGACTCCCCAGCCGCTTGTGGTAGCTAACGCAGAAGCAGCGGCCATGCAAAGTGTGTGTGTGTGTGGGGGGGGTATAGCGCTCTACAGCAGCGCCTGCCGGCCCGAGCTTCCATGCAAGGGCTCCGGCTGCCAGGCGCACTAAGCGCCCACAGCCACCTCAGCCTCTCGCGGCCGAGCGAGCTGAAGAGACCCCAGGAGGCTTAGCGTGCGGCAGCCCGGGCGACGTCCCTCGCCCCGCCCCCGCCCCCGGGAGGCGGGGCGGCGCGGCTCGCGATTGGCCAGGGGGTGGGCGCTCGCCCTCTGCCCCCTGACCCTGCGCGGCGGCGGCTGCGGGCGGGCGGCGGCGGTGGTGATAGAGGCAGCGGCTGCCGCCCGTTTCCTGCTGGCCTGGCGGCGGCTGGTGCCACTGCTCAGCGTTAGGCGGGCGGGAGAATAATGCGGCGCAGGTCTCGGCTGCTGCTCTGCTTCGCTTTCCTCTGGGTGCTGGGGATCGCCTACTACATGTACTCTGGGGGAAGCGCCGCGCTGGCCGGTGGCGGCAGGAAGGTAAACCTGGGGGGGGGGGAAAGAAAGAGGAGCGGAGTTATGCACGCTCACCCACCCACCCCCACCCACCCGGGCGCCGTCGGGTGGGGGGTGTCTTTCGGCTTGGTCGGGCTGGGCTGGTAGACCGCTTTGCCTTTGCTGTGGCGGAGAGAGGGAGGTCTCTTCCAGCCGGCGTTTCCTCCTGAACTCCGCTCTCCGGCGTGGGGTGGGTGGCTGGGTGGGTGTGCTGTTCGGGGAGGACTAGTTGCTCACCCAGACGAGCGGGGGGTGGGAGGAGGAGGAAAAGGGCTTCTTCTCCGGCTCCCCCGCCGCCGTCCTCCTCTCCCTCTTCTCTCGTTCCCGGCCGCTTTCCCCAATTAAGAAGTGGCGCCCGCCTGCCTGCCTCCCTCCATGCCTGTGACTTTCCCTTCGAGTCTCTTTTCCCCCCGCCGACGACCCTGGTGGTTGTCTGGGCAGTGGAGCGGGTGGGGGAAAGAACCCTGCCGGCCAAGCTGCCGCGGCGACCTTTCGAGGAGAGCATGAGGATGAGTCGCGTCCATCATCCCCGGCAACATGGCTGCGGATGATGGGCGTGGACGGTCCAGCGGGTCCGGAGGAGAAGCAGCGGCGGCGGCTGGGGGTGGGAGAACCTACCCTATGGCAGAGGGGGCGTGTGTGTGTATATATGTGTATATATGTTATGTGTATATATATATATATATGTGTGTGTATATATGTGGCATCGGGATGCCCGTTCCCTTTCCTCGGGGAAAGCCCAAGGCTTTGCGGAGCTTTCCAACGAGAGGAAAAAAGCTCTGCCTTTCATCCTTCCGAAAAGAGAAAGCTCTCTCTCTCTCTCTCTCTGTAGCCTCGGTGCAGTGCGGGTGTGCGCGATTCCCTCTACGTTACGTTTCCGCTTTCCACCTCCTCCTCCTCCTTCCCCCCCCCCTTTGAGAAGTGGAGGTGAGGCGGCTGCTTTTCCTCGCCTTCTACGACGGGTTCGGCCGTCTGGAGGGTGGGGGGGTGGGGGAGCAGCGCAAAGACATTCCCGGGCCAGAGGGGAGGGCGTGGGGTTACTAGCCCCTCTCGCCTCCTTCTGGCTCTCTTTCAGACCGGGGTGTGGGGAGGACCCGCTTTTTTTCCTCCCGAGTCGCTTCTTGGGAGGATTTCTTTTTTTTAAAAAAAAAAGCAAAAAAAAAAAAAAAGCAGATGGTTCCTTTCTGGACTTCAGTCTTCGTTTCTAACTCGTCATTAGCCGGGGCCGCGTCCAAACCAACTGGAGCGAGCCACGTCTCGGCTTGCGGGAAAATGAGCGTGGGAGGAAGATGATTAGGGTAATGGGGAAAAGCTGGCAACCCTCGCTGTGCTCATTGGACTGGAGGAGCCCTTCATGGGATGCCTTGCTAGTAGTAGTCCAGGCACTTCCTCTTGGAACTTGAATGTATCATTGGAGTCCTTTGAGTCAGCTTTCCTCACCCTTATTTCTATTTCTCCCACCGATTTAGGTGTCTTTTTGTTTAAGTGTAATTAACTGGGTAAAGTAATTCTACTACTGACACTACTGAGGAAGACCTGAGGGATGTTTTATCCATTTCTTTCTGTCTTTCCATTGCCAACCATTTCCATTTTCCTAGGGTTGACTGGTTTCTTTCGTTGGGAGGGAGTTAAAATGCCAAGGCTGGCGTTATGTCGAAAGCATGGAAACCTAAGATACTTTTCATTTGCTGAAATGCCACCCCCACTTCCCTGTTCACCTACGTTTAAAAGGAAAAAAAAAAAAAAAGAAGCCCTGGGGAAAGAAATCTTATGTTGACATTTCCCAAGAATAAAGAACACTTCCTTATTTCCATTACATATTTTCTTCAATAGTTCCTAATGCAGCTGTTTGAAGTAGTAAGAATATGTGCTCGTGGAAGTGGCTGCTCATTATATATGGTACACACGCACATGGAAACGTACATATATGCAACTACCAAGCATTCTTTTTTAATGGGTTTACAATGACACTTCAGTGGTAATACATTTGGCACTGTTCCTATTCAGAGGTAATGTTAGAGTAGAGTGTGTTCAATTTGGTCCTTCACTAATTGTGTGAGGAACATTGATAGTTACCTTACATTATTTGGAGAATCAAGATCTTCAGTCCAAATGATGACTGTATATTAATTTGCCAAATTAAATATTGTTAATTAACCAATTAACATATAGTTCATTTCCTTGTGCCCAAAAAAACCGTTGCAAACATTAGTGTTATATAGCAAAGAAGACACTCAGATTTGTTTTTATGTTTAGCATAAATATAATAGTAAGTCATTTTACAGGTAACCAGGGTGGATAAGAATCAATGATTTTTTTAAAAAAATCAAATCGGATTTTTTTTATTTAAATCGGATTTTTTTAAATTTAAATTGGATTTTTTTGATTTTTATCGAATTTATTTTAATAAAAAACTTTTGGGGTAAAAATCTATCATAAGATAGTTTTCTATTTAAGATACATAAATAATTTCGTTTATTCAGCATGAAATGGAGTTTAGTTATGTAGCATGAGGCTGTATGTTCTGCAACATTGGGACTCGGTGAGTCAATAGTGGGTCAAAGGAGTAGCAGAGATGACAGTTGCTCTTTAAAAATTATGATTTAAATCGAGTTGATTTAAATCAAGCCTTTTTACTAGTGATTTAAATTGTGATTTAAATCAACTCGATTTAAATCAAATCCACCCTGCAGGTAACGGAAATGGGGACTGTAATAGGAAGTATTCACAAAACTGAATAGTTTAAAGCAGTATCACCAACTGGTGGTCCACGGGAAAATTTTGGTGGTCCACAGAAAAATTATTCACATTTTTTATATTGCACTAAATCAGGGGTCCTCAAACTACGGCCCCTGGGACAGATATGTGCAATGAGTGTTTGTGTTGCTGCAGAGAGTCTCCCCCTTCGGGGTCTCCTTGTGTGGGTTGGAGGGGGACAGAAATTCCAACTTGGGGTCTGCTTCAGCCTCCTGGTGTGGGGCTTTGGGCAAAGGCTGGAAGGAAGTGCTGCTGGTGGCAAAGAGCTGGAGGACCTTGTTCCAGTGGGACTGCATCATGGCCTGGAACTGGCTGATCATCTCAGCCCGCTGAGCCTCCAGGTGCCTGTACCTGGCCTTGCACTCCCGCAGGTCTTCCCTCTGCTTGGAAAGCCTATGCTCGTAGTCCTCAGTGAGGTGCTTCTACTGAGCCTCCTTCTCAGTCAGATCCAATTTGAACTGAGCTGTTTTGCCAACTCTTTCTCATGGTGGCTGCTTAGCTCCAACAACTGCTTCATGCTGGGGCCCTAAGGAGCCCAGGCAGGGAAGTGAGGAGTGGCTGGGAAGGGAGGGGTGAGTAGAGGTTAGTGAGGTGCCCCTTGATGTGAGTGACATCTAGTTGGCCACACTCACCCAGTCACATGACCACCTAGCCACGCCCATCCAGCTGGTCATTAGGCAGATCATATTAGTTGTCCGTGGGATTTAAAATTATAAATTTAGTGGTCCCTGAGGTCTGAAAGGTTGGTGACCCCTGGTTTAAAGCTTAAAGAACTAAAATGGAAAAAAAAGTCCTAAATACTATTGGTAATGACCAATAGTATTGAAGGAATATGACCACAAATGGGGGAGATTGACAATTATATATGGATTGGTGGTTTCGGTTTCCATTTTCTGTCAATGAAGCATAATATTTAATCCCAACTTTTAGAATGGCTTAGTAATTCTAAGCATGGGAAGAAGATTGTAAGTGTAATGGCTTTTGAAATTGTTCTAAAAGGCTCATTTAGCATGGAATGCCATGCCCTGAAAGAAAACATGACACATTGTATGTGTTTTGTGAATAAAAATTCTGCTGTTAGAACATTTAATATGTTCACAGAATGTATACTATTTAATTACTCATAAAAAGATGGTTACAAGATTGAAAGATCAATTTTAATAGATTATGATTTGAGTTTACAAAGTGTAACAGTAGATGAACTTTCAGTGAGTTTGCCGGGGTGTTTTTATGTGCAGAAAGTATTCTTGAGTGTACTTTCTTTAGTTTCAGCCAGTTTCTTTTATTATTGCTCTCTTGAACTGTTCTGCTTTGCTCTTGCCTTAGTTTTGTTAGTTTTAATACTGTGACATGCAATTAATTTTTTTTTGTTTAAAGATCAGACTATCCAGGGCATATACTTGAAGGCAAGGAAAGGAGTTGCTTTGTAGTGCCCAGAAGTGTGAATTTAGCACATATGTGCAACTCTGTAAACCAGCTTTGCCTTCAGCCGTTGCTGCAAAATCCTGGGAAAATATAGTCTTAGTTTAAGGAATTGCAGACAGGTATTTCAGCTGAATCCATATGGTCTTTGAAATACCCTTTTGCCTTCAAAAGCAAATCACAGCACAACCCTTTTTAAAGTGTATAGGAATTACAGCAAAAGTGAAGTAGCAACCTACAAGATTATATTTACAGACATCTGTACAAAACTGAACTGATGGAATATTTATTACATTTAAGTTGTCTTTGATCTCCAGGAAAATTTGTTAGCTTGGGTTTCTCCCCCATTTTACTCTCATAGTAGCTTCTGAAGTAGATTAGGCTTTGAGATAATGGGTAAACCATTAAGCTTTGTGTATCTTTCTTTGAAGGCTCTCATTCCAGCACTAACTGTTACATTGTACTAATTTTTAGGTAAGTAGGCAGTACTACTTAGCTTTACAATGTCAGGTTTGCTCTTTCATTGCTATTTAGAATTAACTGGACCTGTTTCGGGAAGATAGCTTTCATTCATGCAGGGAAAAGCATCTCAGGTTCATTATATTTCTTTACTAATTTCAGCCCTTTAGTGCAGATTGTTTCTATATTTCTACATGTTATCAATTAACAGTTTTAGAGAAATATAAATAACACATTTTTGTTCTATCTGAAGTATTTACATAAATTAGATTGTTTTGTTTGTTGGATACTGGTTTTATATTCAAATAGAAGAAAGCAAGTCTGGATTCTTAACGTTTTTGCAGAATGAAGAAGCTGGGAAAATTTTTTTTGACTTAGATTTATAGAAAGATATATGTTGTAGCCCAAAATTCTATACTTCAAGTTTATTTGGCAGGCCATTTTCACTGGCTTTCTACTTTGCCAACATCCCTTGTCCAATCCCTAAGGGAAGTTGACCAGGTCTCATTAAAAGGGAGATTTAGTATCTTAACTGCAAAAATGCCTTTGCCCCTGTCTGTTGGGACAAGTAGAATCAGTTGTGCATGTCCTCCTCTATCATTTTAATTCAATTAGGCACAAGAAGTTAATGACATCTCTGTTAATTAATTAACACACTATTCTTCTCCATTTAACTGATAAGCCAATGATGATCTCTGGGACAGTCACAAAATTTTGTTCATCTGCCATTGCTATTTGAGGCAAGATTGTATTGTTTTGATATATAAAATAATGAAGACATTATTATTAGAGATGTGATTTTATTATTTTAATATTCAGATTTTAGGGTGGTATATCTTTCATTCACTATAGGTAAAACCGTATAAAACAGGCGGCTCCCCTCTACCAGGGGTCCACCTGTAGGAGGAAAAGCAGTATAAAACGTAATAACAGTATAAAACGTAATAAATATGCAGTCTGTAACAATTTATGGGACAACTATAGCTTTTTTAAATTAAGAGCAGTACAGTAATCACACAATTCTATAAATTTCTCAAATAATCCTTATGTTCAGATTGTTGCAGGCTGCATCCTTAAGGTATAAGAAAATAAAAGTTTAAACAACAGAATTAAAGTAATATTTCTATATTTTCAAAATATACATCTTTACTTCAGTTCATGAGGAAGTGCTGCTCCCACCCATAGGAGCATCTTCTAGGTAGAGGTTTATTCAGGTGAAATTACTAACGGAAATGAGGCATTATCATTTATAATTGATATCTATAAACCTCCCTTTCCCATATTTTCTCATATTTTCCTGAGGCTTGAGGCTTTGTGAAATAAACTTTCAAAAGGCATAAGAGACTGGAGGCAGAGGAGCTGCTAACATTTGTTTCCTCCTCTGATTGTTTCACTAAATCAAAGGTTTTTCTGTGGCACTTTTATTTATGGGATGAGAAGTCTAGATCCCAATCCTTTTTCTTTTTTTCAGTACTGTAGAAAAAACTAGAATGGTTTTCTCTTCAAATATTTATTTCCTGAAAATCAAGAGGATGATTGACTGATTAGTAACAACAATTTACTGTAATATTATGCTAAGTGATAATGTGCATCTTTTCTAAAACATACTTACTATATGTCTATTTTCAACAAGTGTTAAGAATATGCTAAGGATACTTTTTGGGAATATTGTATTCTCTAATACATTAATACACACAAAGTGGAATCATGCTCCAAATAATAGAAACATTTCTTACTGAGCATGCTAAAAATTTTATAGGTCTGGATAAACTTGGATCACTTAATTAACTGAAGATGAATAACTTGTAATTATGGCAGTGTGCTATTTAAGTAACACTTTTATATGGTTTTTTTTTTTTGGTTTTGTTTTTTGCTAGACAGGTGACTAAGAATCTGCTGAATGAGGAATTCCTGGCAGTTTTTCAGTGATGTGTAAAAATAGTTGAATTGTTCCACCTTCCTTTTTCATTTTTTTCTCCCTAATACCTTAAAACATGTCATGGTCTAAGAAATAACCCTGCACTATCTGAAATTGCTAAGGAAGCATTTAGGTTAGACTCCTTTAGGTTATTTTAATAGTTTTATAGGTAAATATTCTGTACATTATGTTATATTTATGTGTCTTTGAAAGTGTATTTCACTAAATTCAGGAGTGAAATGCTCCCGGTTCGGCCCAGATTGCCCGATCCAGTAGCGATGGCGGCGGGTGGTTCGGAGAACCGGTAGCAAAAATCCCTGCAAACCCCCCCCCCCGTGCCCAGCTGAGCCGCGCAATCATCACTTTTAAAAGAATTTTTTCTACAACCTCTTCAGCCGAAAAAATGCTTTTAAAAGTAAAAAAAAGCCTCTGATAATCACTGGGCTCATCAGAGGCTTTTAAAAGCATTTTTTCTACAACCTCTTCAGCCGAAGAGGTTGTAGAAAAAATGCTTTTCAAAGTAAAAAAAAAAAAAAAAAGTTGGCCATGCCTACCCAGTCACATTACACCCCACCACCACCACACCACGCCCACAGAACCGGTAGTAACAAATTTTAGATTTCACCCTTGACTAAATTGAAAGCTCAGATGAAGCATCCTTTAAAACCAAACTGATATGACATAATGTCTTGTTTCTAAATGTTGTAGCCATGTCCCTTTGCTTTGATGGATTACAGAAACTTTTCCATATTTATTTGATTTATATTGTACCTTTATTTTTGTACAACTCCATGTGGTATGCATACTGTTACTATTTGTATCTGTTATTATTTGTACCTTTACTATTTTTACAAGCCAGTGAACATACCCAACATGCCTTCCACATATTTTCCTCATGGATATGCAGGTCTACCATTCTTCTCTAATAAAAAATACAGCCATTAGCAAGGAGCAAATGATGGATTTTTCTTCATATGTTTCAGTATATAGCAGTTTCTGGTAGAAAAACCTAATTCTAGCTGAGTGGAAAACAACTGAGTGGTAATTGTAAAAAATGCTTTTGTTTTCAAGGACAAATAATACTTTGTAACTAAGTTGCCATAGTTTGAGAGAAGCATGTTGCATTGAAAAATAACTTGGTGTTCCAAGATATTGGGACAATATCCCAATTCCAAGATAGAATTAGGCAACATCTTTATTAGGTTCAAATGTCATCACAAAATGAATAATCTTTCAGGGCCTTTTGCATTTTTCATCACTCTTAGAGTGGGGCAGCATAAGAAAAATGACTTTACAGCTATAAAATCTGCCTCAGTTACAGTTTTAGAAGAATGCAGATTTAATTGGATTAGGTGTTGTTATATAGTATGTATAGGTTATACTCATGGGATAAAGATCCCCCCTCCCATATGAAATATAAAATTAAACAGTTATCTAGATTTGCCTTCAGTTGTAGTACAACACACTGGGCTCAATACACAACACACACAATGACTTTTTTAGTGATTTCAGGAAAGATGTATTAAAACAATGAAATATATAGAAATAAAATACTTCAGTGCAGCAAATGCAAAATATAACATCTGAGAGTCTGAGGATGTAAGACAAAACTACAGGGATCTCTCTAGTGTCAAGTGACTGGTGACAACACTACTGAGTTTCTAGGTGGTGTAGGGAAGGTGGAGTACAGTTGGGAGTAGAGGATTCAGAAATCTCCTCTCATGGAAGCCATTATACACAATCTACCACATCATGCATGTACACACATACCCCATTACAGTTAAAGTGTAAGTATGATGTAAAGAAAATTGTCTGTGAAAACTCATAACTGATGTAATGAGCGGAGTTGGTTGTAGATTTCCTTCTCAGGAAGGCTACCTTTGTGGAAGTAGGATCACATGCACTTGATTCTTCAGAGATTTTTCAGTTTGTTCTAGAGTGAGTGAATTTGCCTGATTCCTAGGCTGTAAAATGACTTGTCTGCCATGTCTCTGTCTTATAGGGACTTAAAAAGGGATTTAAATAAAGATTCAACAGTTTGTTGTTCCTTTATCCCAACTACCATTGCATTTAGGAACTTGTCAGGGAAGTTGACAATTGTAATTCAGTGTACAGTAATTCAGAAACAGCTGCCTGGCCTCAATGCACCCATAGTGCCATGTTCCAAATTGGTAATAGATCTGAATAAACAATCCATACAAAAGGAAACCAGGAAGCTAATACTATAGAGTTTAATCTAACTGCATGCAATCTCATCCCATGTTTTATTGTAACACTGTGATTAAACACTGATTGATTACAACAGGAAACCTTTCCTTGCCTTTTTATTTCTTGCTTAGTTTAACAAGTAGTGTCTAGAAAAGTCCTGGAGAACCGAAAAGCTTGCTCATAATTTGGTAATAGTCTTATTGCTCCTAATGAAGTGTGTCTAAATGAGGATTTTCTATATGAAAAAAGCTACATTTGTTTTTGTATAACTTTGAAATCTCAGTCAACCTACAGATGTCAAGCCACCTATTAGCAAGTAGGATAGGTGAACTATAATTCTAGCAAAAGAAAAAAGAACAAGCTTGTTCTGTTGTAAATAGAACTCAGTCATTTGGATATTGTCTTTTTAGAGTCCCTAAAATAGTGACAAATTTGTCTTTTACATGCTTGCAAATCTGCACAAATTCCAGTTAGTATTAGGAATTTACATTTCATGCTTGCTGGCTGTTTGCCTTAATGTGATTATGAAAAGATGAAAACTATATTAGTGGTTGGCCAATCTACTTTGATTTAGCTGGCTGTGCTTAATCACATGATGAAAGCTTGATCTGCATGACAACTCATGAAATTACTACTGCAATTTATTCTGAAAAACAACTTGCAGGAGAAAATTGGACTTGTTACATATAGTTGAATATTGATAGGTAAATTTTGTTCAACTATTACAAAATGTGATTTTTAAATGAGAACTGTTAGTGGTATTCAGATTCAGTGGTATCTTTTAAATATTATACTATATCAGTCATGGCATCATTACTGAAGCTGTACTATATGATAGCAAATCCCTCAAAAACCCCAACCCCAATGTAGGCATCAGGAAAATTCTTTTGGGCATGATTTCAAGAAATTGACAATTCATTCTTCTAACTATATTAGCTGTTGGTGCTTTCTATATAGTTAATAATTTTGGATTTACCTACTAACATTTTTGTTGTTATTCAATCAGGAGAAGATATTTATTCATTAAATTTATATGCTACCCATCTCGGTGTTGAGTGACTCTCTTGCTAGCTTTCCAATTGTTCTCTGTAACAACTGAATATCAAAACAGTTGTAAATTCATTAGTATGTTATTACTGACAGCCTCAAACATGTTTAAAATTTTGTAGTCATAACCTTTTCACTCATACGAAATAATAAAATATCCATTTTTGTGTTAAAATTGTTCATGGATAACACTTCTGTAATTTAAATCAATCTGTCTGCATGAGTCCTATTTATGATTTTTGAGCTGCTAATGCATTATTTATTTGTTCAGGGTTTTTTATATATTATCAATTTCCAGATGGAGTCATGGCTGTGTGTAATAAACCAGGGTGAAAATAACAACGTAGAAATAATAAAAATACTATTTTTTAAACCTATTAAACCATATCATGAATTAATGTAATAAACAGTAATAAAAGCGTATTGATGTCAGATCTTAAATAAATAACCTTCTGAACAACCTTGTTTTTAAGGCTTTTCTAAAGGTCAGAAATGATGAAATCATCTAATTTTCGGGTGGGAGGCGGTTACATTGGGTTGATGCTATTAATGAAAAACAGGAGTTTCTCACTTTTACTGCATCTCGTGCGGGGAGGAACCTTACACATACCACCTGAGTGCACAAGTAAGCTATCAAAAGTCTGCTATATAATTGTGGCAGGATATACATGTGATAAATAAGTAAATAATATTGATTTGAAGTAGATCACCTTGAAGGTATTCAGCTTCCATGGCATTTAGAGCTTTAAATGTTAAAACCACCACTTTGAATTGTACACTGCCTGCTCTAAGAGATAGTGCTGGCGTTGTTTTTGCCATTATATAGTTGAATTTTGTGTTTTATTTTTTTAATGATTCTATCTTGCTTATTGTTGATGGGTGTGGAAGAACAAGGAATATTCCAATAAATAAAAAGGAAATTCATGGAAGCCTACTGGCAAAAAGATTATTCCCTCAGCATCAGTACTGTGTGTAACTAGCAACTCTCCTTCGGTGGAGTACTCCTTTGGTAGCACAGTGGAGGATAGATATATAATATGGTCAAGTCCAAGGAGAATATCTTCCAAGAGAAGGTACTCTGTCTCCTCTTTCAAAAAAAAATGGTAGTACTACTCTAACTCCAATCAAGCAGTGACAACTTCCCTGATCTATCTGGGAGGAAGGCAAGGGATACATACAGCCCCCCCACCCCCCCGGGCCGGAAAGAACTCTAATCATCCAAATGGCTGACATATTAGAAATTTGTACAATACTATCAGGTTAGCTATTGGTTTTTGTGCCAAGCCCTTGGCTAGTAATTTATGTAAGCAATTTAATCTGGCTTCTTGACACTTTTTATGGGAAGCATCTATCTATCTCTTTCTGTCAGGCCCAAGTTCAGAGATGACACAGTGAAATCCAATTAAATTCAGTCATTTATTTGCTTATAGCTAATGGACAGAATCTTGCCAAACTAAAGCTATAATCTTCTAACCTACTAGATACATCCTAAATGACTAGGGTGTGACTACTCTGAACCTCTTCCGCCATCCAACTCAGGACTGCCCAATATCTTTCTCTGGGCCTCTCTCTCTAATCCTGTCACAATGTTTTAGGCTTATATGCCATTTCAATCAGAAAGTGTCCCCCAGTACTTTACAGTTCTGCAGTAAAACATAAACTGAATAACACAGAGAGATAAAGCTGCAACAAACCACAACAATATCCTCAATATCAGCATTAACACACCACAAAGAAAGTATTCTTTCTTTAAGGTCAATTCAACCTGTCCCAGCATCTCTAGAGCAGTAGAATTGCTATATTGATATGGGTAGATCTTCATTCATTTGTACAAGAAATTCCTATGTAATGGACAACTTGAAAAACTTTCCACCTCAACTTGTTAAATGTAGACTTAGGGAGTAAGTAATACATGAAAATTATCTGACATCTTTCTGCAGTACACTCATTAACTTTTATTTAATGATGACACACATTGTCTTTATTGATGACAAGCATAATCTCAAATATGGATTTGTGTCAGTGAGAAATAATGGACTTGCAAAAAGCCTTTGAACTCCTTTGCCAAAAGTTAGTAAAAGCCAGATCAGTGTTTTTCTAACTTGGCAACTTTAAGATGTGTGGAATTCAACTCCCAGAATTCCCCAGCCGGCATGAAGTCCACACATCTTAAAATTGCCAAGTTTGAGCTAGGTCAGTGATATAGAAAAAAGAAATGCTGAGGGATTAGTTTCAAACATTGTTTGAAAACATGATGAAAGAGATTGATGTACACATAAATGTCTGTAACTGCAGTTCCTCAACAGTTTTTTATTTCAGTAGGGGCACATACAGTACAGTGGGGCTAGTTATGGGGCAGGAGCATTTACGCTTGTAGGAATTGCAGCCAGTCACAATCGAGTGTACCTGCTATGAGAAAAAGCTACCTACAGGGGGAGAGAGAGAGAGAGAGAAAGATTGGTATCAGCTGGCACTCTTCCTTTCAGTCTCCACTTAGACTGGAGCCGTATTTGTCTTTCTTGTGCTTCTCTCCTGACAGTGAAGGGTTTTGGGAGTCATTTACTGCCAGGAGAGGGCTATATGAGTGAGCATTTTTTTTGTTTCATGCTTTTTGCAGACCCTCTGCAATATTGTACTGCTGTGGGACCCCAACTTAACTGTATGTCAAACAGTTTGGAATTTAGTTGTTAATAAAAAAGTATACAGGTTGTCCTCGATTTATGACCAAAAACTGAGCCCAAAATTTCCATTGCTAAGCAAGGCAGTTCAGTTGTTTGCCCCATTTTGCCACCTTTCTTCTTATAAGTTGTTAAGTGAATTACTGCAGTTGTTAATGACACGGTGTTTAAGCGAATCTGGCTTCCCCTTTGACTTTGCTTATTAGAAGGCTGCAAAAGGTGATCGCATAACCCCAGGACACTACAACTGTCATAAATACATGTCGGATGCCAAGCATCCAAATTTTGATTACATGATCATGGGGATGCTGCAACAGTCACAAGTGTAAAAAATGGTCATAAGTCACTTTTTTTAGTGCCAGTGTAACTTCTAACAGTCACTAAACAAATGGTTGTAAATTAAGGGCTACCTGTAGTCTCCATATATGAGAATAGTAAAAAAAAAAATAATACCAGTAGGGGAAGGACTGTTTTGCTTTTTACTGAGGACATATTTCTTCCATATAGTTGTTCTAGATTTGACACTGTTATTTTGCCATTGCAGTGTCTAGAAATGATTTTTTTTCTTAAAGGGTAGCAGTTTTCTTAAGCTTTTCAAGAGTACAGATCATCATACTATTTTTATATTAAGGAATACATGCAACAGTTTGAAAAATGCTTATGGTACTTAGGTTGTCTGAATTTATAGTTCAATATCTAATGCTTTCTTTGTATTCTGGAGTTAGCAGTAGGGATCTTCTTATCAAATGTTATTGAAAATGATTACAAAAGAAAGCATTGTTAGTTTTATCTAATATTCCCTTCAAGAGAATATTGAATACATTATAGTATATTATAGTTCAGGACTCTAACATTTCACTGGTTCACTGACTGACTCTAACCCACTGGTTTCAACAACAACACATTCTCCCAACAACTTGGATGCATATCCAAATAGGCAGTATACTCCTGATAGGGTGTGGATGTGGGTGTGTTCATTCAGATGTTGTAGCTATTCAGATATGTGTGTGCATTCATTCAGATATTTTAGCTAGTACTGTTGGAAATTCCTATTTAAAAAAAAAACTGGAATGAAAACAAACTTGATTCACAAGGAAGCCGGTGTTATAGGGAAATTCCTATAGCTTTCCCCCTCACTCTTCTATCCTTTGGAGTGCTTACTTTGGTGCTGGAATAATTAGCAAGAAAAGAAATAATGCTCATATTTATATTCATTGGAGAGGAAGGGATTACAAGAGAGTAAGCAGGTCCATAATGAAGAATATACATGGAAAGGAAAATGCACTAGCTCTGGCTGTTTACCTAACATACTCTTGACTGTGAGCCAAACAAAAGACTTCAGTGTGTAACTGATTAGGATCTTATCAGTGTCAGGCAGCAGCATCTACTGGTAAGAAGGTTCTGAACAACTAATTAAGGTCACAGAGCTGAGCTTGTTAACTTGAGGTTAGCATTTTTAGGCATGTTCTCTGTTGCAGAGAAGAACTTATTTAGGCAATCTATTGGCTCTGCAAGGAGAGAGAGAAAGAAAAAAAAACATGGCCCAGGCACAGGAGAACATGTGCTAACTGACTCTAATGGTGAACATGTAGCCGAGAGAGGGAGATGCTGCAAAGGTCATAAATGTGAGCATCAGTCGCCAAATTATTTTTTCATTACCATTCTAACTGCAAACTATTGCTCTCTGAGGCAGTTCTAAATTAGGGCCACCAGTATACAAATAGAAATGGGTAAATTTCCCATTTAGTGAAGTTTCCAGTGACGTCCATAATTGCTGATTCAGTTTTGAATTGTTCGTGTCAGTGGCTGATTTTATTAGATTCTTAGACTAGATTTATTAGATTATTAGACTCTGAGATAATGTAGATCAGCAGACCCCCAACCTTTTGGGTCCCAGAGATCAGTTCTGTGGAGAGGGGTTTTTCCATTGACCGGAAGGGGCATGGTTTCGTGTGCTGCCTGCATCCCGCAGATGGGGCCTCCATTGTTTGTGAGGCCTGGTTTCTGGCATACCGTGGGCCGGGGCCGGTCCACAGACCGGGGGTTGGAGACCCCTGATGTAGATGCTGGTCTTCCGAGAACTCTTACATTTTATGATATGTATTTATGTGTTGATTCAATTTTTTAAACATACAGCTTTACATAGATGATATATTCTTCATTGGAAAATGTGGATTTTTATCACATGTGGACGTTTCTGAGGTACTATAGTTCCTGTAGAAGAGAATATTTGTAGTTCAGGATTGAATTGTAGGGCCCTTGCTGCTCTCCTGAGCTTGGTTGTTTTTTTGAAGACCTTTCATTACCAAACTAAGCAACATCCAATAATTCTTTTGGTTATTTAATGGAGGTTTTGGTATGACATTTTTAGAGATGACTTTTGCAAATATCTTAGCCATATGCAATATACAATTTAGCTAAGAGAAGTTTGCTCATTGGTCATTCTGAGTAACTGCTGTCAGGCATGTTAAAAGTATACAATTTATTTGTGGACATATAGAAAGTACATGTGTAAACTTTTTTTGTTCAGTGGGTTCTTCAGTACAGGTAGTCCTTGACTTACAACCATTCATTTAGTGACCGTTCAAAATTACAGCAAAAAAGTGACTTGTGACTGTTTTTCCCATTTATGAAGCATTGCAGCCACCTCATGGTCACATGATCAAAATTTGGATGCTTCACAACTGATTTATACTTAATAATGGTTGCAGTTATGTGTTCACATTTTGCAACCTTCTGAGAAGCAGAGTCAATGGGAAAGCCAGATTCACGTAACAATGATGTTACTGCACTTAATAATTACACTGATTCATTTAACAACTGTAGCAAGAAAGATGGCAAAATGGAGCAAAGCTCACTTAACATCTGTCTTCCTTAGCAACAGAAATTTTGAGCTCAGTTGTCCTACATCGAGGACTACCTGTATTTACCCATGAAAGAATAAAAAGTACTTGTACGTTACCACTTTATTTTCATAAGACGAAGTGTTTAGATGAAATTGCTTTCCTATGATAAAAATATATTTGCCATACCGGGGAAAAAAAATCACACAATGAAGCATTATTGCCTAAAAATAAGTACAGTTACAGTCCTCGGCTTATGACCACAATTGAGCCCCAAAATTCTGTAGCTAAGCGAGATATTTGTTAAGTGAATTTTGCCCCATTTTACAACCTTTCCTGCCACAGTTGTTAAGTGAATCACTGCAGTTAAATTAGTAACACAGTTGATAAGTGAATCTGGCTTCCGCTTGACTTTGCTTGTCAGAAGTTTGCAAAAGGCGATCCACATGATTCCAGGAGATTGCAACTCTTACAAATATGAGTCAGTTGCCAAGCGGTCATAAGAGACTTTTTACAATGCCATTGTAACATTGAACTGTCACTAAATGAACTGTTGCAAGCTGAGGACCACCTGTACCAATCTTTTAGGAGTTTAGGCTAAGAATGAATTGGCTACCATCAGTAGAATTATTTTGGAATGTGTAAAACTTCAGTTGATGATTTCGGACAATCAACAGTCTGTAATCACAGCTTGAAATGTGACCCTTCAGTTAAATTGGCAACATTCTTTTGGAATGAGGAACCTTGGTTGTATCCTCTGTGTTTCTCTCCCTTGCCCCCCAGTGCAGTGTTTGTTGAAAATTAATCTAAAGCAAGAATGAAGTGTAGATTTCCACATTATATTCACTGTCTCTCCCATCGCCCCTGTGATTATCTTTTTCAAATCTGCTTGATAAATTTTCTTCCCTCCCCCCCCATCTTATACTGTGCTGAAATGAATGCACAGTTCTTCTGTCCTGCATTGCATTCTTTTAGAAACCATTGATCTGAACACAGCAAAGCCTGAGGTTTTATGCATCATAAGAATGGTTAATTATTACTCTTTATGGTAATGTTTTCATGCTGTTCTGATAGCAGTAAGGCCATGTGGGAAGTTTAATGGTTTGATTTCTCATGCTGCTGTTTCCTCTTCTGGTGCTAAGGCAACAGACAAACAAATTGTTGGATTTCATTCACGTTATTTCACTGTTTTAGTGCTGCCAGAATAGCCTGGATTTCAATCATGGAGGAATTGTAATCTTGCCAGTCCTGGAGTATCTTGAGATGGAAGTGATATTGTTCTTATATGATGCGGAATGTTTTGTACTATTGTGGTTATAACCAGTAAAGGAGAATGTTTGTACCTCAGGGTTGAAATGAGGAGTCCTTGGTGCTCTCTGAGCTTGGCTGTTTTCTTCCAGATGTTTCATTACCCAAACTAAATAACATCATCTGTGCTACTGTAGAATTGATAATATTCACCTAGATTGGGTAATGAAACGTCTGCAAGAAAACAACCAAGGCAAGCTTTTTTTAATAGTGATTAATGAAATAATATGGATGGCCTGTTCAATGTTGTTAAATAGGAATTAAAGATGATGTGACACTTATTCTCCCCCATTTCAGTTTTTGTGTTTTATATAATACAAAGATATATACATACATACATATATATAATTTATATTTCGCTGATAAAGAAATAAAGGGAGACTAGTGTAGATCTATTTAACTCTCATCAGCTAGCCATACCCTTACTTGGATTTGAACTTGGGCTGCCTGCATGTTAGGCAGTTGTATTAACCTCTGAGCCACAAGTTTTCCTCCCTTCATCAGCTTGAGCCAGGGGAGAGATTAAGTGTTTTTCTATCGGGACATCTGGTCTATCCCAGCATGTGGGAGGGAGCAAACTGCATCCCTTTCGTCTTTCCGCTCCAATCCAGGAGCCCTCAAGCAGTCGCATTCACGACAAACCATTTTATACCAAATTTACATTTCGCTGATAAGAAATAAAGGGAGACTAATATAGATCTATTTAAAGCAGGGTGGATAAAAATCAATGATTTTTTAAAAAAAATAATAAAAAAAAATTGGATTTTTTTTTTAAAAAATTTGATTTATATGCCGCCCTTCTCCGAAGACTCAGGGTGGCTTACAATGTGCTCAGCAATAGCCTTCATCCTTTTGTATATTTATACAAAGTCAGCTTATTGCCCCCACAAACTGGGTCCTCATTTCACCTACCTTAGAAAGGATGGAAGGCTGAGTCAACCTTGAGCCTTGGCGAGATTCGAACCCTGCAGAATTGCAGGCAGCTGGTCTTAATAAGCTTAATAACAGGGTGCCTTAAACCCCTGTACTACCAAGGCTCTTTAAATCGGATTTTTTTTATTTTTATCGAATTTATTTTAATAAAAAACTTTTGGGGTAAAAATCTATAATAATAATAATAATAATAATAATAATAATAATAATAATAATAATAATAATAATAATAATAATAATAATAATAATAATTCTATATCGCCCTTCTCCCGAAGGACTCAGGGCGGTGTACAGCCTATTTAAAAACACAGACAAAACAACAATATAAAATTTAAAATAATTAAATAAATTGGCTCAGATTTAAAACCCCAAAAAAATTTTAAATACCCCAATTTAAAACTATTGTGTTGATAATCCGGCCTGGCGGAACAACAGGGTCTTCAATGCGCAGCGAAACACCCGGAGGTCGGAGATCTTACGAATTTCCGGGGGCAGTTCATTCCACAGGGCTGGGGCTCCCACAGAGAAGGCCCTCCCCCTGGGTGTCGCCAGCCGACATAACTTGGCTGATGGCACCCTGAGGAGACCCTCTCTGTGGGAACGGACTGGTCGGTGGGAGGCTATTGGTGGCAGAAGACGGTCTCGGAGGTACCCGGGTCCTATGCCATGGAGCGCTTTAAAGGTGGTAACCAACACCTTGAATCGCACCCGGAAGACCACTGGGAGCCAGTGCAGCTCGCGCAGGAGGGGTGTCACATGGGCATCATAAGATAGTTTTCTATTTAAGATACATAAATAATTTCGTTTATTCAGCATGAAATGGAGCTTAGTTATGTAGTATGAGGCTGTATATTCTGCAACACTGGGACTATCGGCGAGTCAACAGTGGGTGAAAGGACTGGAAAAGAGATGACAGTTGCTCTTTAAAAATTATGATTTAAATCGAGTTGATTTAAATCAAGCCTTTTTACTAGTGATTTAAATCATGATTTAAATTGTGATTTAAATTAACTCGATTTAAATCAAATCCACCCTGATTTAAAGCTATTTAGCTCCTATCAGCTAGCCATACCCAGCCAGTTGGGCTGCCTGCATGTTAGGCATGTATTAACCTCTGAGCCACAAGTTCTTGTTATATTTCTTTATCAGCAAAATATAAATTTGGTATAAAATAGTTTGTCGTGAATGCGACTGCTTGAGGGCTCCTGGTTTGGAGCTGAAAGGCGAAAGGGATGCATTATGCTCCCTCCCACCAGGTGTCTCGATAGAAAACACACACACACACACACACACACACACTTTCCCCAAAAATAAGACCTATCCCAAAATCTATTGGCAAGTAACTTCCATGTGCAATTAGAAAAGGAAATATGCAAACCTAGTGTCTTTTGAAAAAATGCTCATTGCAATATGAGCTAAAATGGCTTTCCTTTATCACCCAGAGCACTAAACCTGCTAGAGACTGCTGTCTTGCAACTGAATGAAACACTTGTGGGTGATTTCAAGATTTCTCCTTGTCCATTCTTTATTCTGCTATGGTTGTTGGCTATGCTTTTAGCAGAGCTTCTTTAGTTTGCCGTTTCTTCCTGAAAGTTGGTCTTATTTTATAAAATTGGGGGTTAGATTTGTGTGTGTGTGTGTGTGTGTGTGTGTGTGTGTGTGTGTGTAAGGCTGATGCTGGAGTATAGAAGGAGATAAGGTTAGCGGAAAAAAATGCTTATGAAGGTGGTGTGCATACTTGTTTGGTTGTTTTATTTTCTTTATTTTCTCTAAAAAGAAATGAACATTATGTGGATATTAGATAGCCACTGTGTTTATAATGATCATGGGAAGGATTAGGATTAAGGTGTAATCATTTTGAAATGTTATTAAAGTTATTAAGATGACATTAGTTGTGCAAGATTATAAGCTTCCTTTTTATGTTATGCATAAAAACAGCTTGTCACAAGAATTTCCCCCCATAATTACATTTGGAATATTTCTGTCTTGCGCTTCCTTTAAGGCAGGGGTGTCAAACTGAAGGCCCGCGGGCCAGTTGCGACCTGCAGGGTGCTTAGATCTGGCCTGCAGGGCCGCCCTGGAGACAGCGAAGGACCAGCCTGTATACCTCTGCCAGCAAAAACAGAGCTCGGGAGGCTGCATCGGCCTCCTGCAACCCTCTGCGCGCAGCCCTCCCAAGCTCCATTTTTGGTGGCAGAGGGTTGCAGGAGACCGTCGCAGCCTCCCAAGCTCCATTTTCGCTTGCAGAGCGCTCGGTCCACCACAGGTGCCCCCGACATGAGTGATGTCAAAATGGCCACCCTGGCCACTTCCACCTGGCCCCCAAGGTCACAACCCTGATGCGGCCCTCAATGAAATTGAGTTTGACACCCCCACTTTAAGGAGTCCAGTTTGGAGAGCAGTGAATGGAGCAATCTCATTCTGCCTCAGAGAGCTAGAAACAGAATAAAAAATTCACTGTTTCCATACAGTGATTTTTCTGGTGAACTGCAATCCTAATATTAGTTTCACTAATTTTCAGTCTAAGGTCAGTGTTTGAACCAGATTAATTGCTACTTTGAATAGTAAAATGCATTATATTATATGGCCCAGATTGACAGCGGTTAGCTGATTTGGTTGAATTAGAAAGTAGACACAACCCTAATTTGGCTGGAGACCACTTGGGAGCTGTACGCTAGACTAGGAAGATGAAAATACATTGCAAAAGGCCATTGAAAATGACTTTGGTATTCTGCCAAGTGAATTGCATGGCAGTGTCCGTGTATGTTAACAGAAGCTGAGCTTGACCTGAAAAAGATTTTGCTTTTGTTGAGATTAAGTTCATTTTTTTAAATTCGGTGGTTACATTTTTTGAAATGGAATGTTTTGCTGGCTAGTAAACCTTATATGAAAAGATTCCCTATTATTCTTAGTCCAAATAACTAATTTAATCATCTATCATAGTTACTTTGTCAGTGTTGAATATTTTTGAAGTTGTATAAATATCAAATTACATATGACATGAGTTGGCTGTGATAGGATTGATGCTTTTCTTTTAGAAATTGCAGATGAAAATTCCTTTAATATTGATCTGGATGTTAAATGTAAAGTTATTAAAACTCTTATCAACTGTTCACATTACCAACATTTAGTCATATAGAACCAAAATTCCACACTGAATCCTATGCTTTCATTATTTTGATCTCTTTGGGATTTAATTTTGCCTCAATTAGTTTATCACTTGAATTTGCTGATTGGAGAAATGGTGTTGATATGTCCAGTGACATTGACATTATTACCAACACCATCTCTTCAGTCTACAGATTTAAGTGATAAACTAATTGAGGTAACTTTCAGAGTAAGTGCATTTCAGTATGAAAGAAACACTTGGGAGATGTAATTGTATCTGTAGGGCAGAAACCCATGTGGAACAATAACATTTTAGGCTCTGGAATATCTCTTTCCTGAAAACAACATAATTTTTAGAAAGAAATGCTCCCAGGCCAAAAGGACAGGTCAAAAATAACCCCACACTAGGAATTAAGATATACGGCAAGACTTCCTGACCCTCAAATCCCTTTTGAGTATTACCATGCTTTGATTTTTATGAGTTATTTGAGAAACTAATCTGTACAGGATTTTATGTTTAACCATTTTGATTCAAAACAGGTAAAACAAGTTAACTCCTTTTTTGTTCTTAAACAACAGGATTTTAAGTGTTAGTGTTTTCTTAGAAGTTTATGGTTTTACATGGACTCATAGACCTGCTTAGCCTTACTATCTGAATGGCCACCATCTTGCTAATTTGTCTGTAGTTGGGGTACTCCCAAGCAGTAAGTCACAGTACAGTTATTAATATTAACCTGGACTAGAATTCTGTAGCTCAGTTTTTCCTCAGTACATTACACAACTGTTCATCCATACATTGTGATAGCCAGTCTAAAAGTGTGTAGTGTATGCAGTTCAGTTCCTGAAATATTAACATCAAAGCTGGACTGTTGACAGATAACATATAGACTAAAAAGATTATAAGAACAACCCTGCTGAATCAGATCAAGATCAATCTTTGCCCAGCATTTTATTTCTTACAATAGCCAACTAAATGCCTGTAGGGTACTCACAAGTCCAAGATAGGAGGCATCTCTCTCTCACCAACTCAATTGTGATGGCACTGGCACGTGGAAGCATGCTGGCTGAATGCAGAGGTATCATCAAGTTTTAAAGATTAATAGTTTTCAATAGACCTGTCACTGGAATTGTTCAGTCCTCTTTAGAAGCCATTGGTATCATTGCCCTGTTTTGTGATAATGATTTCTACAAACTAATTATATGCTGTACAAAAAAAAATAATACTTTGGCCGTTCTAAATCTTCTTCCGATCAGCCTCATAAGTGTTTGGAGAATTGCTTTTTTTGTGTTAAGAATGATTCTATACACTCCTACCAATGTTATAGTCCTTTTTATTTTTTTTAATAAAGTGCTTGAACCCACAATCATTTTGATTGCTTTCTTCTATTATTTTCAACTCTATTCTTTCTCAAATGTGGCAGCTAGCGCTACCCACTGTAATCCAGATACAGATGTACAATAGATTTGGCTAAGAGCTTTACTATCTTGCCAGTTTTATTTTCAGTCCCTTTCCTAGTGATCCCTACTATGGAATTTGCCCTTTTCACAGATGCTGTACATTGAGTTGACATCTCCATCGAACTATCTGCTGAAGCAGATTGCTTTTCACAGGGGAAAGAATACTTAGAGAGAGAACCCTGAAGTAATTTAGGAGTCTTTTTATAAAGGAGGCTGGTGCTTGCATGGAAGAAAAGAAAGATGTGCTTCATTGAGGAAGTAATTCAATAATTGAAAGCCTACTTTTAGTTAAGTTGGCCTAAATAATGAGTTCATAATGTGCTATTTCACCATCAGGGAGACAGAGCAAATTCAGTGAAAACCAGAATTGTGCTGATCAGGATTAGAATTAAATGGAGATGAACTGAGAGAGGAAGTTCTGATGAAAGCTCTGAGTTACACAAATTATCACCAGTACAAAGCAAGTTGCATAAGAACCTGCATACAGGTAGTCCTTGACTTAACGACCACAACTGGGACTGGACCTGGTTGCTAAGCAATGTCAGTAAGTACCCGATTTTGCTTTTTTGTCACAGTTGTTAAGTGTATCACATGACTATTAAGCAAATCTGTCTTCGCTGTTGACTTTTCTTGTCGGAGATTCCCTGGAAAAGTCATAAATGGCAACCACGTGATCCTGAGATGCTTGTAACCATTATAAATGCATGCTGGTTGCCAAGTATTTAAATTTTGATCTTTCAATAGTGGGGACATTGCAGGCTTGCTGCATAAGTTTGGGGACATAAGTGTGAGGACTTTTCATAATTCACTTTTTTTCAGCACCTTCATAACTGTGAACAGCCATTAAATGAATAGTCATAAATCAAGGGCTACCTGTAGTTATGTTCTTTAGCAAGGAAAGGCGATAAAAGCACATAATTCTCCTAACTGCCTCTACGTCCATTTTTCTAGTGGTCAACAGAGATATAGGCTCAGGAAGCTGCTGTTTGTAATATTGAATTACTGTGAATGCAATATATTTTTGCTTTAATTTCAGGCAATTCAAGTACACTTAACACGTATGCAAAATATTGTATCATCTTACAACCCATTTAAAAAATCTTTCACTCGGTGAACAATTCTAGAAATGGGATAATTGATTGGAAGTAATCCATGGTAAATTTTTCTTCTCTTTCTTCTCAAATCTTCCTGGAAGGTTTGTGGAATCTTTGAAAACAGTATGAAGTAGCCTGAGGGGGAGGGAGAGTGGGGGCTACTGCTGAGCTACTAGGCCGTTGCAAGGAGACAGTTTCTAAAAATTACTTTCTTATGTCAGTTTTTGCTGATCCAAAGATATTTCTGTATTTGGCGAGGTACTAGATAGATATAACCCTTAACATTTGAATTAGGAATATTAAAAATTTATAACATTTGTTCTGCTGACGCTGCATGAACTCTCAACATTACACACTAAACCATTACCATTAAAACTACAAATACCCACAACAAAATCCAACGGACCCTGCTATCCCTGTATATCCCTGATTTATTTTGTACTCCTCTTTGATTTGTCTTACTCTAATGTAGAGCTTCACCCTTGCCCCGTTGACGTTAATCCATTCGATTTCTGTCCTTTATTCCAGCCTATCAAGATTCTTCAGTTCTTCCACAAATAAGATGTGGATCAATAAGGCTTCTACAATCATCAGGCTAGAAAAGTTGTATAAAATTAGAGTACTGTAGTAAAACATCAAAAGCAGGAACAACAGTTCTATCAAATCTGGATGGATTTCATGCATTATCTTAATTGCAGGATCCAATCTGGGTTGGTCACCAGGACCAGAGGTTTAGTCTTCCGAGCTTTCGGACTCGTGCTTGAGCCCATTCTCATTTATACTTTTACTATGTGACAGATAGGAAGGAGTTTATTACATGTTTTTCCTTTTTATTTTAGTAGAGTTTTTTCTTTTTTTCTATGCCTTATGGGTTTATTTACTCAGTTGTTTGTAGATGTTAACTGCTATTCATCTGAAAAGTTCTGAGTCTCAATAATGTTCTTTAAAGTTTGGGCTATTCCCTCATCTTTGTGTCATCTACAAACTATACTCATTTTTTTTTTTGTTCATTCAGTATTGAACAGCACAGAGCCTAGAACAGAGTCCTTTGATTACATTTCCTACTCCTAATGACTTGGAGCCATTGCGATATACCCTGTTTCCCCGAAAATAATACATCCCCTGATAATAAGCCCAATCGGGCTTTTGAGCACATGCACTAAAATAAGCCTCCCCTTGAAAATAAGCCCTCCCCGAAAATATTTAAACACAGAGCTGGAAATCAGGTAAGACGGCAGGAGGAGCCCCATCTTGCTCCACGTGCCCCAAAATAATAAGACCTCCCCAAAAATAAGGCCAAGCGCTTATTTCGGGGTTCAAAAAAAATAAATAAGACAGGGTATTGTGCTGATATATGTTGAACCAACTTTGGACCTGTCTAATTATAGCATAATCTAGCCCACTTTCAGTCATCTTCCATACTAAAATCATATGGGACACTTGGTGAAATGCTTTGCTGAAGCTGAGATTTGTATTTCTCCTGGTTATCAAACTGGCCGCTTTATGAGAAAAGGAGATTAGATTGGTTTAACATAATTTATTCTTGATAAAGCACCACTAACTCCTGTCAGGCAGAGAATTCTTTTCTAAATGTTCACAAACCAATTGCTTTAATAATCCAGAGTTCCAAAGTTTTGCCTGACGTTGATGTCAACCTAACCTGTCTATAGTTATCCAGCTATCCCACCCACCCACATTTCTAAAGACAGGAAATATATTTAGCCTTTTCCAGTCCTTGGACATTATACCCATTCTGCATTATTTTTCAAAGAGGTTCTGAAATGAAGAGATCCATAAACCTCTTCATGACTTGTGTGGGGATTAATCACATTCATGCTAGTTGGGTGCTCCCTTACTTTTGCTTTACTAAGTGCTCCCCTTTCCTTTCTCCCCACAACCCATCCTGCTGGGGCCCCTAGACCTTGTGCCTGCTCCCTACTCCTTGCTCACCCATTGCACACTTGGGTTTTGAAAATGTCCAGACCTCACATTGGGGAAAGAGACCAGGCAATTCATTCCAAAGTGGCTGACATTTTCAGTGTGCCCACAATTCCTTGCAGTTGCATTGAAAAGGCAGACATTTCTGGGACACAGCTGTGTGGTTCAGGGATGGACTGCTGAATTCTGCTTCCTAATGTGATCTATTCAACATGCAGAAAGCTCCATTATGGTGTAGGACAAAAATTACCTGTATTTCTTTATGTTACCAAAATAGGACCCTTTGTTGTTTTGCTTGCCCCTGAAAATCTAAATTCCTTTTGTGTTTCTGACTGATATTCTAATCTCCAGGTTAACTATCAAGGAAATATTAGCTGGAATACCTCCTTGATGATTAATCATGAATCAGAGTAGAGCTGGAAGGGACCATGGAGGAGGTCTTCTAATCCAACCCACTGCTGAAGCAGGAGATCCTATTAAACCCATCTTCTGTTTACTATACACCAGGGGTCCTCAAACTATGGCCCGCAGGCTGGATACGGCCCTCTGAAGCCATTAATCCGGCCCACGTGGGACCACGAGGCTGCCCTGCCCACATCGCCCTGCCTACATCGCCCGACCTACCTGCCGGCCCCCACCTGCCTTCTGGAGGCTGAGGAGGCCAAAAACGGGATGCACGGAGGCCCTGGGAGGCCAAAAATAGGCCTGTTTTTGGCCTCCCCAGCCAAAAACAGGCTGGGGAGAGAGGGAGGGACACACACACACACACACACACACACACACACACACAAACAGAATCCCCCCCCAGGTAGCCACATCTCTTCACTAATCTGTTTCCACCCCCAGGAGTATAACAAATTAAAGTTTAATTTGTGTGTATTGTTTAATGGACTGCCAAATTGGCCATGCCCACCCAGTCACATGCCCACCTAGCCATGCCCACCCAGTCACATGACTACCTGGCCACACCCACCCAGTCACACGACCAGCTAGTCACACTCACCCAGCAGGTCCGGCCCCCAACCGGACCATGAGGGACCATGAACTGGCCCCCTGTTTAAAAAGTTTGAGGACCCCTGCTATACATGTTCCCTTTGGCTCCTAGTTCAATTGAGAGCTCCCTAGGTGTTCTCAATGGTTTACTAAGTTATCTCCTGTTTTGTTTTTTTGTGTATCCTAATTGGAATGGCATATAATTGTCCTTATTGCATCTGATTTTTGGGGAGAAAAAATCCCAACCCTAATGTGTACCCTTTGGCCTGAAAATTTCTTTCCATGGCCTCTTGCTTAGCATTTCCTTAATTTTATTGAAATAGGGACTCTTGAAATCTGGTGTCTTTGTACAACTATGTTTTAAGTGTTTATTTCTGAATCCCAAGATGGCATAGTCACGAATGTTCCCCCTTACTTGTAGCCCAGCTCTTCCCTAAGGTAAGAAGAATATACCACATGATTTTTTCATAAAAAGAAATGAAGATTATGCCACATGATCTGTCAGCAACCTCACTCTCCTTCCAGCACTTCACAATACCCTTGTGATGCCTTCAACATTCTGCTGTTTGTTCCCATGTGGATCAATAATAAGAAAAATTTGTCAGTGGATTTAAAGAGTCGGGTGAGAGATTGTTCAGTCCTGAATCTATACTCCAGGGAAGCAGCCCACTTCCCTGCACAGTCCATCCGGTCAACAGATTCCTGCTTTAATTCAGTTCAGTAGGGTGTTTCTGATTGCTAATGCTTGCTTTTTCAGCTTCAGGGCAGGCACTTGTTAGAAGAACAGGTAGTTGTTCTTCATCCAGGGGTCAGAAACATCAATAGTGAGGCTCTGGAATTTATCTTAAGATTTTATAATGAAGAACTCTTCTTGACAAGTTTAGATCTTAGAATCATATTGCTTCATCTTTTCATCCCCCTCTGCTTGGTTTTCTTCTGGGATACAAGCCCTTTATAGGTCTCATCAACAATTCTCCATCTTCCCTGATAAGCAGGGAGGTAGTTAGTTTTGCCTCTGGTCTTTTTACTTTATCTTTCATGAGGACAATCTGCCTGCACTTGTAGCATGTGCAGTTCTCGTCTTCCGAGGAATATCTATATATAAAGACAGCAGCTTTCTGCAGGTCATAAAGCAGTTCCCTCTGCCTCCCTAATGAATAACAAACCATAGAAAAAGTTCCTGCTTTTTTCTTAATAATTTATTAAAGATTATTTTATACAAATAAAACCTACTTAATACATAAATACATTATTTTTTTAAAGAAAATTAAAATGCAGAAAAACAATAGAAATAAGACAAAAGAAGTACCGGTAACCTCCTCCTGCATCCCCAGTGAATATTATCAATATTAATAACTTGTCAATGTCTCTTAAAATACCGCCAAACACTTCTTCATTCCATACCTCCCCCCATTCTCTGAAAGCCCCATCTCTAAAACCTTATCGCTCTATATTAAATAATCAGCAAGGATTATCACAAATAACAACATAAATATTATGAATGTCATCTTTTACACCCCATTTAATCCTTCCTTTTATATTTATATTTAAACAGATCTCCCTATTTCCTGTCT
The DNA here is from genome assembly GCF_059756535.1 of Pantherophis guttatus. Classification (NCBI taxonomy): domain Eukaryota; kingdom Metazoa; phylum Chordata; class Lepidosauria; order Squamata; family Colubridae; genus Pantherophis; species Pantherophis guttatus. The sequence goes on along the minus strand of NC_142063.1, from coordinate 275,255,333 downwards.
TTAAATAATCCCAGTCAAAAAGCAATTAAACATTATCAGAAATAGCCATACTCTAGCCCCTGAATACTATTAGACATCACTAGATCTAGCAACCCATTATTTTAACTTTGATAAAATAAATCAATTCTGTGTTCTTTTTTTCTTTCCCCAATAATCTTTACATTCTTCAGAAAAAGTTCTAACAACCACTGTGTCATATTCTTTTTGTCTCTTCTCTCAAAGCTCTTGTCATCTTTTGTAATTCCATTGTGATAACTCTAGCCCCTTCTGTTAATCCAAAGCAAGAAAATTATCCAACTGCTCTTCTGATTTAGTATCTATCCATCTAGCTTAAGTTTTAAAATCTTCATTCAATTTCATTCGTAATCCATTATTTCCATCTTCTTTCTTGTAGGCTATAATTTTTAAATGCACCTGTAAATCAGTTTCAGATTTAGTTAGTGAACTTGTTCAGGAAGTTCCTACTTTCTTGACTTCCATGCCAAACTCATTTAACAATTTGCTCATTTAACAATCTTGCTCTCTATAGAACTGGCTTCCTTATATGTCTCCTGAAGATGCTTCAAGAAGGTTAGCAGCAAGCAATACTTTAGTCACGTACAATGAGCTATCAGCAGTACTTAGGAAATAAAAATGGGATTACCTGAGGAGCCACCTTTTTCCAAGAGTCTCCTCCCATCCAGTTTGATCTAGCAGATTGGGTATGCTGCAGATCCCGTCAACCAAAGTATGTAGGCTGGTAGGGATTAGAACAGGGGTCTCCAACCTTGGCCACTTTAAGACTTGTGGACTTCAACTCCCAGAATTCCTCAGCCAGCTTTGCTAGGTGAGGAACTATGGGAGTTGAAGTCCACAAGTCTTAAAGTGGCCAAGGTTGGAGACCCCTGGATTAGAAGATGGGTTTTTTCTGCAATGGCCCCTGTTGCAGAATATCGTCTCTTTGGAGATTAGAATGGTAGGCTTTTGTTAAACTCTAAAAACCATAGCTGTGTTCATAAGCCTGAGATGCTGAATGTGCTAAGGGCCACATTTTCTGGCTTTATTGTTAATGGGCCAAGTATTTCAACTGCCGTGTATATTAATTTTGGATTTTCAAAATACTGTAGTTGTTGTTTTAAAATGTTTTAATTGTTTTAATTGTAAGCCGCTGAAGTCATTGATTGAGATAGAAAATAATAAATAAAAAATAAATAACTAAAGAAAATACATAGTAGTATTCATTCAGCAGTATCTCTTCCTCCTTATTCTGTTCATGTAAACTCCTTTTCCAAACATCTGTTTGCTCTCCTTATTAATTTGCTCCATGACTTTAGTAATATCCTATCTTTAGTAAAAGTAATATTGCTGATTTAGAATGGTTTCTTTCTGTTGTATTGTTCCCTTTCTCATCTGCTAGTACAGTTTGTTCTAAATGCCTGGATCTTTGAACTGTTTCATTTTAAAGTATATATTGTTCAAAGTAAACATCCAGTGTTAACAAGATGAGACAGACATCTTCAGATCCAGTTTATCTTTTTGATAATTCAAAATAAAAAATCTTGAATATTGCTGCTCTTTGATTTGCAAGAGATGAGAATGTTTCTTAAAAGATTTTCCTGCATGTCATTTAAAACCCCAGTAGTCTAGCAAGAGTATGTTCAAAAATGAAAGGATTTTTAATGATTTTTCTGAATGAATGATTTCTGTTTTGAATGAAGGCTTAGATTTTCTGTTACTGCACTGACTCTTCAATGAGAACACAGTTTTTGCAAGACATTTGCAAAAGTTTGGTGGACTTCACTTTTTTCAGAGTTTATATTATTTTGGGATCATTCCATATTATTTTAGTGAATAATTTAAATATAAGAGTAATACCCATGAACATATATATACATATGTACACATACACACCCCTACCTATCTACTTAGCTGCCTATACAAACACACACACACATCTAACATACTGTTTATACCTAGTAAATCATATTAAGAACCTTACAGTTAAAACAATATCAACTTACTTGTGTCTCTGGAAGCCATGATGTTATACCAAATAACCATGGTGTATATACCATGATGTATTCAAAATGGATGTGATATAGCAGTGATGGCGAACCCTTTTAGCATCAAGCGCCCAAACTGGAATGGGCGTGCATGTGCGCGCACTGGAACATCAGAAACCCAAAGACAAGCTGGCCGGAACATCAGAAACCCAAAGACAAGCTGGCCGGTGCATGCATGCCTGTTTTTTGGTTGTTTTTTTGGGCCAAAAACGGCCCAAAATGGCATGAAATCATCCTGGAAAATGGCCTGAAATCGGCCCAGAAAATGGCAAAAAAAAAGGCCTAGAAACGGCCCGAAAAAAGGCCTCGTTTTTGGCCGTTTTCAGGCCGTTTTCCAGCACTCCTGAAACCAGAAGAGTAGCTGGTGACGGTGCGCGTGCCCACAGAGAGGGCTCTGCGTGCCACCTTTGGAACACGTGCCACAGGTTCGCCATCATGGTGATATAATATTTTATGCTTCCATCTTATGTTTTCCCTTATTTCTGAGGAATGGATAGGAAATGCCATATCGCTGATCCCTGAGCTAGATTTTTGAATTAATTAATTACATAACATAGACAGTGGTGCCTTGAGAGGGTTATATTTTAATCTATTTATATTCAGTAGCTGTATGCTTTAGTTCCTGTTTCATTGGGATCTTTGTATATATTTTGTTCAGTTTCAGATTGAAGTCTTATACGTGCTTATTTGGGAGGGATCAGTGAATTTAGTTAAATTTGCTTGTACCTAAATATCATGGAATTACTTTGTATATTAAAGCTGCAATCAGTATCTTTGGGTACACTTTTCCCCTTTGTAACACCTCATTAATCTGAATACACAGATAAGAAGAGGTGGGCTTTGCCCCATGGGATCCCCCAATAAAATCTCCAATCCCTTTACTTACAATCCTACTGGAAACACTGATTCTGTAACATTGCCCCCAAATATTTTTCTCCAGATAGATCTTTCTCCCCCTTGGGTTAATTGGGAAGGAAGCAAGCGGCAATTTTGCATTCTTTAGTAACTGACCAGATGCTTTACATTGGTTCCGTTCTCCAGAATGAGTGGCATTTTTCCATAAGAATTTTCATCTTTATTATATATGTCAAATTGAAAGAGCTAGAAAGAAGTTCAAAGATACAAAAGGAGAATGAAAAAAAAAAACACCAATAGTTTCTGTACAGATTGATTTCAATTACTGTACCTGTTCTGTCAGCCTAAAATCTCTCTCCACACATACACAGAGAGAGATAGTGAGAGAGTCACACAGGGAATTGGCGCACAACAGCCCAATTCCTTGTCTATAAAATAAAGCAAAAACACCACCATCATACTGCTTCTAGTGTTCACTGATACCAAGTGTTTAATTTCCTGTTCTCAACCTGGATTTCTAAGAATTTGGGCTGCTTTTCTTATCCTGTTGTCAGCCAGCCAGCTCCTATTCCTTTCTATGAAAGACAAAAGAGGAAAAAAGGAGATTCCCCTGTCCTCTTTAAAAACAAAATAATGAAAGCTATCAGCTGTCTCCTTAGCAATTTATTTTCCTGGGTTTTCACTGATTATCTGAGAGCTAGATCAGGGGTTTTTTCCTTTTTTTTTCTTTTCTTCATTGTGTGAATCTCTTGGAATGGAATATCCCTCCTCCCCCCAAACTATATCTTTTAACAGGGTTTCATTAATACAGCTTCAGAATCTCCCTCCCAATAAAAGTATTACAGAAACACAATAGTTAATTTTTGAATAGAAGCAAGTAAAGCTATGGCCTTAAGGAAGGAGCAACATGGAATAAAATATGGCTTAGTAAGATAGAATGTTCCTAACCTATTGCCTAATTTTTTTTTTTTAAAAAATGCCCAATCTCCCTGGAAGCTATGCTTCAGTAACTCCTAAAATTACATGAATTATCTTTTTAAGCTTTGGTAATTAAGAGTGGGAGAATAAGATTAAAATAAATATCCCAAAATGAATGGGAATATGGGCAGATGAAATATGGTAAAAATGTAATGAGATTAGTGACATGGCCTGTTCCTCAAAAAAGAAATGCTATTTTGCAGATGGCCACTGAAGATAGCGCTCAAAGCGAGTTAATGGGCAGAATAATAAATAGTTCATAAATAACAGAATATATATTTCAAGACTTGCAAGAAGTTTCCTGCAGCTTAATAGAATTCTTTACCATAGGCATAGGAGGACATGGTATCAAAATCAGTTATAATTCTAGAATTCATTTATTTGGAAATGGAATTTGCTACTCTTGTTCATTCTTTAAATGAAATGTCTAGTTTACTTCAACATTATTGCTTTTATCTGGCTTATTCAAAACATAAGAACTTTTTTTAAACCTGAATTTGGATTTCTTCGGAGAAAAGAATTTGAGCTTAGTTTTGTACTATTCCAGCAAAGGTTGCAGCATTTTTCTGTAGATGTCAGAGCTGCTTAAACTGTATTCCCTCTTATTATCAGCTAAAATTATTTAGAATAAAAATAATGATGACAGATGAGCCTCAGGTTCTAAAGAATTTTAGGGGAAAAAATGGATGTCTACATAGAAGGGAGTAGTTGGCACGTTTGCATGTTTTAATTGTTTCAAGTATCATATGTAGGTCCCTTGGTTAATCTGGATAACTGGTGGCCACAGTACATAAACTTTGCTTCAGCTTTGACTTAAAAAAGGTGCTTTGGGTTCTTCAGTGGTATTTGCATGATATCTCTCAGCTATTTTTCCCCCCAGGATCATGCAACAATTGTGGAAGACATCCACCCAGTCCCAGGAAAATTTGCCACTTGGAAGAGTTGCAGACAAACACACACACAGTGCTCCCAACACACTCTAATGTACCTTTTTTGCGCTTGAATCTGGAACTTACCTCTAATATATTCCTAGGAGCGTAAGAATTTTACTTATGCTACCATCATAATTTATTACAGCTGTGAAGACTTGAAATGACTATCCAAACCTGTGAATTACAAAACATATGTCATTCCACTGAGCTGCAATATGCCTAAGCTTGTCAGTTCTGAACTATTAATTAAAATAATATGAAAGTTGTGAGTTAGCTGTATTGCATTTATGTACCTTGATTTAGGAAAAAGTTAATAGAGGAGCATGAGAAAGATGCTATTGATCAGAATTCATTCCAGTGTAGTGGGCTTGAATACTAATATGTAATATTTTCAGTGCATTACCCTCATTTGTAAACAGGGAAAATAAATAGGAAGATAGGAAGAAGAAAGCATTCTGACCAGAAGGCATTTGCATGGTAGCTATGAGGACATCTGAAGAGCTGCTGGTTGCAAGTTTTCTATACCAGGGGTCGCCAATCTCTGTGGATTGGTACCGGGCTGCAGCATGTCAAGAACCGGGCTGTGCAAACATGCGAAGCTCCATTCGCAGGTGCAGGCAACACACGAAACCACTCCCCCTTTGGTCCATGGAAAAACCTCTCCATAGAATTGGGACTCTTTACGCACGGTCACTCATGCCCTTGTCACCTCCCGCCTGGACTATTGCAACGCTCTCTACATGGGGCTCCCCTTGAGGAGCACCCGGAGGCTCCAACTGGCGCAGAGTGCGGCCGCGCGGGTGGTAATGGGAGCGACATGGCGTTCCCATGTAACACCTCTCCTGCGCGAGCTGCACTGGCTCCCGGTGGTCTTCCGGGTGCGCTTCAAGGTTTTGGTTACCACCTTTAAAGCGCTCCATGGCTTAGGACCCGGGTACTTGCGGGATCGCCTACTACCACCAATAGCCTCCCACCGGCCGGTACGCTCCCATAAAGAGGGGCTCCTCCGGGTGCCGTCAGCCAAACAATGCCGACTGGCGGCCCCCAGGGGGAGAGCCTTCTCTGTGGGGGCACCTACTATCTGGAACGAGCTCCCCCCAGAGATACGGAGGATCCCGGATCTGCGCACCTTCCGCCGCGCCTTAAAGACCTTACTATTTCACCAGGCCGGCCTGGCCTAATTTCCCCCCTCTTTTATAAAAGATTTTTAAAATTTTAAACATCTTTTAGTACTTATATATTCAATTTTAAATTGGTTTTAAAAGTTTGGGGTTTTAAATTTGTCGGGGCCAAAATTATTTAATTTGATTTTATTCTATTTTTTACATTTTGTATTGTATGTGTTTTTATTGTTTGGCTGTGCACCGCCCTGAGTCCTTCGGGAGTAGGGCGGTATAGAAATCTAATAAATGAAATGAATGAATGAAATGGTCCCTGGTGCCCAAAAGGTTGGGGGCCGCTACTCTATACTGGCAGCTGTTGATTGTCTTCATGAGTGATGTAGTGATTGTTTCCTGAAGACTAAGCAGAGATTGCAGGAGGAATATAAGATAGTCACAGAGAACAAACAGAACATTGCCAGAGGAGATTGATGGGACAGTTTAAATACCTAAGTCATTTGTCCTCTAAATCAATAATATGAATTTGGATTACCTGAGGGAAGGAAGAAAACAGTTCTATTTGGTGCTTCCTTAAAAAAACAAAAATAAAGATTAACGCTTAAGTCTTAGTAGTTCAGTCTTGCTTGTCATAAATTGCTGCTTGAAATAACTTAGGATATACTTGGAATAAGTACAAGCTTTTAGCAGTGCATGAAGAAGTCAGTGGATTGGAGGTGTGATTGGCTAATAGCACTTCAACTATTGAGAGAGGTTGAAGATCTTCCTGGTTTTTTTTAAAAAAAGTGCTACTGTAGGAACTGAAACAAGAAGGCAATCAAAGGAGCAGGATCTGTGGATGGATGAGAGTAACAACCAAAAGGAAGACATGCGGAAGAAGCAGAAACTCAGAAGACAATCTTTAGAATCTCAGAGAGGAAGCAGGCTCTGAATTTTCCTCTCAGAGGAAGAAAAAGAGATGTTGCAAAACAGGATATAGAATGGTAGATCCATGAATTACAGAAAAGTGTAGTAATTGGTGACTTGACACAATGAAGAATGGAAAGAAATGTGTACCAGTCAAATCACCTGGCTACTGTCTGTAAGGATTAGAGAAGTGACCAAGCAACTTCCAAGTTCTGTCTAGTCCACTGACAATTATTCTTCCTTGCTGTTCTATGTGACACTAAATGATATTGCAAAAAGCAGCTATAACTATATCACCATACGTATGTAAGAGTGGGTTCTCTGACAGAGATCTGAGACGCTATTCTGATTTAATTTTTTTGTCCCATCTTTGATTTCAGTCAGTTTCAAGGCAGTGATGCTCCCACCTCCCATTTTCCCTGCAGTAACAACCCTATGAGATGGGATGGCTGTGAGAAAAATGACTGACCCAAATTTATGTAAATAACCAGCTGGAAACTTCTCTGTTATCAGTGAAGGGATCCACCGGGAAAAGTTAGACTGGGAATAAAAAAAAAAAAAAAAATCCAGAAGAAAGCAGAAGCAAACCATATTCATATTTCCATCAAGGACATGTCCATTTAATCATCTGGATTTGAACTCTGCTCACTTTATTATTATACTTTTCCAGTCTTCCTCATTTTTATGGCTCTTACAGCTTTCGCTGCAGTATTTTTTTGTTCTGAATATATTTGTATTAATTAGGAGTCAAAGCACATTTAGCAGATGGGAAATAGTTTGAGCCAAGACTGAGTAATGCTTTTAAAAGCGAGAGTGTTTTGAAATGTATTCATTTCCATTTATGGGCGGGCAGGCAGGTGGGAAGGATGGCTACTTGGTTTGTGTAATATTTCTGTTTTTCTTTCTGAGCTATGACCTTCTAATTCTTATTTGGGTTGACTGCCCTCCTAGGAAATGGAATATGTGGCTATCAAGTCAATAGTTTTACCTTTTGTTATTCATGTTTTGATCCTTTGGATTGGATTCCTTCCATGTACAGAAAGACACTTGTAGATGAAAGTACAATTAACCCACTGGAGGCTTCTGCTAAGTGGGTCCAGGGACAGCACATTTTTTCAGATTTTCTTGTCCTAAGTACCGTATGTCATTCTGGAAAGTTCACCAGATGTCTGAGACAGATTTTCTTTTTTTTAAAAAAAAGGAAAGGGGTAAAAAAATGTCTCTCCCTTCAATATAGGTGTGGAATCAGATGTTCATTCAGAAATCTTTAAATGTAATCCTATAATTCAGTTGCATAGCAGTCTTTAAAATCTTCTGAATTAGTGTTTTATATGAATCCAAAATGTTTAAGCATTTTTAACATGTCTATCATACATGATGTATTTGTAGATCTCTAGGAGCTGATGGTGTGTTTATCTTATTCCACTCTCAAACTGTAATAAGTTGTTGTCGCCCGAGTAAAATCCTTTATCCACTTTTAAGTCTTGCTGATCGTACATAAGAAAATAATTGACAAGTATATCCTTCTGTTGTCAAATCGTCTCTTGATTTTATTTCACAAATTCTAGTGTTTTCTGGTAAGTTAATCATTTATGTTTACTTACAGTTTTTTGCCTATAAAATGCTTCTTATGCTGAGAATCCCAAAGGTGTTTTCAGACACATTATATTTGTTTCATACTGTAAGAATAGCCCACCTGATATGATTATTAAAATTTATATTAACCTTAGTTTTATCTTACCATAGATATCCCAATCTCAGATCCTGTCCTTCTAACTCCAGTAACCTTTACAGATAATCCTCAATTTAGGTAATCCACAATTGAGCCCGAAATTTCTGTTGCCAAGCAAAGCAAGTTGTTAAGAAAGTTATGCCCCATTTTACAACCTTTTTGCTACAGTTGTTAAGTGAATCATTGCAGTTGTTAAGGGAACCAGTTGTTAACAGAAGCTGGTTTCCCCCGTTGACTGCTTTTTGGAAGCCAGCTGGAAAGTTGTAAATGGTGATCGCATGAAACTGCCATAAATACAAACCAACTGCCCAAATTTGGATCATGTGACCATGGGGATGCTGCAACAGTCGTAAGTGTGGGAAAATGGTCATAATTCAGTTTTTCAGTGCCATTGTAACTTCAAATGGTCACTAAATGCATGACTGTAAATTGAGGACTATCTGTAATTCTCAGCAACATCCACTATTTCACTCAAGCTAAACAGGAAGTAATGAAATATAATTTGAAATCTGGTAGACCCGATCTTCCTCTTTCTTTTGCATCTTGCATCTTTTTTATTTAAGATGCATCTTTTGCATCTTAAATAAAATCATTTTATTTAACCTCAAGTTTTTCCCCTGCCATACAAATTTTGTTATATCCTTCTGCCATTGTTTAAATGGTATATCAGTTGTCAAAAGAGACATTATCTGAAACAAAAAATAACATTTTAGGTTAAACCTTTCATCTTAATCACAGAAATTGTCCCCAGTAGTGACAATTGTACCTTAGCCCATCTTTACATATTTTTTAAAACTTCACTCCATGTTTTAAGATACTTATTTTGAAATAACATACAATTCACATTTGTTACAGCAATACCCTAACATTTTATCTTATCCTCAATCTTAAAAATAGATATAATTGGGAGTCAATAGCAACTTTCAAGTAGCTTTGAAATACTGTTTCGGCAGCTTCTGCACTTTTTCTTTTCCTGTCCTTCCTCCTCTCTGCAGTTCCTTCTATGTCTGGGGGGAAAAATTATTCAGAAGACTAGTCATCCTTCCTAGCTATAGTTAGAAAGACAGTCACTCAAAGCTCAGGCAGAAAACTCTTGATCATGACCTCTGCATGGGTTGGTCAGTTTGTGTGAAACTTCTTGCACAATCACTGAATACTACACAATAAAGCTCCTTAGCCAATTTTTAAGTATTCAGTCTGATGTTTTTTTTCCTCCTTAGCGATAATTCTTGCAAGGTACTCTGGATGGAAAAATGCAGTCGGATGAACTAATTCTACCTTGTTGTCAGGTTACATTAGCAGAATCTTGCATGTTTGAAAGTATCTCAAGAAACTAGGAAGTCTCTTTTTTGAGTCTTTTGCCCTGCCCATATTTCTGTTGTGGTCTACGTTGCCCTTCATCTAGCAGTTCCCTTGGCGGTACTCTCTTTACTCTGTTCTCCAAGGCTGTTCCCACAGAACTCTGAGAAACTTCAAAGTGTATTTTCCAAGCTGAAGGATAAGGTTAGAGACGGTAAGGTATTTTCCAGATTGGTTTCAGTTGATTTTCATCTGCCTGCCCATGCTAGATGTTCAAATGCTGTTTCCTTATATAAACAGGATTTCCCTCCCCTACACTTAATTGGTGGCATGTGATTTTGTTTCTTCATCTCCCTCTTCTCTTTATTCGATAATTACTGAATAAATAATGGCTGCTGTGGTAGTGAATTCAGGATCACAAAATTTCACAGATGGCACCTACCTCCCACTGTCTTCTTATTTACAGAATTAATCATCAACTTTTCTGGCTCATTCAGTTCTTCTCATTTCCAGTGGTTATAAAAACATTAACTTCATCCTTATTAGCAGTGTACTAATACTTAATAATCATGACATTGATTTTCCTGGCACCACACGTTTAAAAATTTTTTTTAAAAAAAAGTATTTGCTTTGGAAGAAAAAATTATTTAGAGAAACAGTTGAAAATGCTTGTTGCTAGAATATTGTTGCTTGCATTAAAACTGGAGTACTAGCATGCCTTTTTATTGTCCCATGTAGTCTGTTTTCTAAATGCTGTTCATGATTTTTGCAGTGCTTTTGTCATACAGAAATATGCTAGAATTAATTTTAAGCGTAATAATGACTCTAGTGGTTATTAATAGCCTGTAAATATAGTCTACTTTATTTTTTTCCCATTAAAGTTACACATTTACTGGTTTTGCATATATTTGTTTGGAAAGCTTGACAATAAATTACATTTGCTGTGACCTTCAAAAATGTGTTTCTTCAGTGAAAAAAAGATACTTGCAATACTGTTTTACTACAAGATAGTTTAAAACAAAAAAAATGTCTTTAGAGTAAATCTTGAGAAATTGTATATTTTAAATCTTTATTAAAAACTATGGAGACTTATAATTTATTCCTTCCTCATTGTTTACTGGAATTATTTCATGGTTTGCTTTTATTTCTATTTTCTTATTTATTTATTTATTTTATTTTTAATTTGATTTATATGCCGCCCTTCTCCGGAGACTCAGTGTGGCTTACAATGCATTAAGCAATATCCTGCCATTATCTTCAGGAAGTCAGGCATTATATATAGTAATCCTTCCATTTTCCATCAAAACATTCTGAAGTAGCATTGAAAAATAATTGTTATCTGGAATTTTAGTCTTCGTTATTAGCCTTTTAATAAAGGTGACATTAGCATTCAGGGTGGATTTGATTTAAATCAAGTCAGTTTAAATCACAATTTAAATCATGATTTAAATCACTAGTAAAAAGGCTTAATTTAAATCAACTCAATTTAAATCATAATTTTTAAAGAGCAACTGTCATCTCTGTCCCACAGCAGCTCCTCCTAAGACCCTCTGTTGACTCACCAACAGTCCCAATATTGCAGAATATACAGCCTCATGCTATATAACTAAGTTCCACTTCATGCTGAATAAATTAAATTATTAATGTATCTTAAATAGAAAACTATCTTTAGATAGATTTTTACTCCAGAAACATTTTATTAAAATAAATTTGATAAAAATAAAATCAGATTTAAAATTTTAAAAATCCATTTTTTAATTTATTTTTTTAAGTCAACGATTTTTATCCACCCTGTTAGCATTTTAGTATGGCATCCATGCCTCCTTTTGTAGTTCAGGAAACATGTTTTTGTTTTAGACAAAACAAATGTGCAGAAACCAACCCATTCATAAACTCTACAATAGGGAGTTTATTCTGAAAGTTCTTGAAGCTTTAAGGAAATTGTAAACCCAATTGCCAAAGGGAGTAATGTAACTCTAAATTTTCCACTCATGGAATGTTATCTGGAATTAATGTTTTTTATAGTTCAATTTTTGGGTGTCTTATATGGTTTGATTGCATGTTTTGAGGTTTATTTGTTTTTGTGTCTTATAAAAATTCTCAGCCTTCCTTAATAAACTTTTTTTTTTTTTTTTGCTTTGCCCGAATTTTTGTGATTGGCATTTTGGGGTAGGCAAAAAAGCCACCTTTGCAAAGGTAAAAATGTTCTTTTCTCTCTCAATTTTTTTTTTTTTTAATTATTTGATTTATATGCCGCCCTTCTCCGGAGACTCAGGGCGGCTTACAATGCATTAAGCAATAGCCTTCATACTTTTGTATATTTATACGAAGTCAGCCCCCACAATCCAGGTCCTCATTTTACCTACCTTAGAAAGGATGGAAGGCTGAGTCAACCTTGAGCCTGGTGAGATTTGAACTTGCAGTAATTGCAGGCAGCTGATGTTAATAACAGTGCTTTAGTCTGCTGCACCACCAGGGCGCAGGGAATAAGTTTAGGGAATAAATTTAGGGAATAAATACAAATTCAGTTACAATTTATGGCAAAAGTAAACTTAAGTCAAAACTAATGATTGTGTTTCAATTTCCCCCCCCCCCCCAATTTTTGATTCCCTCTTTTAAAAAAATAAAATTACTATTCAACAAACTATATGATATATTGTGGGGCTTGGAATTACTTAATTAGAGCTTGCATTTCTAATTTTATTAAAACACTTTCTTAAATAGATACTCCTTTTTCATGTGTGGGTGACATCTTCTGATACTTCCAGATTCAGTATACTATCTGGTTTTAAAATGCATTGGGAATGTTTCCCTAAACGATCCTCAAAATTAGAAAACAGTAACTTGCATGAAATATTTTGTAGAAAGCAACCTTAATTTTTAATGGAATTAGAAGAAAAACATAGTGCAAATCTTGTGCTCTGGATACAGGAGGATTCTGATACTGTTATAGTATATAAAGTGTTTTAACTGTGGATTGAAAATTCTGTTATCTTAAACCTGAGCTGCTATATCTGTGCTGCAGAAATCCAGATGTAAATGGCAGTAAAATGTTCGTTAGTTTTACCTCTTTACTGACTCTAATGGTCATATGAATTTCTACAGCACAGATATGGAAGCCTATATCATACTACAGGTGTCCCCACTCCCGGCCATGGCCCACTACTGGGCTGTGGCCTATTTGCAACTGGGCCGCATGAGTGGTGGGCTGGTACGCACATCCATGTGCACGTGCACAGCTTGCCTGAGCGGCGGGCTGGCACACGTGCACATGCGCGCACAGCTCAACTTGTGCAAGTTAAGCTATGCCACTGCCCTGCTGCTCACCTGGCCTGGTTCCCCTCTTCCCCCCAGCAAGCTGAAAAAGTTGGGGACTGCTGCTGTATTACACTGGGAAACAGTGTTACATAGTGAGTGAGGAGAGGTCTCCACTTTGCTATAGTTACCTTGTAATTCTTAAGGGTAAAATAGCAAACTTTTGAGTTATTCAGAGAGTTTAAAGTAATTTTATGGGTTAAATTCCTTACAAAATGACAATTAATTTAGAATCATATTTTATCTATTTCAGTTTTGTACATTTTTATATAATAATGTGAAGTTTATGTAAGTTTACATAAAGTTAAATTAAATAAATTAAGTTTATTATTTACTTAATCCGTACATAGCAGAAGAAAAATGATACTACCTTTTTCCTTGCCTAAATAATGTGACTTTCTTCTTTTGTAAACCTGTGAATAGTCTAGTGTTTGTATAGCTTTGTGTAGCTTTTACGTCAACTCTTGTAAATAAAGAGGGCTTTATGGTATTCAGTATCTGAGGTTTATGTGTCATGCTATCTTGGTTAGCCTAAATATTTGTAATATTTAACTTCTTTTATATTTTTGCTTTCTCTTGACTTTGTGTTTCATAAGCCAATTTCTTTGTGTATTAAAGTTTATTCTTGGGAAACAGCTGTGCTGTTATCCTTTTTTAACGTGTGACTTACTTGCAGCTCTGGTGCATTAATTGCGTTTTAAGACTCTGTCCATCTTTCCTTCAATACAAAACTTCTCATTTCTAACTTTATTGTTTGTCACCTAATGGCAATATGACTATTAACAGTCTCTACACAGGATGTTTTTTGTTTTTGTTTTTTGCTGTTGAGAATGTTTAACCTGTCTTCTCATGTGAGAAGCGGCTAGACACAAGTGAAGCCAATCTTGCTGACCCTTTTGCAAAGGAATCAACAGGACTGGCTTCATTTTACTGTTTTCCCTTCATCTTTCATCCTTAGTGGGGACAGCCAAGATGTTCAAAAACTCTCCTGTGATACAGACTCATTATTTCATTTTTCACTTTAAAGTGCTTTATTACTTATTTTAAGCTTGAGTTATTCTGGTAATATACACATAACTCTTTATCCCCTTCCACTCCTTCCATAGATCATACTTTGCATATAAAATGTCTTTGTTCAGTTCTTGTCATCTCCAAGTAGAACTGAGAAACTCTCCTGCTTGTACTAGGAACAGCTGTCATTTGGCCAGGGTGAATAAAAATTGATGGTTTTTTAAAAAATAATAATAAAAAATGGATTTTTAAAAATTTAAATCAGATTTTTTTATTTAAATCAGATTTTTTTTATTTTTATCAAATGTATTTTAATAAAATGCTTTTTGAGTAAAAATCTATCTAAAGATAGTTTTCTATTTAAGATACATTAATAATAACCCTTCACAATTAAGTAGGACTCTAAGATAAATTACAGTTATACTTGTAGACTAAAATACAATCTTACCTGTGAAATGAAGGTAAAACTTGAAATAGAGAAGTGGTCTTAAAAACCAAAGAAGAGCTCTGCTCATATTAGCGACCCAACATTTTCTTTGCCAGTCAAATCCCAAATGCACAACTGAACAAAAAGTGTGATTGCACCTTCTCCTTGTATTCTCTAGAAATAAGTAATTGAAGATACATGAAATGAAAGTAATACGTAGCCATTCTGACCTATAGATAATAATAGCTTATCCTTTCATCCTTTATTGGTATTTTTTTAAATGTTAATTCTTTCTCCTGTTGTCTCCTTGAAAATGGTTAGTCTCAGGGGTGAAATGCCGGATCACCTAATCCGGTAGCGATGGAGGCGGGTGGTTCAGAGAACCGGTAGCAAAAATCCCTGCCATGTTGGTCTTTAATGTGATAAACAGCACCTTGAATTGAACCTAGAACCCCACTGGCAACCGTTTGAGCTTGCAAATGAGTAATATTACATGGCTGTACTGACTTGTGTCAGTGCCAATGCATTCTGGATCCGTTGGAGCTTCTGTAGAGCACGTTGCAGTAATCCACACAAAAGAAGACCCACGTATGAGTGACCATGAGTGGTACCTCCTGATCTAGTAATGAGAACAACTGGCACACAGTGTCTGAGCCATGGTTGAAATCTTCTCGTCAGGCTTGAATCATGAATCTAGAAACACCCTCAGATCTTGCATTAGATTTTTTCTCAAGGTGTAATTCTCAATACTATTCAGAATTAGAGGTCTAGGAAGTTTCAAAATTCACAGCTACCTAGTAGGGTTGAGCCTGATTCTGTTCTTCTATATCCAGACCTCCCCAAATCTCTAGACATTAAGACCATTGATGGCATCACTCAGGTAGCCAGGGACTGTGATGTATAAATTAGGTACCATCCGTATATTTAAGATCAGATGGAGCTACCTCTTCATTCAAGGATGAATTTGCTATGGGCCCTGTCCATATCTCACTTTTCAAGTTCTCCTGACCAATTAGGAGAGTCATGGATCTAATAAACAGGTAGTTGCACACACATTCCAAGAATCCTGTCCACTTTCTCAATACCCATAGGTTTGAAGTCTTTCCCAAGAATGATGTCAGACCATTCTTCAGTCAACTCAGCAGGACCTGCATATCAGGTGTCCAAATCTATGGACTAAAGTTGTCCTTAGGAGTTCAATATTAATTTTTGAAGAAGTTTTTACTTGTAAGAAGGTTAGATTCACCATGATTTCAGTTGCACCAGAAATGTGTTGATACAGTAGTTAGAATGAGATATTGCAAGCTAACTCTGCTCACTGCCAGGAGTTTGATCCTCACCAGCTCAAGGTTGACTCACCCTTCCATCTTTCCAAGGTTGGTAAAATGAGGACCCAGATTGTTGGGGGGGGCATATGCTGACTCTGTAAACCGCTTACAGAAGGCTATAAAGCACTGTGAAGTGGTATATAAATCTAAGTGCTATTGTTATTGTAAGCTGTGTCACAACTGTCTGGCCAATTCCTAATCTGCCTTTGGTCTGAAAAGGCTTCTCTCTGTTCTGTGTATTTCAAAGTACTCTACTCATTGTGCATATCTAGTAGAATGGGAGTCTTGTGACTTCCCCATAAATACTTGTGCTGAGAATTCATTGCAATTCTAATGCTGAGAATTAATTGCTTGGGACAAAATGGCAAGATATTTTAAGTCTTGTTGCCTAATCCCATGGTTGCAAATTAAAGTGCAGTGACATAGAAAACAAGCCCTTTACAAGTTCTGCTTCTTAGAATTGTCTGAATCTTAAGTATTACTTAGGGAATTTTCAATACAGAATAACAAATATGGGCTCAAAAAAGTTAAAAAGTATTTTTAACTGAAGTGGAACATCATAAAAAGCATGCTAAAACCTGAAATTTGACAAGGCAGGAAAAACAATTTGTTCTAGCTATATAGTGATTTTTGTAGCACTTGGTTAACTTTTGTGATTAATAGGATCTGATCCTGGTGATTATATGAACAAATAAGTCCCATCTCCCTTTTGCGTTGGTCCTTGATAATAATCTTGATGATAATCTGATTCTTCCAAAGATGTTCTGGTGATCTCTTTGATCTTATTCATCTATCTTATTGGTTGTCTTCCACTTTTTCTACTTCCACTTTTGATTAGCAGGCAAGTTCTTTTCAACCCCATTGTAGTGAATAAATTGAACTACCTTCATTCCATTATATGTAAATAGATTTTTCTGACTTGGATAATTAATGAAGTTGGGCCAATTAAAGTAATTTTATACAGTTTCGTAACATAGATAGTCCTCGCTTAACAACAGTAATTGGGATCAGAATTTCTGTTGCTAAGTGACACGTTCATAAAACAATGTGACATGAACATGCTGCTTAGCCATGGCAATTCCAGCACTTCCAATTTCTGTCTTTAAGCAAATCTAGAGCAAAGAAACAAGAGATCACATAGTTGTCCTCAACTTCCCGCTGGCTTCTCCATTGACTTGTCAGAAGCTGGCAGTGAAAGTTGTAAATGACAATCACATGACTACAGGACACTGCAATGTTGTAATTGTGAGGCAGTAGCTGGGCAACTGGATCATGATCATGTGACCATGGAGGGGGACAGCCAGAACTTTGGAGACTGCTCATAAGTGCCATATATTCAATACCGTCATAAGTGTGAATAGTCACTGAACAAGTGGTTGTTAATTGAGGACTATCTGTAATAATAAAGGGAACTGATTTATAAGAGGACTCCAACTGATGTGTTATATGTTATAGGGCAAGCACTTGGAAAATGCCTAAGATGAATGAATAAAGATGTGAAAAATAATTTGTTTCAAAAGCTGGAATGGTCCAAACAGCTGTTTTGAACTTGAAATGGGATGCGTCAAGCTCTATAGGTTTTGCACAGTACAAGTGTATTGTGTACTCCGTATCATTGCTCAGTGATCTTTCTTGCTGACGTTGTCATTTTGATTGATGCTAAAGACTCCTTGGTTCCAAAAAAAAAAAAAGTAAAAATAGCCATTTCTATTTTTGTGGAACAGTTTTTTGAAGTACTGTTTTAATGATAAATCTGTGTTTGTATTGTTCTCCCTAGGAGGATCCAAATAATATCAACACATTAAAAAAGAAAGACCAACACAGTAATGGGGATGAAAAGTCACAAAACATGGAGACCCTGCCTCCAGGTACTGAATTGTTACTTTTAAAATATCACACAGAAGTAAATATAACTAATCTAACAGAAAAGATAGAAAACTTATTTTGACTGAAGTAGACAATGAAGAGTGAGAAATTTAAGTATTCTGTTTTATGTATTCATATATTTGACCTCTTAAGGATAAAATGTGAGAACTTTTGAAGGTATAGTTTACCTCATTTTAAAACTGACTATATTATGTGGGGCTTATTTTTGAGTAGAGATTATAGGACTGTACTATTAAAAGGAGAACTATTAACCTGCTGAAAAGATTTTAAAACAATCCATCCTGAATCATTGTGCAACAACAATTAGGATTCTGGAAACCTTGCTGTCTTCTTATTGAAAACCTCTAATCTTCCTGACTGATAAAAAAAAAAAGATCTGAAATGGGAATGTTTCTGAAGAGTCAGAGGTACCAAAACATCAAATGGACTATGCTTCCTTTCATCTTTTAAAGTAAGCAAATTATAACACTGAAAAGCTTCACACACTAGCTTACTGTGGAATAGAATTTTAATCACTGTTGGGACCAATCTGTGAAAAATAACATTTATCACTAGTTAAGTGGCTCTGGGGTAGCTCTGTAATAGTTTTGATAAGCTATACCAACATAGAGTTTTTATAGATATTACACACAGATTGTAAAATATGCACAATATAAATAATGAAAACCACAAGCAGTACTGTATATTAGACTTTAGGCTCTAAATTTGGGACAGTATGATTCTGCTAGTCTTCTGTAAAGTTTGGGTGAGCCAGCCAACTTAATCACCCAAATAAAGAGTTGAATATGTAAGGAAAAACATAAAATTAAATAAAGAAGAGTAGGCATGGATTATTAAATCATGTGCAGTAGAACAAGAGGATCAAGAATAAAAGAATATCGCAGAAGTATGGATTGAATATAAAAGTGAATGACCAGTAGTGAGGAATAAGTTGAAATGATTTTATGATATACAGCAGAGTTCCCCAAACTTTCTGGCTTTGTGCACTGGTAGGGGGGAGAGGAGATGGGTCCATGCAAGCGGCGGGTATGTGTGCCCAGCTTCATTTGCACAAGCGGTGCCCACTACTCACACAACTGGAGCGCACACACTCACCCACTGCTCACGCCCACCACTTCCATGGCCCGGTTCCGAATGACTCAAGGCCCAGTAGTGGGTTGAGCCCAGGGATTGGAGATCTCTGATATACACAGAATAATATGAATGGAATCACAAAACAAATATATAAAGTGAATGGGAAGACAGTTTTATTTTAATGTCTTTCTCTTGATGCCAGTTCAACCCACAGCTCCTCTTATTTCCTACCAGCAGTTTTTCCTATGGGAATCTAAACTAACACTCCTTATCAGCAAAGATAGTACAAGTCAACACAAAGTATTTATTTGGGCTTCTGTGTGGAAGACTTGACATTTGTCCAGCCAGTTGGAAGACATGGTTGAACGCAGTCTTGTCACAGCCTTTCTAATAATCTGGGAATCAAATATCCATTTTCTTAAAGAGTTACAGTACCATGAGATTGAGTGGAAAGATCTTTGCAGGTATTTGTAAGATTATTCAAGGGTTTTTAGTTGGGATATAAATAGCTTACATAAAATAACATTTAGTGGATGATCCAATAAGAAAGCATTCTGCAAATACAAAGGGCAAAAACTATCCTAACATACGTCTCCTATTGCCTTCAGAAGCTGTTCTTTGGAAACATTTAATGTTCTCTGTGTTGTGTGCTAGTAGTGAAAGAATTTTAATATTTCAAACAATGTTGTGGAGCAGGGAACCTGTTTACATTGCTAATAGCTAAGTTGAAGACAGATTGATTTACATGTAGCTGCTAAAACATTTCCTACCCCAGCAAGAGTAGATAAAATGGAGTCATGGTATACTTAGTAATGCATTTGATGAAAGATGCAATTATGACCCTGTTCACTTTTCACAAGCAGAGGTACCAAAAGATAGAACCATACATCAGCTGTTCAGTTTCTGTTTTCTTTCAAAGCAAATAGCAGGCCAGAGTGGAGATGCCATCCAGAATTTAAAAAGTGACAGCGATGTTACAAATGTAGGAGGTACAGTAATGTTTGAGTGGGCTTGGAAGAGAGGTGTCATCTGTTGCTAGTCCTTGAGAATTTGGCTATATTTGCCTATATACTGAAAAGTGTTTTTACCAAAGCCAGAATTTATCTTAGGTCTTCTGTTAATACCAGTTTTTCTTCTTAGGAAAAGTTAGGTGGCAAGACTTTGACCAGGATGCTTATGTTGGAGTCACTATGGTCAAAGCTGGTCAAGACCCATATGCCCGCAATAAGTTTAATCAAGTGGAGAGTGATAAACTACGAATGGACAGAAATGTTCAGGATACAAGACATGATCAGTAAGTACCGCCTATCTTTAGAACTCGTTATCTTGTAACAAATAGTGCCTAAGCTAAAAAGTACCCGAACTAAAAAATGAATATTGAGCAAAGTGCTCAGCTGCAGCTCTCAAGAGTTCAGTGGTAGTTAGCTCAGATTGTTTGATCCTATTTATATTTCTGTCATAACATTCTCTGCTGAGTTGCAGTAATTCATAGCACTGAATGACAGTTCTAAAAGAATACAAAGCAATTCAAGAATAAATTATACAGTCTGTACAAGACCTGCTTGATTTGGAATACGCTAGAAAGGCAGCGTCCTTGGTACTGTGTCAGCATTGGCATCACAATTATTTCCCTGCTTGGCATTATTATGGTTTCTAAATCTTGCCTAACTGGGATGCTGTTATGTGCACAACTGAAGATTTAATCCCATCCTTACTGATTTTAATGTCAATGTTAATCTGTTTTCAATCTCTTTGGAGGTTTTGTTTTACTTAATACTTTATAAACATCTATTAGAAACAAAGTTGGCTTATTAATATTTATTCAAGTAAACATGCAGGATAACTGCCTCACACATAAGGCAAAATCAAGATACGTATTCTTTATTTCTTGGTTCCTTTTTACCTCTCACTATCTGTGATTCTGGAAAGCCCTCCAAACATGTCTTTTTTTCATAGGCCTGGAGATCCCCTGGCAACAGGGAGCCTGCACATTAATTTCATCACATGGAATATTCTGAAGCATTCCCTCTTATGATCTTGGTTTTTTTAAAAAATTATGTTTAATTGTTTTGATTTGATAAAGAAATAAGCATCTTGCTGAAATTTAAAAAATACTGGAAATGGGGGGAAAATGTAGCATCCTTCAATTTTAAATTTGGTCTTCAGTGTTCAGATTAGAATTAGAATTCATCAGATGCAAAGTTAAGAGCTTGTTATGCAGTTAAGAAAAACATTTGAAAAATGCTTCTATTTCTTATATTAAGGAAGGGTCCAGTGGCATGGGAAATATTCACCTGCTTTAATTAATTCTGGAATTTTGGGAATGAACAAAAGATGTGCCCAAATGAGCCCAAAAGGCTGCTTAATATTTGGATTGAAGTTTATGCTGCAGCATAAACATTACAAGCTTGTCACTGAGATGAGCTGGACAACCAGATCATCAGTCCTTTTGTCTATGAAACTTTGAAGCAACTTAACTTTTTATGAGCCAAGTCATTTATAAACATTTGACCTTTGATTTACTTAACCCTAAATTCCTCTTAGACTGCTAAACGAATTCATTTTGATTAGCTTTATGTGGATCATTTATATTTTTAATGGTAGAATTTTGTTGAACTACATGTTTTTCATTGTTATATCTTGTAAGTTGTCTACCTCTTAAGGAAACAGGATAGCAGATACCTAATAACCTGACTATCTGTTTTAGACCCTGTATAGGCTGAATGTTTTGTGAAACCTTGAATATGTATGTCTTGCCTCCCCCAGAATTGATAAAACTTAGTATAGCATGGATTATAAGTGAAAAAAACATGATGCAGCATATTTCAGCAGTAATTCAGGTTGATAAACTATTCTCCATAAGCAATCGTGGAAGAAAACATTCTTAGAAATGCCTACATTTATTAAGCTCTGAGACATTTGCCGAAAATGAGACTTTCCCTTTCAGGCATTCTAAAAGCACATTTAAATTTAAAAAATATAGCAAATAATTACATATGAATGTGATTTTATATTTTTTGGAAAGAAGAATAAATGTCCCATTTTATAAACTGAAAGATTGGTACCAAGCTAATATTTTATAAGGATCAGAAACACAGGAATACATGACTGATAAATACATAGTAACTGTCCCATGAATAAATGTCTATGGAGATTCTCAATCATCCACGTCATGCTTGCCCCAAAGGTGTTTTTCAAAAGGCAAATGGACTTTTTTGGTTTTGTTCCTTGAAAATGTTTTGCTCCTCATCCAAAAAGCTTCTTCAATTCTGGCTGAATGATGGGGAATGGAAGAATTTATATTCCTTACCAGTCATTTGGTCATTAGATGAATGCTAATGAGGTCCAGGTAGAAGAAAAGCATAATGGCTTCAAAATCTAAGGGACTGGTTTGGACAAAACTCAACAGCACTTTTTTGTGCGGCTGTTGATAAAAATAGGATCGCCAACATGATTGCCAATGTCCCATGACAGATATGGAATAAGAAAAAGAAGAAGTTGCCTTTTGAAAAGTGCCTTTGGGACAACCATTAATATGGCTCACACTTGCAAGGTTGTTTAGATCAACAGTCCCCCAACCTTTTGGGCATCAGGGACCGGTTCGGTGGAGAGAGATTTTTCCATGGACTGGAGGGGGTGTGATTTTTCTGAATCTCACGGATGGGGCCTCACTTGCTTGCACAGCCAGGTTTCTGGCATGCCGCAGACCAGTGCTGATCCACAGACTGGGAGTTGGGGACCCCTGGCCTAGATCATCTTAGTGACGAGTTTGTAACATTTCCTGCAGTCTTCAGACTAAATATTAAGCAGTGTTCTGGGCGCATTTGGGCACAGCTTAGAGAGTGTTTTCTCAACCTTGGAAGTTTTAAGATACTGTATGTGGAATCAACTCCTAGAATTCCCCAGGATAGTGGAAATCCAAATATCTTGAAGCTTCCAAGGTTGAGAAACTCTGGCCTAGAGAAATGGCAGTTGTTCTTTCTTTCGATCTTTCTGCTCTTGCTCCTTAGAAGATCTAATGGAAATACAGTATCTGAGGTCAGCTTTTAATGAGAACCTCCATGTCAGTGGCACTACCATTTGAAACCTTTTTGTCCTTCCTTTTAAGGTGTCAACGAAAGCAATGGCGGATAGACTTACCAGCTACTAGTGTAATCATCACTTTTCACAACGAGGCCCGATCAGCTCTCCTTCGAACTGTTGTCAGGTATTTCTGCAACACTTTCTTAAACCACATGGGGCTACCACAAAGTGATAATTCATAGTTTTTCTCAGCGCATTGAACTAGGTGATTATTCTCATCCGATTTCTTTTCTTTTTAGTGTTCTCAAAAAAAGCCCACCACATCTTATTAAGGAAATTATATTAGTAGATGACTACAGCAATGATTGTAAGTACTTTCACAAGGCTGTTATTTAGTGCAAAACATGAGATAGTATATTGTTCTGACAAAGGACTATTGGGCTTGTAATCCGCACTGCTGGAGTTGTCTGAGTTGACTGGGCATATATTCATATAGGGTCTAGGTTGCTTTTAGTTTCCAAAGCATTTACTTTCTGGCATCTTTAATGCCATAATCTGCCTCTTCTACTTTTTCAAGATGAAATTGTCATCATTCAGACTTGCAAAATAGGCTTATGGTGGAAAACTGGAGGAAATCAGATGAGCTTTAGTTCTGAAACTTGGGAACTTTCCAAGGAGGGAAGAGTCTTTGTGACAGTTTCTTGATTCAAGATAAAGAAATGACTGGTTTTTGTTTTTTTTCCCCCTTTTCTAGCTGAGGATGGTGCTTTATTAGGTAAAATTGAGAAAGTGAAGATACTTCGAAATGACCGCCGGGAAGGTGAGCATCTTGTTAGGACCGGAAACAATATGAAGATTAAAACGTTGGTTAAAAGACCAATTTTCTCTTTCTGCACACATTGAATGTAGAAGAAAATAGATTGCACAATGGAGGCAGGGCATTTCATCTGATAGCTATTTTAAATTATGTTTTCCAGCTCACTTTTTTTCCTTAATCAACATCTTCCTGGAAGCCTTTCTTAAATCAACAGTTCCGAAGTGGAGATCTGATTTTTCTAATGACTTTCTTGTACTGCTCTAAGTTAAAGTGCCTGAAGATTGTTTCTGTTGAAGTCTTCCTAGGTACTTTATATGGGAAAACTTCTGATTGGTTTACCAGTCTTTCTATCAGATTGTTAGGTAGATTAATATCAGAGGGGGAACAATACAGTAGGCAGTACAGTAAAAATGCAATTGATTGCAAAATGCAATCGAGCCAACTATGTGTCCTTGATTTTCAGGTTTGATGCGTTCTCGTGTTCGAGGGGCAGATGCAGCACAAGCAAAAGTACTGACATTCTTGGATAGTCACTGTGAATGCAACGAGCACTGGCTGGAGCCTCTCCTGGAGAGAGTAGCCGAGGTTAGTTGTGAGAAATAATCTTAATGGTCTCTAAGAATGGGCCTCTGGATTCTCTTTTGCATCGAAAAGTACAGGTGGTCCACCACTTTACAAACGTTCACTAAGTGATCATTCGAAGTTACAACAGCACTAAAAAAAAGTGACTTATGAACATTTATCACATTAACAGCTGTTGCAACATCTCCATGGTCAAAATTCAGGCGCTTGGCAACTGACTCGTATTTGTGGTGGTTGCAGTGTCCTGGGGTCATGTGATCACCTTTTGTAGCCTCCCGACGAGTAAAGTCAATAGGAAAGACAGTTAACAACCGCGCTACTAACTGAACAACTGCAGTGATTCACTTAGCAACGTGTGGCGAGAAAGTTCGTAAAATGGGGCAGAACTCCCTTAACAATTGTCTTGCTTAGCAACAGAAATTTGGGGCTCAATTCTGCTTATAAGGTGAGGACTACCTGAAGTAGCCTTCATTTAATTTTAAGCACTACTTTCAGGTTTTTTTAAAAAAATAAATCAGTTTATTGACTGAATTCTAAATTGAAGAAGTGGTACTGAAACATAATAATAATAATTGTTAAAGACTTGGCAATAGCTAAGAGCAGGGGTGGGCAAATGTGGCCCTTTTACAACCTGTAGACTTCAACTCCCAGAATTCCTGAGACAGCCAAGCTTGGCTATCTCAGGAATTCTGGGAGTTGAAGTCTACAGGTTGTAAAAGGGCCACATTTGCCCACCCCTGGCTAAGAGCAAGGAAGTTGAAAAAAAAGACAGAAGGACAAATTCTGGCCGCACAAGACCAAGCTTTAAGAACAAATGCATACGAAGCTAAACTCGAGAAAAGCAACAGACAGCAAATACTGCCTCTTCAAAGCTGAAGAAACCAGATCATACCAGTCAGGCAGATACTGTGGGGCAGATACTATGGGAGTGAAGCAAATAACCAGGCCTTATGCTACGCAAGGCCTTTTCCAACCTCTCCCTGTATGATCTGGAACGTTTAATTTCCTTGAGAATTGAATTGAGTTAGCAAAATAACTCAATAAGCCTACTGTACCTAATTGTTAGCAAAAATCAGGTTCTTAGCGCAAGAGGGTGGATTTCCTTTTCTTGGGCAGGTAGGTGGGTTCAGTGCTAGCCCTGTATATGTGGATAGCATTGGATTTAAAAGCTAGCCTTCTAAAGAAGATCATGTTTTTTGTAACATTCAAAACAACACAAGAGCCTATTGTTCATTAACTTTTGTTTTGAAATGTATTTCAGGACAAGACCCGAGTTGTATCTCCTATAATTGATGTCATTAACATGGACAATTTCCAGTATGTGGGGGCCTCAGCTGATTTAAAGGGCGGTATGTACTTTATTGGAATATGAAGTCTTTCCAGGGTCTCTAAATGTGTCACAATAATCCAGATACTAGCTTGAGAAACGTATACCTTTTTACCTTTGTGTAAATAAATGGAGTAAAATGTCAGAGCATGCTTCCAGTCTTTTAGAACAACGTTCATGTTTTTTGTCAGCGTGCAACAGAAATCTTGCAGGAGAGTAAAGCCTTTCCTGATAAAAGGCCCAGATCTAAGAGATGGGAAACATTTCTGCCTAAGGTCTTGAAGAGATGCTGTAGAAAATACATACAAATATCCTGACACAGTACTGTGTTTTTATAGTTCCATGGGCTCAGAGGTGGGAACTGCCAGTTTTGAGCCTGTGAGGTTTATGTCCCAGCTTTGTCAAGGAGACTTGGGAAATTGAAATAAAATATGTGTTTTCCTTTCCTTGTTTTCTAAAACATTTCTATATACTGTATTTTTTGGAGTGTAAGACGCACCTTTTTCCCCCCTAAAAGGGGGTGAAAATTTGGGTGCGTCTTATACACCGAATGTAGGCCCGCCCACCCATTGGCCCCCAACCTTTGGTCTCTGCCTCCCAGCAATTTACCCCCTTGTAGCAAGCAGCAAGAAGAAACAGACCATTTCAGCTTCAGCACAGCCTAATTAGCACAAGTTGATTGTCCTTGGATCGGCCTTCCGACTCTCAGCTGTTTCTGGCTTCAGGGATTGCCATTGCCTATTGCTGCGCAGGCCTCTGCTGCTTGCTGCAAGGAGGTAAATTGCTGGGAGCAGATTTTTTTTTCTTATGCTAATCAAGCTATGCTGAAAACGAAAATGAAAGTAAAGCAGGCTGTTTGCTGCAAGGAAGCAAAATTGCTGGGAGGCAGAGGCAGATTTCTTTTCCTTATTTTCCTCACCAAAAAAGATAGGTGCGTCTTATAGTCCGGAGCGTCTTATACTCCAAAAAATACGGGATTCCAGGAAAGGTGCTGAAAATGGTAAAAAAAAAATTCTCTCCTAAGTGATGTATGTATTCAGTATCTGGGATTGAATTTACAGTCAGGACCTGAAAATCCGGTCCATAAAGGAGAAATACAACTATATTCAGATTAGAATGAAATTGAATTCTAGGATAAGCTCAGCAAATGACTATCAGTTATTTATTCTGAATTCGGTTAGAATTCATTCAGTTTGGGTAGTAGCACTAAACTGACCTCAAGAAAAGCTAATCAGGATCAGATCTGATTAGTATTTGGAATGGGGGAAATGACCAGGGCTGTTCTAGGGTTATCAGCTAAACCAGTGATTCTGAGCTTTAAACACTTGAAGATGTGTGGTCTTCAATTCCTAGAATTCCCCAACCTGGATGGGTGGCTGGAGGATTTTGGGAATTGAAGTCCAAACAACTTCAAGTGGTCAAAGTTGAGAAACACTGGGCTAAACTGAGAAGTTCAAAGAACATCAGAGAAGATAGTTAATATCAAATCACATCCTCCTCACTGCTGAGAAAGGTACGCCATTGTGCCTTTGAAGTCACCAAGAGTCAAGCTTATCTAGCAGAATGTTAACTGCTTCACTTAAGTAGATGAAAAAGAGAAAATAGATTGGGAATTCCAGCACATTGTTTATTAAGTTCAAGCCTCTTGATGATGGGTATTCAAAATATATTGAACATTTTGGAATGGTTGCTTTAAATCTGAAGTGGGTTGCTTGAGCCTTTTTGATCTTTAAATATCCTATTTGAACCCTGAGCTGGCTGAGTTTTGATTTTGATTCAGAGCTGTTCTAAATTCAAATCACTCCTGGAACTGTTGGAACATCCTGTTTTGAAATCAAAACCACTGTTCCAAATTCAGAATATTTTGTACCCTTCATCAACTGCTGCAGGATAATATACTCAGAGGCATCTACAGAAAGCCAAGTTTGCATCACAACGATGATATATGTTGTGATGCAAATTCCATCTTTACTGTTGGATGCTTATCCTACGGTTGGGTAGATAATATATAGAAAACTATGTTCTGTAACTTTAACTGCTACAAGATGACTAATTGGCTGTGCTAAGCAGACATAAAAGAAGGCAGGAAGTTCATTCACTTCTGCTCCTGCTATTAGAAGGTTGAACTGCTGAAAGGAACTGTGTCTGTATTACTGAAGAGAACTGGAATTGTAAGCAAACTATGTTTTTGTGTTGAACCATGATTATTTGAAGAAGTGTTATCTTTGTTTTGAGAAACCAAGTTTGGTTTTTTTTACTAGAAGTAAAGACTGTTTATTTTTCTTTAAACGTTCAGAGTCTGTGAGTATCTGTGTGTTTTGCTAAGCAACGTATCTATTCGCTGTCTGGTCCGTTGCACCACTTTGCAAGGGGCAGTTTTACCCTCAACATTTACTTGTGTCTCAACATTTGATGCAAATACAGAAATTGGATACATATACATATACATATACATATACATATACATATACATATACATATACATATACATATACATATACATATACATATACACATGCATGCATTCTTTGCCATTTATCTCTGTTCTATTGACATCTGTACTGATGCTATGTAGATATATAGCTGGTTCCCTGACAATTTAAATAAGGCCACAATTCTGCATCCTGTCTAATGTGAGAAAACAACTGTGTTTATATCTACATGTAATGTACCTTTATAAACGTGCTTTCCTAAAATCTAGCATAATGTGAAGGGCTAAACAAATATATTTGATCTTCAACTCTCTGTAGGGAATCTATTGCAATATAATATTTTAGCAATGATGAAATAGCCAATATTATAGTATTGAGGATCTAAAAAAAAAAAGATAAGGAAGAACACTCAGCATTGATTTTTGATTTCAGGTTTTCATATTTGTCCTTTGTGTGAAAATTTGCCCTTCATTTCTTTCGTAAAATGAATTAGGAAATGCCTAGACGTGTTCAAAGGTGAAAAGTAAAGAGGGAAATCTGGAGCTCTAATAATAGTCAGAGGCATTGCTGTCGAAGTCTGTTGTAGCTAAGATTAAGAACACATTTGTATTCTTGACATCATCAATAACCTCTCCTGGATACTCTGTTACACGTTGAAATACTCTTTGGCATCTATTCTGAGGATTTGTTGCTCTGGATATTTGATGATCATGGCAGTTTATTTTGGCGTGCTATAATAGAATCTCTTGAGTATAAAAGTATTGCTCATATATTGCCATTCTCAGCATAATTACCCACTGTAAGTAATTATGCAATTTGGAATCACATGTAGTTGTGAAAAGGATTGGAAAAGGAGACATTGGAGTATAGGTGGCAATGATTTGATTTCAATATGAATTTTTTTTAAAAAAAAGTGACATCTGTGTGGTTACCATATAGGTTATCTCAGTGCCCGGTCTGGTATGACCCTCTGATCAAACTGAGCTGATATATTTTTAGTAGTATTTTTTTTATACCATTGACACTTCAGGTTTTCCTGTGCTCTATTATTGCTTCATGTTCCAAAGGAGCCCCCTAATGTTTACTGCAGTGTATGTACATGTTGAGGTTTTAACTTTTTTTTTATATTAATGGCATTTTATACAGTGAAATACAGTGAAATGTAATATTTTTGCTGTAAGTGAAGACATGGTAAGCTCAGCGTGTTGCTCTATTACCCACCACAGTGTAGTATTAAAATGAAGCGTGTTTTTCAAATGACACGGCTATAATTTCCAATGGTGGAAATTGGATCTTTTTTTTAAGCATGGTATTCTATTAGCATGGAAAAGTACTGCTGGTTGCCCGAAAATCATATGTGCCTAAAATGCTAAGAATGCAACTAAACAGCTTTTGAAAAATTGTATGCAAACGTAGCACTTGTGACATCTTTGGGAAATTTCATGCTGCAAGATCCATAGCATGATTAACATGGAAGATAGTTTTAATCTACCTTTTATGGAAGCACTCAGCAGCTTACATTCTAATAAGTTATCAGAGGGGAAAGCTATTGTAGTATCAGGCTGAGTAGTACAGTAGTAGCAATACGAGCAGGAGGATAGCTAACAGGAGGCTGTCCAATCCAGGCATTCCCCCCTCCCCTCATTGTTAAATTCTAATGTTGTATGATAGCTGGAAAGTGATTTCTGCCAAAGGCAGTTCTTGGAGAAGAGCAGTTTAAGCAACAGATGGTTCCCATGGAGCTTGAGGAGGTGTCAGTGGTTTGCCATTCCTTCAAATGTGGTCAGATGGTATCTGCTGTGGGAGCAGAGAAGCTAAAATAACAATTTTGGAAATAGCAGCTGGAGGTAGAAGAATTGGCAGGGAAGACAAGAAACACAGATTCAAGCTTCTGACTTCGGTGCCATCTCCTGATCAGTTCAGCTGATACCTGCTGCTTACACACAGATTTCTTTTGTGATTTCCTCCGAGCGCAAAATAAGTCAAAACAGTTTTAAAGTATAGCAAAATACACAACAATCAAATGGGATAAATATTCAGATTGCCTATTGACATTTCAAAACTGGGGAATCTGACAAGGTTTATTGCAATCCAAATTAAGTTTGAAATTGTGAAGAATATTTTTTTGTGGTAATCTCATAAAAGAGGATGGAAATTAGGAAATAAAAAGCTTTTTTTTAATAAGGTGGACATTATTTACTTTAATGTTTAAATTAATTAATATCATTTTTCTACTTAAAAAGCACACAAATTTGTCTTGGGATTTGCCTAATGTCATCTTAATTTCTATAACATCTATTTCTGAAAGTGTCATATAACAGTAAAAGAAATTCAGGTAAATTGAGCTTGGAGTTAAACCATATCTGAATACCTTCATATCTACAATCCATAACTCAGTGACCATATATCATAAGCAAAAGGGGACATTTATTAATATCCAGGCATGTACATTGTGACTTTTCTCCTTCTATTTCTTCCTGCAATCTCTTAGGCTTTGATTGGAATCTGGTATTCAAGTGGGATTACATGACACCTGAGCAAAGAAGAGCACGGCAAGGAAATCCAGTTGCTTCCATCAAGTATGTTCCTGCCAACACCCTTCCCCTCACAAAACAATATTTTGTTGTTGTTATAAGTGCAACTTTGAGTTACCATCTCCGAAGTTAGACTTGGCAAACTGTTGTTGATATCTCATAAATTGATACCTCATAAAACACACAACCTAATATTGCCAAATGCAAGTGATGTTTCAAAATACTGCATACCTGAAGACAGACATGAATAGTTTCTGTCATTTTCATACCTTACAACAAATGTATTGCTTTGACACTCCTTAACATTGCATTCTTATATGAAACTATGACTGCAAATAATACATAGTGAAACACTACCTGCAGTTGTATACATTACCAAAAAGCAAATGATAATGTTTTAACAGCATGTGTGGAATTGAAATCTATTTTGTGTGGGCCTTGGTTTATTGGCTTACTTTCTTGTTGTGCAGCCACTCCTGGAAAGTAGAACAAATGACGCAAGGCTCTCTAATTAACATGGTGGCCAGATCATCTGATAAAGAGAATTACTTAATCTCATATTAGTGTGCTGGGACCAAGAAAATGCAACAAGAGATGAAAACATATATTTTTCTTGTGTTCATACTTTGATTATCACTAGTAAATAATCGAACTTAGATAGGCTAAAATTTAATTTCTCCAGTATTATTAAATTATTATTAATGGAATCATTTCTCTTCCCATGCAAGTATCAAAATTGGTACTGCTGCAAAGTTCTGATTTGCATAATAACATTGCTTACACTAGCAGTGAATTTTATAATTCTATAAGATTCTCTGAAAAATAGGCTTGAAAGCATGACTGTTACAAGGTAGCAGAATATATATTTAAGTTGGATAGTGATCGTTGGGTAAAAATGCTAGTAAAATAATTCAAAAGTAACATTATTTAGAACCAACTTATATCTTGCAGAATAACTATGGGTTAATATTATTGTGTATTTTGTATAGCATTTCAGAAATTTCCTGTAACCAATTATACATCTTATACATCAGAAATACATCTAAAGAATTAAGATCTAGTTGACCATATATAAATCTTGAGTTCATGAATGAGTGATAGAGTTTTCCATTGGAGCAATGAGTATAGATGGCTAAAAAGGAATTGAATAGTTTGTAAATATGGACAGAAAATACTCATTTGGAACCTTAAGATATAATGTGTGAATATATAATGCACATTGTTTGTTCTTTTCCTTTGTTTTAGAACACCAATGATAGCTGGTGGACTCTTCGTGATGGACAAACTTTATTTTGAAGAGTTGGGAAAGTATGATATGATGATGGATGTATGGGGTGGAGAAAATCTAGGTATGAATTTTTTACTTACAGCATTGTTTTTGAAGGCTAGCAAATCTTAGCCTCATTTTTGTCAGTTCATGTCTTTAGATCTCTGCCTGGAATGGATTAAAGCAGCAGTTAATACTTTAAAGTAGGTTATTGGCAAATATTCAGCCACAGCAGGGCTCCATTGTAAAATTAGACTTTTCTATCAAAAAAATAAGTATGAAGTAGAAAATCAGGGAAATGTTTGAAGAAAGCAGCCACAGGATCTTTATCTTTTTAAAAGTTATAACTTACTTGAAATGCATTGTGTGATAATTAAAAATACTTGTCGAAGTGTTTCATTTAACAAGGTTGTAAAGATATTCCAAGCATTTTAAATACTTAAAAGTAGGGCATGTAGGTCATAGGAATAGTCATCATTGGGTATTTTCTTTAAACAAATTGAACTAATTTTGTATTATTAGTTTAGAAACTGATACTTTAAGAGCATTTGTGATTCTATACTTAATTATAAATCTCAACTTCATTTTCTCATTCTGACACTTGGGTGTTCATATAAAAGCCAAGTAATTGTATGATATCCATATTATTGTGGTTATCTGCTAAACATTGGATTTTGAGCCACTGTTTACTTATTTGAACTGCAAATACAGAAAGTGGTCCATTTTGGGTAGAGAAATATAATAACCTCATAGTTACATACATATGCTTAATTTTTCAATTATTATTATATTATTATTATTATATTTAAATTTGTATACCGCCCTTCTCCCGAAGGACTCAGGGCGGTGCACAGCCAGATTAAAATACATACAATACAAAATTTAAAATAATTTAAAACAGAATTAAATCCAATTGGCTTCCTGAAGTATTTAAAACCCATTACCCCTTAAAAACCCTTTAAAAATTTCAAGCCAGCCCAGTTTGCTGGAATAGGAAGGTCTTCAAAGCTCGACGGAAGGTCCGGAGGTCCGGGATAAGTATTCCTGGGGGTAGCTCGTTCCAGAGGGCGGGTGCCCCCACAGAGAAGGCCCTCCCCCTGGGGGTCGTCAGTCGGCATTGCTTGACCAACGGCACCCTAAGGAGGCCCTCTCTGTGGGACCGAACTGGCCGATGGGAGGTTATCGGTGGCAGAAGGTGGTCTCGCAAATAGCTGGGCCCTAAACCATGGAGCGCTTTAAAGGTGAGAACCAATACCTTGAAGCGCACCCGGAAGACCACCGGGAGCCAGTGCAGCTCGCGCAGGCAAGGTGTCACATGGGAGCGCCAAGTCGCTCCCATAATTACCCGTGCGGCAGCATTCTGGACCAGCTGGAGCCTCTGGGTGCTCCTCAAGGGATTAAAATTAAAAGGTGAACACGATTCTCTGTCCCCTTTTCTCCATTAAAAGCAAGGGATTTTTCACTTTTTTTAAAAAAAAAAAAAAGTGTATTCTTGTTGATGGAAAAGAAGGATGCATAGGAAGATAGGATGATAGAAAGAAAAAAAAAACTATTCTCTGTGTTGGTTGTTTTCTGAATGCAGAGATTTCATTCCGTGTGTGGCAATGTGGTGGGAGTCTTGAAATCATCCCATGCAGCCGAGTTGGTCATGTCTTCCGCAAGCAACATCCTTATACCTTTCCAGGGGGAAGTGGGACTGTTTTTGCAAGGTAAATTTAAGACTTAATAACATTGGTTGGTTGGTTGGTTGGTTGGTTGGTTGGTTGGTTCGTTCGTTCGTTTGTTTGTTTGTTTGTTTGTTTGTTTGTTCGTTCGCTCATTCATTCATTCATTCATTCATTCATTCATTCATTCATTCATTCATTCATTCATTCATTCATTTTATATGGCCATCCATCTCAACAAGTGACTCTAGATAGCGAACAATCTTAAAATAAATTAAAAACAAATTTCCATCATAAATACAAAAATTAACATGCACAGCAGTTAGGAAGAATGTCACAATCAATGGTGGTTATAATCAAGAGATGGGGTCCTTCACCAAACAATAAAACCAAGACCATAACAAAAACAATACCAATCAGCAGAAATGTAGATTATTTCCCTACATTATAAAAATCCTTATTGGACAGCAAAAGCTTGCATGTAGTTTTTGATTAGTTTACTTGAAAACTTCAGTGTTATCATTAACATTGGAACAAACTGTCAGAACAATGTAAAGATCTAGACTACAGCAGATCCTTTGTTATAATTATTCATATTATATAATATATAGTACGTATTATATAATATGAATAATTATAACAAAGGATTTGGTATAGTCTAGGTCGTTACATACAGTATGTATGTATACATATAGGTATGTATACATACATACTGTATGTAACGACCTAGACTATACCAAATCCTTTGTTATAATTATAACTGCTAACACTGTTAGCAGTGATGGCTAACCTTTTCAGGACCGAGTGCCAAAAGCGTGCGTGTCTGCACGCAAATGGACACACGTGCACCCAAACCTCCAAAATGCAATGCGTGCACAACTCCCAGGCATGTGCCCCTCCCCCATGCATGCACACGTCCCCGCTCATGCATACATGGCCCCCCGCACGGGCCCCAGGCATGCGCGGCAGAGACCTGGAAACCAGCTGGCTGGCGGGAGGCGTGCGTGCATGTGCAGCAGAGCTGAACTGGGACAACAACTTGCATGCCATCAGAGAGGGCGTTGCGTGCCACTTCCGGCACGCGTGCCATAGGTTCGCCATCATGGGTATATAGTATTTTATTTTAATTTGGAAACCATTTCCAGAAACATTTATTGTATACCATCTATGTATTAATATATTCCTTGGTGATCCAGCAGGTTTTTTCCAAAACATTTTGTTAAAACAGAAAAAGAATCAGTGTGCCTCCAACATATAATCAAGTTTTGTATAGATTTACCTTAATTATTAAATATTAGAGCCGAGGTGATGCAATGGTTAGAGTGCTATACTGCAGCTACTTCAGCTGACTGCTAGTTCAGCAGATCATCAGATCAAATCTCACCGGCTCAAGGTTGACTCAGCCTTCCATCCTTCCGAGGTGGGTAAAATGAGGACCCAGATTGTTGGGGGCAATATGCTATTTAGTATACTGTCGATTGTTGTAAGCCATCCAGAGTCCCCGGAGAGTGGGCGGCATAGAAATATGATTAATAAAATAAAATAAAATAAAATAGTAAGTAAGTAAGTAAGTAAGTAAGTAAGTAAGTAAGTAAGTAAGTAAATAAATAAATAAATTAGTCTCTCTACCAAACTGCTTAATAAGGTGGCATTTGGCTAGTGAAATCTGGGAGCTGACTTTCATAAATCTGGAAAGCATCTTGTTGAGAGAAGACTTAGGAGTTGGGGCTTGCTAAGTGGTAGGTAGGTATGAATAAGGGGAATTGGAGATAGAGTGAAAGAATTCAGAACTCTTCTGAATATGCATGACATACTATAAAAGGTAGAATCACATCAGGGAAAGTGGAATACTGTATCCCTTCTAGACCCACTTCTTCCAGTAGTTTTGGAGTGACATGATGAAGTGTCTAGAAAAGACTACATAGTCTGTTTTTTCATGTGAGAACATAGATGTGCTGAAGGGATAAGGTGATTGTGTCTTTAAAATGAGACAGTGCCTCTGTACAAGATAAGTGAATATAACTTCTATTTAACCAGGGCTTTGGAGTATGGAACAATGCTAAATGTACTCTTTAGTCAAAGTGTAGGGGACTTTGTCTACTGACTCATAGCCAAAATACAGTGTTCCTTCATGCCATTTTCCTTCCACAAAGACAAATCCTGAAAAAAGGAGCTAAAGAATACAAAGCCAACAAATTATTGTGCTTTTTGAGAGATAACTTATTCTGCATAGTGGTGTCCTTAAAGTGGAAGGCTTTTCACTATCCAAAGGAGTAAACAAGTACCAGGGCACAAAATTAATGCTATGCCTTAAATTATTTCCAGAAATACACGCAGAGCAGCAGAAGTCTGGATGGATGAATACAAAAACTTCTATTATGCAGCAGTGCCTTCTGCCAGAAATGTACCTTATGGCAAGTAAGTCCAATTATTTCTTTCAGCTATTTGAACCTATTGTCTGGAAGCGGCAGGGTGGAAATTATTGGTATTAAAATAAGCACACAACCTTATCTTTAATCTTTGCTTAACTCAGAAGAAGGCAAGATGGTACTCTGCCCCATTTTTGGACGACTTCTGCTTGCTAATGGCTAGGGCAGCTGGAATGATGGGAATTGAGGTCTAAAAGTTACTGACAATTACTTAGCTGCCAGCTTCTTATTTAAATAATAGGTTGTCCATAAAAATAGCTTTTGGATTGGCGTAGTTTTTAGATGCAATGAAAAGCTTTTTCTCTCAATAGTATTCAAAGCCGAATGGAGTTGAGAAAGAGACTTAACTGCAAACCATTCAAGTGGTACCTTGAAAATGTATATCCTGAATTAAGGTAAGTTTTTATGCCTGTATGCTGATGCCATACTGATAAATGTAGTTTGAACTTTTTGTCTTCTGGGCCTTCCTTCTAATCTCTTTTCCATCTGACCTAATGTCTTCATAACCTGTAGCATGGTTAGGTGGTGGATGATATCAGCCTAAGACAAGCTCTGGCTGCCCATTGCCCATGTGCCGTAGAGGGTTGTTCTTCAGCAGCCAAATCAGTCAGTTGCCATAGTCATATCTGGGGCTTGAAGTAAGGAAGCATTTCTGCATTGTTACTCATCCCTTTTTACATCCGAGAGTTATTGGCTCATTGGAAACCTTAATGATAGAACCAGATAGTCTTGATTGTACAGCAGTGATAAGACCAGAACAGATGACAGAAGTATTTGCATAACCATAAGTATAACCTCATCATTTCTCTATCTCCTAAATGTGGGAATTCTTGAAGAGGAACTAATTTTCAGGGTGGGAATAAGAATGTATCCACACCGTTAAGAAAACAAATGGCATTGATGATCACATGCAATTAGGTCTATTTTCATTTGTTCATTTTAATGAAGGTAATACGTTTAACCCAATCAGTACAATATAATTTTCTTACAGCAAGTGCATTATGGCAAAATTAATTGTATGCTAAAAATAAGCAAGCCCAAAGTTGTCATAAACCACCCGGAGTCACCCATGCGGGAGCTGGGTGGCTATAAACGTTTGTTTAGTAAATAAATAAATCATTTCTTTATCAACTGCGATTTTAAATCCATTGATGTTTGAGGACCTGCTGATTGGGAAACTGTCTTTGGAATTGCAGACTACTCTATATCATTGCTCTCGAGGTCTCCAGCTCTTCTGGAGCTTAGAATGAAGTTTGGGGACTTGGTGAGAGAAACTGAGTAGAACTGAAACTTGGAAAAACTGTACTGAATTGCATAGCTGCATATCTAACATTGATACAAAGTAGTAGAGTAAGTATTTAAAGTTGCATTTTAGTTAGAATGAACAAACTCCTCTCTTTTTTTCTCCCTCAGGGTACCTGATCACCAGGATATAGCTTTTGGGGCTTTGCAGCAAGGAACCAATTGCCTTGACACATTAGGCCATTTTGCAGATGGCGTTGTCGGTGTTTATGAATGTCATAATGCTGGAGGAAATCAGGTAAATATTATAATAATACATCAAACAAATCATCACCTGGTTCTTAAATAGGAGTGGAAAATCAACTTGATTTCTAATTCTTTGTAACATCCCAATCTGAACTTTGATTGTATGACCATGGGTGCCTCAGTATCTGTAACTTCAGGCGCAGGTTGTAAAGCCCTTCATTCAGCACCATCGTAATTAAGACTGGTTATGAGCAAACAGTCATTAAGCATATTTATATGTATATGTATATATATTGTACATATACATATACAAACACATACATAGACACACTTTAGTAATATAAACTTTACAGGAAAGGTTTAATATAAGGGATATGAAAGAAAAAAAAGGTTAAAACTAAAGGAAGAAACATAGAAGAGAAATGAAATAGGAAAAAGTATTTTAGTTGACCTGCCTTTCTCAGTTGCATTGGTTTATTTCTTTTCTGAATGAAAAGTAGATTCAATGACCTACTCTGGAGGAAGAAGAGCCCCTCCCCTTTATGAATTCATGTGACGGGGAAGTACAGTTCCTTTGAATCCATTAAATGAAGGTTAATGTGGAGAAAAGCAAAAGTTTTACATTTAGGCAAGAAAAATCAAAGGTATAAGTACAGATTAGATGAGACCTGGCTCAAAAACAGTAACTGTGAGAGGGACCTTGGAGTCCTAATGGATGATCACTTGAATTCCAGCAGTGTGCAGCATCAGCAGCCAAAAAAGCTAATACAATCCTGGGTTGTATAAACAGAGGCATAGATCATGTGAAATATTAGTGCCGCTTTATAAAACCCTAGTAAGAACACACCTGGAATACTGCAACCAATTTTGGTCACCATGCTACAAAAAAGATGTTGAGACTTTGAGAAAAGTTCAAAGAAGAGCAACTAAAATTATCAAAAGCCAGGAGACGAAACCGTATGAAGAACAGCTGCAGGTTTCGGTTTGGCTAGTCTAAAAGAAAAGAAGAATTAGGGGTGATATGATAGCAGTATTCCAGTATTTGAGGGGTTGGTATAATGAAGAGGGGGTCAGATTATTCTCCAAAGCACCAGAGGGCAGGACAAGAAACAACAGTTGGAAACTAATCAGAGAGAAGCAATCTGGAATTAAGGAGAAACTTCCTAACGGTGAGGACAATTAACCAGTGGAACAGCTTGTCTTCAGAAATCGTGGGCGCTCCATCACTGAAGGTTTTTAAGAAGAGACTGGACAGTCACTTGTCTGAGATGGTTATAGGTTCTCCTCCTTGAGCAGGAGGAACCTCCAAGGTCCCTTAGAGCTCTATTCTAATTCTAATTCCTTGCATTTGCTACAAAGAAGAGCAGAAGCTGAAGAGCAAATGGCTGTAGTTTGGATGCCTTTTCCTTAAGTAGAAGGCTCATCCCTGCTGCCTGCCTAGCCTCTGACATCAAAAGAGCACTTCTTTCTTGTTTATTTCCCTCACTGTTCAGTTCCTACTACCATATTTTTGGAGTATAAGATGCACCTTAGTTTTTGGGGAGGAAAATAAGAAAAAAGCTGATTGGCAGGTGGATCAGCCTCCTGGAATACCCCCAATCAGCTGTAACCAGAGGTGAATTTTAGCAACAGGTTCCTTAGTTGTGAGCTCTGTGCCTGTTGTGGCTCCGATCACCGAGCCTGTGTTATCAGCAGGAGAGGACTCCGAGAGTGAATGAGAGGAGTTGGCAAGGCCTCCCTCTCCAGGACCCTCCTCTCTGGCAATGCCTCCGGTGTCCTCCGAAGGCCAAGAGATAGGCCCGGGGCCAAGCACTTCCACGCAGCCGCGGGTGGACAGTAATGATGATGATGATGAGTCTTGGCTGGACCCTCGACAGCGTCGCAGAGATAAGTGCGCGCAGCAGAGGAAGAGGCGTGCCAGGGATTAGGCTGAGTCACTGGACCACACCCCACAGGGTATAAAAGGGGGTGTGGTGGCCATTCAAGCTCTGTGACGAGCAAAAACTGATATTGAACAAACCTCTCTGCATTGTTGGACTTTTGAATATTCTTTTATCTGTTGTGTGTTGGCTTTGAAAAACACTCCCTTCGTAAGTAAAAGACTTTTGGCAGCCAGCCACTGGGTTGCTGCCAATTCTGCTCTTAGAGAAACCTTTGTCGGCTGGTTTATTTCACTATTGACTGTCTGTGGGGGTGCGTGT
This sequence comes from Pantherophis guttatus, assembly GCF_059756535.1. Lineage (NCBI taxonomy): Eukaryota > Metazoa > Chordata > Lepidosauria > Squamata > Colubridae > Pantherophis > Pantherophis guttatus. Next base: position 275,215,665 of record NC_142063.1, on the reverse strand, counting down.
GTGAGAAGGAGACAGAACAGTGCCTTGCTTTTTTTTTTTTTTGCTTTTTTTTCTGCTTCTGAAAGCCTCCGAAACAGCTTCAGAAAAAAAAACTTTTGAAGCTCTGTTTGGGGGCTTTTTTGAATCTCTGTTTGGGGGCTTTTATTTCTGAAGGTTCATTTCTGATGCTTTTTTCAGCCTCTGAAACCTCCATTTGAGAAGCTGGGCGGGACTACATTCGGAATATAAGACGCACCCAGATTTTCATCCTCTTTTTTGGGGAAAAAAGGTGCGTCTTATACTCTGAAAAATATGGTATTCCTATTTCTACCCCTCCCCACATCTCCATTTTCTTTTTCCCTCTTCTCTTCTCTTCTCTTCTCTTCTCTTCTCTTCTCTTCTCTTCTCTTCTCTTCTCTTCTCTTCTCTTCTCTTCCTCCCTCCTCCTCTCCTCTGTTATTTTAGCTGGAAAGAGGGAGGGTGGTGCGGCTAAATATTTTCTTCATTCTTCTGTGTGAAATTGGCTTGTGATCTATGTGCGTAAATGAAAATCAATTAACTTTATACATAGGGTATTTTATTTTGTGGGAGATTACTGTTAGCCAGCATTGATTTATCATTCTCCCTTCTTTTAGAGTATGGCTTCTATTAGGTGTGTATATGTACACATAAAGGTGTGACACACAGATGTAGAAGTACATCACATTCACAAATGTTTATTTGGGGCTGAAAGGATCAAGTCCAGTTTGTTTTTTGGAGTGGCAAATTTAAATTGACTTGGGATAGATGGGGAAATTGGGCATCACATAAGATTTCTGTCTGGGTTTCTTTCTTCTGTAGAGGGATGAAGTAACATACAGTCCTTGATTTATGACCATAATTGAGACCCAAATTTCTGTTGTTCAGTGAGTTTTGCCCCGTTTTACGACCTTTCTCGTCCCATTTGTTAAGTGAATCATTGCAGTTGCTAAGTTGTTCAGTGAATCTGGCTTCCCCACTGACTGCATGCCAGGTCACAAAAGGTGATCACATGATCCTGAGATCCAGCAACCGTCATAAATAAGAATCAGTTGCCAAGCATCTGAATTTTGATCACATGATCATGGGGATGCTGCAAAGGTCGTAACTGTGAAAAACGGTCCTAAGTCACATGTTTCAATGCTGTTGTAACTTTGAACTGTCACTAAAAGAGCTGTTGTAAATTGAGGACTAACCGTAGGCTTGTCTTCTCTGGTAAATATGATACTTGCATGCTGTTGTGCCATAGTACCAGCAGATGGCAGTATCTGACAAATTATTTCTAGTTAACCTTAAAGATTGCTGTAAGTCTAGTGAATATAGTACATAAATATAAGCATATTCTGATCTAATATTGAGCTTCCAAAGAAAGATGTTATTTGACTTTTTTTCCCCAAAAGAAAAAAAGGAATGCAAGTTACCAGCAGTGTCAGATGAAGTCAGACATTTATTCCCTCTGCCCCAGTAATATAGTTTCTGAAGTGTTAATAAACAAGGTTGTTTGAATTGTACCATCAAAGCTAAGTATGGCATTGCAGAGAATTTTAGAATGCATATTATTTTATAATATAAAATATAAGATAGAAAGATTTCTGTCCTTAAACTTAATTCTTAATGTCCTTGAACTTAATGCTAGAACCTCCACTGTACTGTTATTTCGTATTGTTTAGAAATGTTGAAAAGAAAAAAGGAGCTGCTTGGAAAAAGTAGTTAAGTATTTGACTTCTAACCTTCCCTTTTACTTCTTCAACATTCCATTATTAAATGAACTTTCCCCACAAAATAGCTAGATAGTTAGAAGGTAGGTTTAAAAGAGATGGAATGATTGCAGTCAGGTTGTGTACGTGGGGGGTAATTTTGTGTCATTGCTTTGTGTTCCAGGAATGGGCCTTAACAAAGGACAAGTCAGTGAAGCATATGGATTTGTGCCTTACGGTGGTGGATCGAGCTGCTGGCTCACTCATCAAACTTCAGGGCTGCAGAGAGAATGACAGTAGACAGGTCAGTACCTGGAGTGCAGCCACAGTTTTGAATGCTCCCCAAGATGAGATGTCACCCTCTAGATTTATGCCTGGTCCCTCCTTATGAACTCTGAACTCTTGGGGTTTGTCTGCTGTGGGGTTTCTGGCATGCTGTTATAATGTAATCCCATTATAGCGTCTACAGCGCCTAGAAACCAGGGATGCAGCCCCTGGTGTAGCTTGAAGAAATGTTGAAAAATTGCCATTATCAGTGAGATCAAAGAGCACGTTTATTAAATATAAAAGACTAGTCACTTAACTGTGTTTAATTAATTTGAGCTGATTTTTTAATTAAAGTTGAACTAATATGAAATTGAAATAAATTTAGGTTTTTGTCTTGGCTGCGTCCTTTATTTTCAGGCTAGGCTATCATTCAAAGGATTGTGACCTTCAGATTCCCCAAAGTGACACATCTCTACTTCTATTTCCATCTATTGTTCATAGATTGTTCATAGAAATCAAGCAGCTGGCTAGCATCTGTATTTATATATCTGCTCTTGTTCTGGTTATGCCACATGATTGTTACATTGATTTCTTCTAATTACCCAGGGCAATCTTTTCTTCAGACTTTTCCATTGCTTGTATGTATGATCTGCATATATGAAAAAGCACATTCTAATTATAGTGCTGTATTAAGCAAACTGCAGAGGATGAATTGCCAGGTTTTCTGACTAGTACCACACCACCTATTGCCATCTTGAGGGAAAAAATGTTGGAAAATCAGAACTAGGGACTCCAGATGATTAACAATCACATTATTAGTTTCACTGCAATGCAAAAGTAAGGGAGACTTTTCATAGTTTAAGATTTGTTTTTTTTAAGACTTGTTTTTTTCCCCCTACTATTAGGCAATATACAATTAATTGTACTTTTTTGCCAAATAATTTTTGTTGGTTAAAAAAAAAGGACTCTGCAGCAATCTACGGTACTTTTACTTTTTGAAATATTTAGGGTTGAGTCTTTTCTAGCTCATGTTGAAGAACTAGAATCTCTATATTAAATAAAAAATATTTTAAAGATAGCTTATCTGTAATTAAAATATCTCTATTCATTAGTCTACTTGTACTTCATATGTCTTCCTTTATATCACCCTCTGCGGGTGAGCTTTCCTTGCTACTTTAATTCCCTTTTATTTTTGAGCTTTTAATTTTGTCCTAGCCTTCTGATTGTTTTCCTCCCCATTTATAGGATAGTTTAAACCTTAGCAGTGCTGGGAGGCAATCCTGGACAGAACTATCTAGGTTCATTTTCTTAACCCTTACTTTCTGTGTCATTTAAGATTGCAGTCCCTGAGAAGAGGCCAATTAACTCTCTGTTGCCCATGTCATCTTCCAGGGCCCATTTATGTTCTGTTGCTGGGCTTTTGAGTCAATTCTTGGCTCTTTCAGAAGTAATGCTCTATAGCAGTGGTATCAAACTCAATTTAATTGAGGGCTGCATCAGCATTGTGATTGCCCTTGGGGGACCGGGGTGGGCATGGCCAGGTTGTCACAGCCCAATGGGTGGGTGTGGCCAGGTCGACCTCGCTCACATCATGCATCTCTGGGGGATCAGGCAGTGGGGATAGAGGGGTCTCCGGCGAAAGGGGGTGGGATCAGGGTAGGTGCTGGGGCTTTATCCACTGGAGGAACAAAGACAGAGGGGTTGCAGTGAGGCAGCCCAGCTGATCACCATCATCACCACGCTTTCGGCCCCTGCACGCTCGGCCCCGTCCCTCAAACCTCTAGAAACTTGTTTTCCTTTGAATGCAGGCTGGATGATTTGGAGCCCGTCTAATACAGATAGTCCTCGACGTATGACCAAAATACGTCCAAAATTTCTGTTGTTAAGTGAGACATTGGTTAAGTGAATTTTGCCCCACTTTACTACCTTTCTTGCCACAATTGTTAAGTGAATCACTTCAATTGTTAGGTGAGTGACATGGCTGCTAAGTGAATCTAACTTTTCCATCGACTGCTTGTCAGAAGGTTACAAGCACACTGCAACTTTTGTTATAAATACGAACCAGTTGCATCTGAATTTTGATCACGTGACCATGGGGGATACTGCAGCGGTCGTAAGTGTGAAAAACGGTCATAAGTCACTTTTTTTCAGTGCCATTCTAACTTCGAATGCTGTTGTAAGTCCGAGGGCTACCTGTATGCCCCATAAATAAATATCTTATAGAATGACCTTAGGAATATTGGTTATTCTTTTAATACTTATCTAATCTGCGTAACTTTTTTTTCCCCTAGAAATGGGAACAAATAGAAAGCAATACCAAACTGCGGTACGTGGGCAACAACTTGTGTTTAGACAGCCGAAATGCCAAAAACGGTGGTCTGACTGTTGAAGTCTGCAGTCCTTCGCTGTCTCAGCAGTGGAAGTTCACACTGAATCTACAGCAGTAGAAACGCTCGGACAGAAGTAACTGTCTCATTTCCTAAACCTTGGGCAACATTTTGATTGCATTACTGATACTTTATATACCTCAGTATTCCATCTTTGTCTGAAAAGTAAAAGTGAACATAAGGAGATCAAAGGAACTGGAGATCCTGCCATCATCTGATCAAATGTAGCTGAAGCAGTGCTCATTCCCACCCCCCACCCCCACTCTTCCATCAAGGCCTATTGGGTCCTCTCCACCTTCAACCCATCCAGTATTTTCAGAGCAGATGATTAACATCCTTAGAAACCACAGATACATGGGAAGGGAAGGGCATACTTGGGAGGGAAGTGGCTGGAAGAACCTCACGAGCAGTCCCCATTTGCATAAAAAATAGGTGTCTGTGGTTTCCAGCAGTCAAAAGCATCATTCGGGGAAGGTTTTGCCATGTGTACTTGGTATATCGGACTGTGGATTTTTTTTTTCTATGATGAGACTCTAGATATAAACGCTATATATAAATATAAATATATAAATATATATATATAAAATATATATTGTCGAAATTTACAACTTTCTTATCGATTTTTCATCATCCTGTAATTTATCAAGAAAGCGTTTTAACACTTGACTGGAACATAGATTGGACAGTTGTGGAAGAGCAACATTTTTGTGAAGATGCAAGTTTGTGCCGCTGCCTTGTGTTCACACGCAAACACTGGATGCTTCTGCTTTGTAAAGTGTGCCTATTTTTTTTTTCTTTTTGCTGCACTTCATTCTCCTGAAAGTGGTCAGACCTCTGTTGCAGAGGTTGGTGGAATGGCAGAAAGAGGCTTGCCCGCTTCATCTCACCAGCATATTTGTCACCTTCTGTTCAAGGAACTACATGCCGTGTGCTCTGGATAACTCCGTGTATTTGTACTGAGCAACATTAGACTACCTTGTGTTGAAAGTTTTTTTTAAAAAACAACAACAATGCAGCTTTGGGGCTTTGGTTCTTGGTTTCTCCTCTCTGCCGTCTCTTACTCCTTTTGAAAAGTTGTCAGAATGACAGATAGCACAAGACTCACAGGTAGCCTTCTTGTGAAATTACAAGCAAGCCTATTACTAATGACCAACATTGCAGCTGTGAGGCATCTGCTCTTGAGTATCGTGGTTTCAAGTTTTTCTTTATGTCTTTTCACTATGTCTCAACAGTGGCGCAGAAGTAAAACTTTGGAAGTGATGGCTCCATTCTGCTGTTTTTATATCATAGCAATGCCATCTCTGCATGTGTTGTCCACACCGTTTTTTTTAAAAAACACAGTTTATGTAAAATTTTAAACAGGGAAATGAAAACGTACACAGAACATGCCCCTCTCTCCAACGATTACAAAATGACAAAAGTAAATTATTACACAATCATTTCTTGACAGTGTTCGTCTTCTGGCTACATGCGTTTGAGAGTATTCTGTAAAGTGCATTTTTCCATGACGGCCACAATATTTGTTGCAAAAAATTGGGCATCTTTCCACTCAGATGAGGACTCTAGTTTTGCAATGTTTCAGATAAGCTGGCGAACCTTTGAATTTATATGGCATGCTTGTGGTTTCTGTTGATACTGTATTGAGATACTACATTGTTTTAATTAAGAATGATGATTCCATTGATGGGCTGAATGTGAATATTGCTCTTTTCCAGACTAAATTTGCTCCCTGTGATTAAAACCTCTCATGTAATTATGTCCTTGACAGGAAAAATAATAAATGCGGTCTTTGCCTTTTTTTTTTTTTTTTTGAAATTCATTTTTTTAAAGGCTGCCCAAGTCATGAGATGAAGGTAACATTCATTTATAAAATTGGGGCATTGGGAGAGAGCACTGAAGTGCTTATTAAGTAAGCAACTAATTATAATCCGGAACTTCTGAGGAAGAACTGAGGGTAAAGGAAGCTAAATTGTAAAGTGGTTTTGGGGAGGTGGAGGTGGAAGCTATCCAATAAATAGCTGATTTTGAATTCTGAGAAGCTACTATCTTGACTAATATTTAAGCAGGTGTGTTAGCAGGATTTCCAAAAAGTCTTAAATGTTATCTATGTGTTGTATTCAAGTTCTAGGGATGAAAGTGATCATTAGGCATGGACGCTGGATCAGAAAATGCAGTAATGTGATGCTATGTTTACATGACACAGTGTGCCAAAGTTATTTACTGTGACTACATTCTTTTTTTTTTTTTTACACAACTATGGACTTCATGTGTATTGTACCAAGCACTGCTTTTGCACACCTCCTTGTCAGTGCAAAAATACTAAAGACCTTGTTGGAAAAGATTTTCAAACGAATTGAAGATATGCAGAAGCCGTCAGTGGTAGGTTTTGAAGTTAGATACAGGAAATAGTTGAACCTTCCCTTGATCTTTTTTATTGTAAACTACCAGGAAATTTAATAAGCAGTTACCATGTCATCTCTGTCCTAATCTTAGCTACTTTAAAGAAAAATAATGGTGGTACATGTACATTTCCTTTTACGAATTAAATGTGGTTTAGAAAATTATTTCTGTTGGTTCTTTAAAATCTGCTGTACAGAGCTTGTACTTTGTTCATTTTATAGATGGAAACCATCCTTGAAAAAACTGTTTGTTTAACTTAAGAAAATAAATACTTTATAGATAAGATAACAAAGTTTGCTGTCATTCTGTCTGCGTGTGCTGAAGACCTACCTGGTCACTGTACATGAACTTTAGTGAGCAGCTCCTGATCCACTCAGTTGGTCAACTCTTGCCTACTGCCTTTATCTGTCACAATGTCCACAGTTCACAATGAACTTGGGACAATTTTTTTGCATGTGCTTCACAAATAGTTAGAAAGTTGTCTCGTGGGGATGGGGACTTTAAAAACCCAACCTTTGGCTATATTTGGGTGACCTGTGATTGATTTTCACCAATTTCATGTTTCCTAGTTGAGAACTGATTCAAGTGAGTGTTCTACTGTTGAATGCAATTGCTATATTATAAACAAAAATCTAAAACAGTGGACATAAGCCTCTCTTAATACAGCTATTTTACCTTAATTTTGTTTAATTGAGTAAAGGAGCACTTCACAATCTGCCTACAATTTCAATGGCATGGAAAATATAGCCAAACATAATTATTTCTTAAAGATTAGAATGTTTAGTGAAATGTGGTATTCTCATCAATCACTTATGCCATTACAAATTTAGGAAAGTTTGATCTTAGTGTTTTAATTTTGAAAACAAATGGGCAAAACTAAAATTTGAAATAAAAGAGCTTTAACATTTTTCTCATATTAATATAGGTATTAGATTAAACATGGTGGGCCTTAACAGTCTCTGCACACTATCATAGTTGTTTACCTGTCATGATTATTTGATTTATCAAAAGCAACGTTTGGATAACTTTCTTTTCCTAGATAAATTTATCTTAAGACACAGGCTTGTTTATGCAATTGAATTCTGTTTCAGACTGCAGAGCATAAAGAAAAATGTGTTCATTTTATTTCATTATGAATGTTACTAACTTGTTCACCTTTGATCATTTGAATGCAAATATATAAATATCAATTTTTTTGTTGAAAGCATGTTAGGTTTCAGCAATTCTGCACTTAGGGAATTGGTACACATGAACTACTTTTGTAAAGGAACGTGTTAAATTTATTTTTTTAAAAAAATAACAATTCATGGAAGTAGAATTGAAAATCATAATTGGAACTCAGCAAAATAAGGGGACCATGGTGTAATATTAGGTTAGTCTTCTAAAGCAGTAAGTCCTCACAGTTAACAATTGATTCTTTTTTTGATTTTCCTGTTTCCACCCGACTTACGCAACTCTGTCATGTTCATGAGCCTTCAATGAAAAGCCATTGTCCTTGGGTAACCTGTTAGTAGCGCTTCGTCCAACAAGCTTGAAATTAATGTGTCAGGCACAAAGAGTACAGAGCTTAGCCTTCCTGTTCTAAAAATTGTGTGGATGAACAAAGAATAATTGTACTTCTTTTCACCTAAGCCAGAATTGAGGTCTCTTCATGGCTGTTTTGCAATGAAGCTCCTAAACCAAAAATTGCAGGCATATGGAATTCATGTATTGGCAAGTAAGTTATAGTAATTTTGAATTATATAAACTTTGACCTGACTACTTTGCAACAGAGAGGAAATCCACTTTTTTTGTTCCTAAAAGCACCATACAGAGTCACTTTGAGTGAAATCCAGTATCCTCAAAGATTACTGTAACAGTTTGCAATGACACATATAAATGAAACAAATTTTTTCTAAAGATATTTTGAAATGTTTCAGAATACTTCCCATCACCATATTCATTATGATATATCCTTAAATACGCAAATATTTTTTTCTAGTGTATGTATCATGTTTAGATAGGGCTGTGCTTTTTTCTATCCAGAATCAACATGGAACAGAGTTAATGCCAAGAGCGCTAAACTGACTTCACAGAGTATCAGGGGATGTATTGTCTGAACCTAGACATAGCTCTACTTTATGCTTTCTTGAAACAGGAATCAAAGGATTTCCATTTGCTGTTTAAATCAGAAGGATTCAAGTAGCATCTTCCCAGATCAATATATTTTATTAAAAGACAAGATATAGTGGGCCTCAACAGATTTCAGATGCATTGGAGTGGCTACACTGATGCTGGATTTAAATTGGGATAAAGTGGAAGCATGGCTGGGGAAAATAGAGAAAGAAAATAGTGGTGGCATCCGATGACGTAAGGCAAATTACAAGTGCCTTATCAATTAACAGTTATAATCTGTTAAAAATCCATTATTTGTTGAGAGCTTCTGAGATTGCCTGAAACCTTTTGATGCATGTGAGTTTAGCAATCTCTTTTTCAATTGTTACTACTTCCAAGATGGCTACTTTGAGATTTGTCAAGGAATAACTGGAAAATTGAAATACTCTTGATATTACTTAGTCCTTGTTTAGAGGCCTGATGTCAAAGGAGTCCATTAAATCTTCTGCACAAAATTTGGCCTGTTAATCCTATATAGAATCAAGAAGTGCATTGCCAGCACATCCTCTAATGTAATATATGCAGTCATCTGCCAACTTTAATAACATTTATTAGTCTGGAAAAGTAATATCTCTCTTCTTTTGATTTTTGACTACCAGTCTAGCCTGGCTTTCATACAATGTCTACTTGTGAATAGTATTTAAGACTGCAAAGAATTAGAGGCATGAAATACTACTTAAAGTATTGGAATAATTTATCCTATTGGTTTATTGTGTCTAATCTTATTATCGAAATAGCATAATTATGGTATTTTTTTTGCTTTGAAGGTTCAATAATTCGATTTCCTAAAATGCTCCTTTTCATTTCTATAACAACCATATTTCTGTGTTTAACTTTGAAAAAAATAATTGTTGTTCCTATAAACATCCATTGTGGCTATTTAGTTTACCTGTGATAGAATCATAAAGGTAGATTAATGTGCCAGGCAAGGTTAGTTTATATCCAAGTATCTGGAATTAGGATGATGATGAAATGCTACAGCAGAGATAAGAGATAATTGATTTCCCCACACAGTGTAACAAAAATGCAAGCCACACTTCCAATGCAGTGTATTTATATTGGTCATTCTATTTGTGATTATTACAAATTGTGCTTATTTAACAAGTGGGAAGGGAAAAATCATGCCTTGTTGGCATTTGCTAGTAAAACATCTATATTGCACTCTCAGATCTGACACATGATTGCTATTGCCTTTGGCATCAATAGAGATTCATTATGTAGATTTTCAGCTACTTCCCAAAATATTTTTAGCTGGCTGGCATGCATCACAAAATTGTAGCACTTCAAGCAACCACTTTCTGTATTCAAAAGACACCATTTAGCACAGCTGTTGAGTTGTTATTTCCAAGTTAAAGCTATTGACTTATTTTATTATTAAAGGTACAAATGTAACTTATTCCAGGGGAGAATGAAATTTTGTTCCCAACTTAGACACTAATGAAATTCCAGGTTTTGAGTGAAAATTTGCACCTCAGTCAGTCTTGAGATCTTGGATGCGTCTGTTATTTGGCAAATTTTTCTAAATTTAATGTGTTTTTACAAGGCAAAAAGTTAGGAAGACATATAACAAATGATGTAGGTAAAAAGCACATTTAGTTAGGTTTCCTTTATTCTTATTACCTACCTTTCATTTTCTTCTTTCACAACTTCTTACTCTTGTTTTTCAATTTACATAACATTGTTTATCCTGAAGGATAATAGCATGATCTTTGAGGCATGATCTTTGAGGCAGGTTAGCTTCAAAGAGTAAATGCCACTTATTGATAGCATATTGACATTAACCACTATTTTAATTTTTAAAATTTAATATAAATATTGCTGCATGTCCATTTCATTTTACCCAGTGCCCAACTCATAACCTTGTGGCTTTGATTTCTATGACCCAAATTTCTCTCTCACCCCAGGAAAAATGAGACAAGGAAAACTAATTTATAATCTATATTTGACTGTATTTCAAAGTTGTTGACTGTAAGACAAACTTTGTGGAAGGAAGGAAAAATCACATGACATCAGAGTGATATTATAAATCCATCCAGTTGTGTTGTTACCACATTTCACATTTTAGAATTTAGCTCATGGCATAGAAAACCTCTAAAAATTTATTGCAAGCGTGCTTTTGTGTAGAACAAAAAACAGTCACAAAAATTTAGGTCCTCACTTGAACCAAAGAGCCAGAAATACAGATGGGAACCTTACTCATGTGTAGGGGCTTCTACACAAGCATTTCTTGAATAGATGCATATGTATAAAATCAATATTTTGTTTCAACCCAAATAATAAAACAGCACTGCACGTTTAATCCGGCATTGACATGGTTTAACAAAAACCTCTTGTTCAACACACTTTGAGAAGGAAGCTTATGACTGAACTTCAGCCACTGATGGGTGTATTGTGAGCAGAGTTGATCACACACAAATTGCTGAACACACTTTTCACAATAACAGCACTACACTAGTGTACTGAGTATTACTTCATTTAATGACACGTACGTTGCAAAAGTGGAAAGGAAAAAAAATATAGCTCAGAGCTTCCCTTCCAAATATCCCATTTATTTCCTATATGATGGCTTGGCCTGTTTTACTGAAATCAGCCCCTGAGCTCTCGCTGTTGTGTGTTGATCAATAGTGCAGCAGCCGTAACATTGTAGTATGCATAGATGGAACAGACCTGGATCATTTCTGGCTTTGTTTATCAAGGACCTCCTATATTGATTGCTTTTATTTTTGAAGAGGAAAAGAATGAGGTCTCAATAACCAGAAAAGTACAGCATTTCCTAAACCAGTATAAGATAGACATTCATACTACTTTTTAACAAAGCTGTGAACTCTACATCAATTGTTTTGGGCTTCTGCACACTTCTAGTTCATATTGTCCTTCACTTTCCCTAACCAATTAAACAAGTTTTAATAGTAATGTTTTAGATAGATTAATTTACCTAGGCTGATTATTTTTATCTCCTCTAGATTTTCTATTTTCTGAGTTGAACTTCTTTTTGCTACTATGTCAGATTAAAACAAAAAGAAAAAAAAGGCCAAAAATATGAAATAATGCTAAATTGCAACAACCAAATTTTCCTCTTCCCCCATCTCACTCCACTTTGTGGTGGAATGCAGGATCTTTGTTAAGTATAAATGTTGATGCAGATTAATTTGCAAATGCCATTACAAAATTATTTTGAGAATGAATGATAGGAGTTAAGAGTGCCTAGAAGAATGGGAAAATGGCACTTTCCATTGGACTTTGCAAAAAGATTGCAAAATGTACTGATCCATGATCATAAAGGCAAGTGTCCTTCCATCTGCTGTTTAGAAATGTTATTTTCTACTCTGTATTCCTCTTCCACTATAATTTTGTGGCATGAAATTTTTCAAGGGAAGAGAATAATCCAGTCTTGTAAGAAGAGTTCAAAGAGCAGTGTTTTCACACTTTTTAAAAAATGTTACATGATCTGGTTTAATATCTCTGTTCTACTTCTTAAACCATGGTATAATAATGTACACAATTTTTACAAAAACTGATATTTAGTGTCACTGAGTGAAATGTTGGTTATGTGCCAGGATCTCACTAAGTGACAATAAATTGTAGTGTGCCATGAAAGGCACAATGAGTGTGCTATGACTGATGTCTTTTGAGTGGGTTTATGTGCCCCTCGGATAGCTCTTAGGGAAGGCTCACTGTTACATATCTATGGAGATTCTCAGTCATCCAGGTCATGATTGTCTCAAAGGTGCTTTTTCAAAAGGCAACTGGACTTTGTTTCTTCCTTGAGGAAGACGTTTATTTTTTCATCCAAGAAGCTTCTTCAGATCTGACTGAGTGGTGGGGGAAGGGGGTGTCAAAGAAATATAAACCCTTCCCCCCCATCACCACCAGTCAGTCAGAACTGAAGAAGCTTCTTGGATGAGAAGTGAAACATCTTCCTCGAGGAAAAAAACAAAGTCCAAATTGCCTTTTGAAAAAGCATCTTTTAAACGCTTACCGACACAGTGATTTCCAGCACTATACATGTTGTCAGGCCTGGAAGCCATCTTTTTTGTTGCATCTCCAGGCCTGCCACATTTACCACTGTGGGAAACTGGGAGGGGGGATTGTATGGAGCATGGGAGATATATAGTCATAATAACATTCCTTTCTCAGGAAGTCAAGGACATCTTGCCCAGCACCTGGAGGGTTGGAACTAGGAGGCATCTCCAGTCAGCACAGTGTTTGGATTGGACCATGTGATGGACATGTGGGTGTTGGGCAGGGTCTTGAACTTTCCTTTGGGTGGGGAAAACCTGGAAGCTTTCAGATTCGGGTTTTCCCAGATGTGCCAATATGACGTCTCTAATAAAGTGGAACTTTGAGGAAATTCAAGCCTCGGAGTGTTCTTTCGCTGGGGGTGTTACTTAGAACCCTGACACATGTCTTGATCTGGATGGTCTTTACAAAGAAGAACACATAACTCAATACCCCAAGTTCAGTGTTGAATATATGACTACATTCTTAACTTGAATACTTTTATAGTCTGCTGTTAGCATCAGGGTGCTATATCCTAATTTAAGCACTGACAGGAGAATTCAAGGGCAGTCTACAAATCTGTAAGAGCAATCTGTAAGCAATCTACAATTACTGTTAAGAATCAGTGAGAGATTGGGAGGAAATTGGTATGCCTAGGGAACCTTGTATAGAAATTCTAAATTTCAAGAAAAGCATAAGGAAGACTACAAGTTCACATTTTTAAAAATGAAATATTACCAGTATTATTTTATATACCCAACTGGACATGGTAGACAAGCCTTCCTGCTGAATATTGCTAGTCTCAACAAAAAATTTTTAAGGAAATTGGTAAAACAAAGTAATGAAATCTAGAGATTACATAAGTGTTCAGAATGTTGAAACACATCTAGATCATCCTTTCTCTAGAAGAATACTTGTCCATGCCCTTCAACTATATTAAAGTTGAGGAAAGCTGACCTAATGATTTGCTTGTTAAATCAAGCAAATCAGTCAACCAATTCTATCTATGGCAAGAATTTTTCACCACAATAAATAAGTCACTAAGACTAGCTAATTCTATAAGAAATATGTGTTAAATGGAATGGAATTGCTTGCTAAGGAGTGGTCCTTGTACTTAAAGTATATCTGAGGTGAGTAGGAAGATTTTAATGGTCAACCAATGTGGCTGAAATCCTGCTTACCCTTCTTTGGAAAAAAAAACCCTCCTTAAACTAAGCTTTGGATAAACAGGCATTATGCAACAAATGAAAGTTTGAATAAAAAGGCATCATACTACATTGCAAATGCTATTTTGAAGCAAAATCATGTGGTTCCCCCTTACACTGCAGAGTTGGTTCTATCCACCATACTGGAGTTGGCAGAAAACTCTACCAGGGTGTATGGCTGACTCCTATCCTTTATTTCCAGTCACTGCAGACCCCTAACATCTTTCCAAAGAAATGGGTAACAAAGCCTAACAGATTTTACATACCTGATGACTATTTTTGGATAGTTCCAGGAAAACAAAAGGGGGGGGAATAACACTCAGTAGATTGTAGGTGAAATGACAGCATGGCAGAAATAACAAGGTTGACAGAATGTGTTTGTGCCACAGTTAAGAGTAAAGCTTGATTTAGACTTGTCCACAATTGTGTATAGATGTCAACGCATATCTATTCTGTGAAGGCATTGATGGGTAAGTGTAGGTTGCAGATGGTTGCAGATGGGCTAATGTGTACACTTCCCAAATCTCCACTAAATGTTGTACGGAGATGTTCATCCTGCGTGTTGATTGGTTTATCCATCTATGTTTTCTGTGCTTTGAGGTTTGAGTGTTCCCTAGCCAGAATGTAACATTTACAGACATGTAACATGCAACTGTCTTTGAATGACAGACAGACACATATTTTCCCTGACGTGCAGTGACACAACAGTCTAAACCTGGCTTAACTGGGGAAAGATCTTTAAAATGTTTAAAATAATAAAATGTTTTTTGAAAGTAAAAAGCTGGACATAAACATAGTAAATAACTAATTTAAGTGCAATTATTTAATTAAGATGTGACTACCGTATATCTCAATGGACATTTTCTAATGCATTGTTGAATACTACCTTGCTTATTAGCAATTGCCATTGGCTAATGGCCATCAAAAGAGGGCAGTCTTAGGATCCAAGATATATTCAGTGCCTCAGTAACCAGGGCAAACTCCCTCAATTTGGGGGCTAATAGCCATGCTAGATAAGAGATGTAGGAACTGAAATTATCATAGATGGAGAACATAAGATTCTTCATTGGAAGCTGACCTAAAACTCATAATTCATTTTTATCAAGGAACAGGTAGGTCAGGAATGGGTGGGGGGATAGATGGATTGCATATTACAGTAGATTCAAAGCTCTTTTCTATGTCTGCAGTCTTGAAACTCCTGTTTAAATTTGGCAATAAAGCAGCACAGTGGTAGTAGAGGATGACATAAACAAAAAACAGTATGTTAATATTACAATATTAATTCATTAAAAATACAAGAAAATTGACAAAAACCTAAAAGACCCTTATATTCTGCCTTCCTAGTAAAGTCTGCCTTCCTGGCTCATCTTGTCACCTAAGCCTCCAGAGCCTACTCTATCCCCCCCCCCATTTTTTAAAGTGCACCCACCAAATATCACCTCTGGTGCAAATAAACAAAGTTTCATTGAGTTCTTTAGCCCTATTTTTTCCTAATTGGATGCAAGAGGTAGCAGGACAAAATTCCAAATGGTAAATTTGCTGTAAGCTTCACATCTGACTGTGCAATCTCAGCTGCCTTGGTCTTTTTTCACGGACTGCAACTTCTGACCCAAAAATGAGCTGTCATAGAACTGTGAAAGGCTACTCTATCTCAAGAGTTCTGATAGAATTGGCTTGAATTTTAAGCTTGGGTTGCATACAAGGACAGGTGAGTCACAAAGACAGCTTGGTCTTTCTAATATTCAGTTTTGTAGGCTCCTTGTTAAAGTTCTTCGTTCTTGATTAATTTTTGCTTTAAAATATTATGTTCCTTTTTCATAAGCATCATGACTAGCAATTCAATAGTGCAGGAGATGACAGTGGACACATCACAGGGTGATGTGCAAATTTCTGATTCCCCATTATTAAAGAAGAAACGTGGGTGCCAACCAATGCCTTACCTTTCCTTAACTCCCAACACCAAAGCAGTAGAACTCAAGCTTAGGGGAAATAAGTTATGGCTTTTTTATTGGAGGATTGTAAATTCTGGTTGCCAAATCGCTAAGTCTGAATGGTTGTGGATACATCAGGGTTATCTGTCATCATTAAGAGCTGTTTCCTGATGGACTGGCAATACCTATCAAGAAGCAGGTTTGTGACATGGGATCCTCCTGGACTCACAGCTTCTGCTAGAATAGAAGGTGGACGCTGTGTCCAGATGGCCTATGCCAGTGATGGTTAACCTTTTTGCCATCGCGTGCCAAAAGCGGGGGGAGCGGGGGGTGTCGCACGCATGCATGCCCACATTCATAATTCTATGTGCCCCATCCCCCACACATGCGTGTGCGACCCCCCCCGCACGACCTCCGTTTTGGCACGTGATGGCATGGTGGGCCCGGTAGGCCCATTTTTGCCCTCCCCTGGCTCCAGAGCTTTTCTAGGAGCGTGAGGAGGGCAAAAACAGCCTTCCCCACCCCCTGGATGCCCTCCAGGAAACAGTCTGTTTCCCTACTTCCGGTGGGCCCAGAAGGCCCGAAAATCAACTGGCTGGTGCTCGCATGCATGCCGGATCTGAGCTCGCATGCCCACCGATATGGCTCCACATGCCACCTGTGGCATGCGGGCCATAGGTTCGCCATCACGGGCCTATGCCCAGCTTCAGTTGGTATATCATTTGCAATTTGGCTTGAGGCAGGAAGAGCTAGCTACAGTAACTCATGCCCCTGTCACCACATGGCTAGGCTACTGTAACACCTTCTATTGGGGACTGCCCTTAAAAATACTCAGGAAATGCAATTGATTCAAACTGCACCAGCTCACATACTTATCAGCTCCTGTCATTGGGAGCACCTAACACTGGTTTTTGTGGAGCCTGAGCCCACCAAGACCTACAGAGGACATAAAGATGTTAACATGGATATCATCTCTGTGGTGGCCTTCCCAAATCTTTCCTTCCAGATACGTCGGGCTTTTAACTATTAAACAATGATGAAAGTAGTACTTAATTACCAAGGTACTTAAACACATCTTCACATGTGTGATAACTGGCTTTCAAAGGGAATGTCACCTCTGAATATTTAAATTGTATCACACAAAGCAACGCTACAGTCAAAGTCTGTAATTTCATTCTGTGCCATTTTTTTTCATGCCCACATCCGACTGGTAGCCATGTGATTCTCAGCACTTTTTGTGCTAAAATGGAGGCATAACCTTTTCTTTTTGTTTTTTTAAAGCTTTGGAACTGGTTCATAACAAAGTTTAACATGCAAATGTTTCTGATTGTCTAGTATTGCAATGATTTCCCCACCCCAGAAAAGTGTCTAGTTTGTCATAAATAACAAGGCAGCAACATGGCCAAAACAATGGAATCATAATGAAGTAAACTCTAGCTTGGGAAATAGCTAGCTGATGAGACTGATGTTAACTGAGCAAAATAAGAAAACAAACATTGTCATAACTTTTTGGAAGTCACTTCATGACCAGTATTCATTCAGCAGTATTGAGATATATAGTTTAGGATCAGGGGTCTGCAACCTTGGCAACTTTACAACTTGTAGACTTCAGCACCCAGAATACCTCAGCCAGCGTACGTTGGCTGAGGTATTCTGGGAGATGAAGTCCACAAGTTGTACAGTTGCCAAGGTTGGAGACCCCTGGTTTAGGTCAGTCTTCAAATAAAAGGGTACTTAGATATTTTTCAGCATCTAGAAATGTTAAATTGCTTTGGGTAAGAGCTTTTTAAAGGACAAATGGAAATAACACACTTGGAAATATATCGTGCCTCACTCAGCAGTTTCACAAATGACTCATCAACCCTCAACAAATTGTTTATGTCACTTGGTTTTGGAGTTACCAGTATACAGTATATCATTAGGTTTGGGATCTCCAATTTTACCTTTATTTCTGGATTTGGCATGTCTGTTTATGCAGCACTATGAAAAAAAAAAAAAAGAACAGATCCAGCTACAGTTATGGAGAAACTAGTTCCTCAGAGAACCTTTTATACCTTTTCTCACATTGTGTAGAAAAATTCAATGCCTGAAGAATAATACAGGATGATTGCAATTAAATCTCTTATGCTTTTGTTATGGCATAACTGAAATTAATCTTGGAGTTTAGCTGACTTCAGATAGCACAATGAACTTAGTTTGGTAAACTTTTCAGTTTCTCACTGTTCCTTTATATTAAAAAAAGCATTTTCTGTCAAAATTATACCCCCTTTTACAATCTAAAAGCATTGCAACAAAATAAAATCTTCAGTCTACTGTCTTCATCTGCCATTGCCTAATCACTGGCTTGCAAAATAGATTTTTTACATTTTTTTAATATATATATTTCTCTTCTAGCAACCTCTTTTCAGCCACACAGCAGTGCATAACTTTACACATTGTGCACTGATTTAAAAAAAAAAACAACCACACCCAATAACATGCCCAACTGGAACTGCTGAGCCTTTCTAGCTTGAAAAGGGATAGGGAAAAGGATTTGTGTAACAACTAACACCCTGTTTGAAAAATCAGATTGAGCAATAGCTAACACAAATTCATTTCTGATACACCAGTGCCTGTGTTGCACTCGCATGTGCAGCTTTCATACGGTGCTCTCTTGAGGGCCCTTTCAACCAAGGCCATTGGGAAGACACCAACACAATTAAGGGCTTCCCTAGTGATTTTGTCACATGGAATAGTAAGTTACCCATCTTGGAATCCCAGAGTTTGTTCCCTTTTCTTTCCTCCATCTCCCCCCCCCCCACCACACCACTCCTAGCCTAAGCTGTGAAGAAGGATCCATCAATGGCCTGATGAGGGATCCTCCAATCCAAGCAGCTCCTTTACGAGTCTCTCACCAAACTGTACTCGGCTGTACTTTTTCACAGGATAGGCGTCAGACATTTTGTACAGGATGTAAGCGTTGTTTATGGCAATGCTGATGGAGAACCAGAAGACTTGTTGCCAGGTCTTGTTTGGTTTATGAGAAATGAAATACCTAGAAAGCACCAAAGAGAGAGAGAGAGAGAGAGAGAGAGAGAGAATGGTGAGGTCATGAAATGAATTTTTAAAATGTGTCTTAAGTCAAGGAGGAAGGGATATGTTCAAAAAGCGGTAGGATCCAAATGCAGGGTGCTCTAAATTTCCACGATCTTTCAAGGTAATTATGAATGACATAGATAGAATGATACTCCACCTATCACCTTCCAGAATCTTTGGATAACTTCAATATCCAAAGTTCTCTCAGTTGTGTATCTGTTTTGTGAATTCACGTGGTCCCAATGCTTTGTAAACCAATTAGGCAATCTAAATTGGAGGTGGCGGGGATCCCGAAAGTTGCTTACTGATTTCATTAGGTTTTCTCATATTGTAATATTGAGATCTTCCTAGGTTGAATGCTTCAAGCCTTTCAAACTTTGAGGAATAAGGGAAATAAGATGGCAGCCCTGAACAGCAGCCCAGCCCATCTTTTACATTTATTTATTTATTTTATTTTATTTTATTTGATTTGATTTGTATACCACCCTTCTCCAGCAGGACTCAGGGCGGTGAACAGCCGAGATAAAACAGAGCATACAAAATTTAAAAAACAATTTAAAAGGTAATTAAATAATTTCGACCCACAAATTAAAACAACCCAATTTCAAATTAAAACCAAAATGAATTTAAATGAAGATCTCAAGTTGTATGTTATATTTACTACTCCAACCTTAAAATCAGTGATTGGTTTATTCCTAGTGGATTTCTGTGATGTATTTCATATAATTTCATAGTGTTATTTGCAGGAATCACTGTGTCCCAGATTCATATGAAGTTTTCCATTGCTCTCCAAAACATAAGTTAAGTGCCTTTGTGTATCAATGCACTAGAGGTGGGAGCAAAATCACAACAAACCAAAAGAATAGGAACCAATCATGACCTCTAGAAGTCCTAAAATAAACCAATGAACCAAGCCCTTTTTTGGTGTAGCCTTTGAATAGACCACAATAGATACTTTTGAAAGCTCTGATTTCCTGTTTTTAAAGTAGGCAACACTTCACAAAACAGTGCTGCTCTTTTCTTGGATGTTGATTAGTGCACAACAATCCACCATCCAATTTGGCAACT
This sequence comes from Pantherophis guttatus, assembly GCF_059756535.1. Taxonomy (NCBI): domain Eukaryota; kingdom Metazoa; phylum Chordata; class Lepidosauria; order Squamata; family Colubridae; genus Pantherophis; species Pantherophis guttatus. The sequence goes on along the minus strand of NC_142063.1, from coordinate 275,195,485 downwards.
TTACTGCTCACACAAGCCAGATTAGTGTGATGCCACAACTAGTCCTGTGATTTTTGCAAAAGCAGCTCACGCAAATATTACCTTAGAAACTGAATACGGCTTCAGCTTCTAAGAATTCCACTTAATAAATTTCAATGAACTCTTGTACAAGAGGCTGAATAAGCAATGCCTCAGCTTGGTTTTGCCAAGTTCTTTCCTTTTTCTGTAGAGGTTCAACAACCTCTACAGAACAACTAGTCCCATCCCACTGCTCCACTTTCTAGTCTACGGTACACTCTGCTCACAACTTTTTGGGGGTATTCATATAGAAATGGCTATAAATCTCTCCTCTACCAGAAATTCAGTTCTACAGTCTAGATAACCACAGAAATCTTCATAGACGCGGTTATTTTATTGCCTGCAAAAAGTCACATACACTCAGAAGATTTGTCTGATGCCAACACAGAAACTAAGACATACACATATATCTCAGTCGTTTAAATCTTAAATCTTTTCCTGTTGCCCTTTTTGGGTAGCAGATTATTGGTCATTCCTTTATACACTTTCAGAATGGTAAGCAGCTGCTTAATTTTAACACAGCTGTACTGTCTAGTCTAAGCAATCCAAATCCCTGCCTTGCCAGCTTTACAGTTTTAGAGCACTACAAGTACCTTATATCATTGTAGTGTAATTGTCTGTATCTGTTTTTTGTAAACATTTTTCTCTCAATCATTACACAGAACCAAAAAAGAAAAGAAAAAGAGAATGTCTTTAACTTTTGTTTTTCCTTGGCACAAGATAGTGGTAGAGCCTCGTTTCATTTATTCCAAGTTTTATTTCATTAAAATAATGGATAATAAATTGTTCAAAATGTACCTTGAACATAAATGGCCTAGATCACAGTAGTGTGATTGTCATCTTGGAATTTATCATTCCAGAAGAGTACGACAATTGACAAGCCATGTCCATTAAAATAGTCAACCACATGCAGCATCAACTATAACACAATATATTTATAATCACACATGCTATTACTTATATTTTAATATGCCACTCAGAAAAGGATACGGTTTTCTGACACTGTAATTTAAGTGGCTCCTATCAATCTAACATAATTTTTAAAACCTCCTGTAAACTATAGATAATTTAGAAAAAAAACCTCCAATAAAAGTGTTTAGTGACCTTGGGTCAGACAATGTATTCTTTCTGCAGTTAAATTAAATACCAATATTCTTCCCTTCTCCTTTCTTTGGCAAAAATACATCTGTATATTGAAAATGTAGCTTCTGAATTATTTCAGTTTTCCTTTAGCTTAAAAACTTTTTATGTGGACCAATTTGGAAATACAGTCCCATTAAGCCATTATGATTACATCATCCTCAACTCAGATGGATGATCTCTTTTTCTCCAAAGAGAAATTAGAGATCAATTCAATGGCGTGTACTATATACAGTTTATCATATTTGTTGAGCCAATATTCCCACAACTGAACTTTCACGAATGGATATTCTTCTGATACATTGAAACTCAAACTTCCAGAATCTAGCTGGTAAATTATGGGTCACACTGATTGGGATTTGGTAGTCCAGACTAGGGAAAACTGCCATATTATATCAAAATAGTAGGGGAAATTATTTATGTTTATTTATTTTTCAAATTTCTGAATTGCCCACTGTAGAGCACTACAAGTACCTTATATCATTGTAGTGTTTTTTTCCATGTTCCCCAGCCCACAACATTGTCTATATATTGTCTAATAAGCTAAAGTTAGCTTATTACAGTAGCTCGCCACAAATCTCTCCACTTTTACTGCATAAGAATTGAGACTACTAATGGTCTGTTTAAAAACTGTCCTTGAGACAGGAGTTGAAGGGCAGCTGAAAAATCTATTAATAAATGAAAATTCTCTGCAACAGGCTTGAATTTTCTGGACTTGCCTGCTTCCATTTTACAGCCAAAGTCCATTTGGAGAGTCAATAATCTTTGAAAAGATGGCAATACCACTAATTTCTCAAGCCTGCCAGGAAGCAAGCTTGAAAACTGTGACCAGATTCTGCCTTTCCCTTCCTGAAATGTTTGGGAAATGTCCCAAGTTTGAAGTCAGGCAGAGACTTCTTGTTTGCTCAACTCTGAAGCTTCATGCAGTGGTGGGCTGCTCTTGGTTCAGACCAGTTTGAGCGAACCAGTAGTTCCAATGATCAGCTGGCCCCGCCCCCCGCCCCCCGCCTATCCTGTCCTATATTTCCTTTTTTCTAGCTCAGCTGATTCATGCGGCACAGCTGATTTCTGCGCCTCCGCTGTTCTACTTACTGGGGCTGCCTTAGAAGGTAAGTAGCTGAGCTTCGTATTGCTGTATTTTGAATGCTGCATGCAAACATGTTAGGCGCGCATGCGCAAAGCTGGCATGTGCACACAAAGCACGTGCTCAAAGAACCAATTGTTAAACCGGTTGCAGCCCACCACTGGCTTTATGTGATTCATGTGCTGAATGGCTGTCACTGGTGTTTTGCAGGCCCTAGCTCTTTTTAAGGGGAAAATGATCTGGTCATATCACAAGTGGTTAGGCTTAAGCCATTGAATTTGGGGAACAGGAAGAACGTGAGAGATGTCTCCCCCCCACCTCCAAAGATATGCCAAATAGATATCCTTTTATTTGTCCCCTTGTGAATTCCATACCTTCATTGGATATACCATCTTTAGATACAAAGCTGAGCTGAAGCTATTTCATCTGGTTGAAATAATTTTGGAATAGGTTGAAAGGAAGACATTTTGGAAATTGTAGAGCTAATCCAAGCTACAATGAACCTAAAGCCAGAATGTACCCACTCAAAATCTGCTGCTTAAAGCAGCCATCTCCTTCTGTCTAATAATTGGCTAATTCTGGGAACAGGTATGTCATCTAAAGCTCTGCATGGTATGTCTTCAAACCCAAACAGATTTAATACTAAATATCAAAATGTAAGTTTCCGCTTGTTGAAGAACAGACAGGCCAGGGAGATAAAGAAACAAAGCTAAAGTTTTCTCATAAGCTGCAGTCTTGCTAGAAATCTCTCTGCCTTTCCAAAGCTGCTACCACCCTCTCATCAGAACTGAGTCCTCTTCTCTGGTTTTCAAGTGAAAAAGAAAGGTTAAATAATCACCTCTGATTATTGAATCTCTGTGAAAATGTATTTGGGAACATAAAACCAGCATGTTTTTTTTTTTTTAAAGAAGATTAGAGAAACCATACTGGTATAATTACGTACCTAACACAATCCATTTGTGTGTGTGTGTGTGTGTGTGTGTGTGAATATGTTCTTTTGAGTCACCATTAATTCCTGGCAACTGCTGAACAAATCCCTGCAGTTTTCTTGAAAAGATTGCAGAAGTGGTTTGCCCTTACTTACTTCCTAGGGCTGTGAGAAAGTGACTGGCCCAAGATCCACCCAGCTGGCTTTGTGCTAGAGTTGCACTACAATTTATGGTCTTCCAGTTTCTACCCAGATTCCTTCATCACTACACCAAAGTGGTTCTCTTTTCATGTGGAAGAATGTTAAAATGTGCAGTTCCCTATTTGCAGTATTGCACTGTCTAGATGCTACCTTTTCTATATTATAATATATTTGTAAATGTAAGGATATAATTTTATATAATTTTAACTATTGGACACAAATCTATAGCAGACTACACAACCATATCAATTCAATCTTTCTTACAGTTGTTAGCTAGCATAACTCCACAGAATCAAACAACTGGAAGATGTCTGCTTGTTTACTGAGTCTAAATTCACCCCACCCCCAATCTAAATTCAATTCAGGAATCCAAAATAAAGCATCCATGATAGAGGACCTAGAAGCAGTGGTGGGTTTCAAAATTTTTTACTACCGGTTCTGTGGGTGTGGCTTGGTGGGTGTGGCATGGCTTGGTGGGCATGACTTGGTGGGCGTGGCAGGGGAAGGTTACTGCAAAATCCCCATTTCCTCCCGATCAGCTGAGACTCAGGAGGCAGAGAATAGATGGGGGCAGGGCCAGTCAGAATTTTTACTACCGGTTCTCTAAACTACTCAAAATTTCCACTACCGGTTCTCCAGAACTGGTCAGAACCTGCTGAAACCCACCTCTGCCTAGAAGGCTGTGAATGCACAGAATAAAGAGGTAGCTATCGCTTTATTTGGTAAGTGATTCCACTATCAAGCTATTCTTACTGTTGGAAAGAGTTGGAATCTCCTTTCCTGTGCTACTATCTGCCCTCTGAAATGAAAGGAAGCAGATTGTAGTCTTATTATGTACGTAACAGTTTTTCAAATATTTCAGGAGTTCTACCATACTCCCCTAGGCTCTCTTCTTAAGGCTAATAATATTCAGTTTCCCCAATCTTTTCTTAGAACTTAAGTTTCCATTCCTGTAATGGTCCTCAGTGCTCTTATTTAAACCAGCTGCATTTCCTTTGAATCTTGAGAACTGAAGATTTCACTAATGCAGTTTGGAAATAAACAACTGTATGTATATTATGTCCAAATACTTAAAAGTTGCTAAAGTGCCTACTTAAACAATTACATTTTTTAAAATAAATCTTCTGCCAAAAATGGTCAGAGATCGATTTCAGAAAAGTTGGTAGATAATTTCTTATATCATCCTGTTGCTGTACATATTGGGTCCTGAATTTTGTTTAAATGATTAAGAAACGTTTCGCACTTCCAACCACATAAGTTGTTGTGTACTTACTTGCTATATTTGTCATCATATTTGCAAATATAACTAAGATGAGCAGCAAAGGCTTCCACTGCCAGAGGACATGGTATCTCTCCACTCTTCCTCTTAATGATAACTCCTGTTGCAACCAAAATACATAAAATACCATCATGTCATACTGTTGATTGAAAATACTACCGGATTTGTTGAATCAATGGGCAACAGGTCATCCCATCCTGATTTTAAACGTATTGAGAAGAAAGTCCTACTTGGCTCAGTATTCAAAGAACATATGGAAAGTAGGATACTGTACAGCAGGGGTATCCAACCTTGGACTTCAACTCCCAGGATTCCCCAGGCAGCAAGGAGAGGATTCTGGGAGTTGAAGTCCACCAATCTTAAAGTTGCCAAGGTTGGACATTTCTGCTACACAGCATTAATTTCCAAATGTTTAGAAAATCTCTAGAAAGTGGAGTCAAGAGCCAATAATTACAAGGGATAGTTTTGAAGAGTTCTATAAATAGGGTAGCTTTACTAGCCTTCTTCCTTTCTTATGTTGAGATGTTTATGGAAGTGATTGAGGAAAATACATGCAGACACCTGTCTAATTCTGTTTGTTATCTAGAAACATTTTTTATTTCCTGGCTGTAAGGCACAGTAACCCATTTAATACCCCTTGTCAGAATGTTTCCAGTTGACTGCAGAAAGGACAGCTGTTTGTTAATGGTTCTTGGTCTCCAAGGAAGTTGCTAAATGCTTGTAAAGTGGGCCATATTACAATGGTAGATTCTAAAGAGGGGCTACTCTTCATGCTGGCTGAGTTGAGTAACTTGTTGACTTTTAAATAATCATGTAGCAGATAGAGAAGAGTCTGATTTCCTTAAAGGTAAGAATTGTTGAACCTCATTGATTTCAGTAGAAAGTTGGTAAATGCCAGTTCAGAAGCCCAGTTTAGTTCAATAAAACTTAATTTAATATATACTGAATTGCTTTCTAAACCTTTTAAAATCAACTGGACATGGCACCATATTATGCTTAATTTTGAATGCATCTTCTCATTTAACATAACCAATTCTAATATATATATGTTTAAAAAATGGAAATAACAATAGCAAATGTGTAAGTCCACATGAATAACAGAATAACAGAAAGAGAGAAATATTAACCCTTCCTCTACTAGTGTCTTAAGTAAACAGCAGAATTTTCCCTCCTCAACCTACTGCTCAAAGATGGTGTGGTTTAAATTTATAAAATATGTGCGCAGCATTGAAAGATGCAGTTAACTTTATTCTGTTCTAGATTCTAATCTAGATCATCCAATTTTCTTACAGTTCAGACCTTACATATTCCCCTTCTCATAGAAAGAAGCCATCTTTACAGCAAACCACTCACCTTGTTGAATTGGAGAATAAGCATTGGTCAAAAATCTAAAGTAGCCTTTGTTGTACCAGCAGATCAAAGACATGTTTCCTTTCATTTTTATCCTGTAATGTCCTCGAGACTGGGAGGTCTCTGGGTTGTTTAGCATTGAGGAAGGCAGCCCTGTACAGTCACTTTTCCTTGTACTTAGCAATCCACAGCAATAAATGTCTATAGTTGGAAGATGATAAAACATTTGCATTAGAATGCTATCAGGTTGTGGTTCTAGCATAAAAACATGAACCAAGTCATATTTTTGTTTACCAAAATTGACCCCAAACAAATACTGCACTTCAGTCACATACTAGTTGTTGTCCTATTATCCTCCATACTTTCTAGCATTAAAATCTGAAAGACTTGATATCATTTTAGAAGGAAATATGACATGCCCAGGATAAGATGACACAACTAATTTCATCATTTATGTACTTATTATCCCTAAGAATGATACACAACCATATGTACCTTATCAATCTTCAAACTAAAAAGTGCAATTACAATAAAAACCAGAAATCTGTAGAGATGCTCAGTCTTTTTTTTTTCCCCAGGAGGCAACTGGACTTTCTTGCTTTTTCTTTGAAGACGTTTCCCTTCTCATCCAAGAAGCTTCTTCACCTCTGACAGGACAGAGGGGAATAGAAGGGTTTATATTCCTTGCAGACAGCTGAAAGCATTTGCATCCTTTTAGAGGGTCGTTGAAGCACTTGGAGGTCTGCAAGGAATATAAATCCTTCCATTCCCCACTATCTGTCAGAGCTGAAGAAGCTTCTTGGATGAGAAGCAAAATGTCCTCAAAGGAAAACCAAGAATATCTAGTTGCCTCCTGAAACAAAAGCACCTTTGGGATAATAAAAACCAGAGGTAATTAAAACAACACCTTTCCTTTAGTTCTGACTAGTTGTAAAAAGAGTATCATCTGTACAGAAGTCACATCTCTCATGAAACTGTTTTGAAATAGTCTAATGGCATTAAAGGATGGGGCGTGGAAAATCTAGTGTTAGGTGAACATATGATTTGATCAAAGAAGTTTATGGGTGAATACATGTGAGAAAGAGAGACCTATGACCCCTAATCTTACTAAGGAGCAACTGCATCAATGGTCAATGGTTCCAAAATGGTGGGTAGAATTGGATAATCAGAACCTCACCCCTTTTTAACATGGGTCAAAGGAAGGGTTCTGATTGCCTGTCACAGCCACCCTTTTGAAGCCAATGGCTTCCAACCAACCTGACCTGTGCTACAAATCTCTGATTCTTTGTTAAAATGAAAAGAGAAATTCCAGCTCAAAATCCTCTGAAGAGGCTCTTCAGTGGACCACATTAATAAATGAGATGTGGAAAACATAAAACAACTGAAAGGGAAACACACAGTGACTACTAGAACATGCAATGAAATGTAACCGTGTCTGAATCAATTGTCTTGTCCTTTGTTTTTAAGTCTGAATCATACGTTTCATCCAAAACTATATTGTGCCACAACACAACAGTGCAAAAATTCAATTGCATGAAGGCAGTCCAGATGATCACAATCTGATCATATGCTGGTCCTTCATCTAATGTGGTTCATTGAATGTCTCCATTCACAGAATCAAACCCTTTATCTCACACTCAGTCTAAGAAAGAAAAAAAATAAGACAGCCATCATGGTGATACCCTCTACATTTTAACTGGTTCCTTCTTCAATAGCTTTTGAGTAGCTATTTTCATGCCACTTGTCACTTTGAGTGACCTTGCTGCTAAAGCAAACAGCAAATGGCTTTTTTTCAAAACAAACAATAAAGACTGAGGCGCTCTCGCTCTCCCTCCCTCTCTCTTTCTCTCTCTCTATCTCTCTCCCTCCCTCCCTCTTCCTCTCTCCCTGTGTGTGTGTGTGTGAGAGAGAGAAAGACAGACAGACAGAGAGACAGTAACAGAGACAGAGAGATGGGGGGGGGAGAGGGAGAGACTGACTGTGTGTGAAGATTTATTGATGACAACTTCTAATGATCTTTCCCAGAGAAGCCAAGGGAGTTGTTTTGGAAAAAATAGAAGTAGACAAATGAGGCTGCAATTCTCTCCAGAGTTACAAGGGGGGAAAAGCCCTGTTGATGCTAGTGGAACTGATTTTTGAATGGGAAGCATAAAATTGGTCTGAACATGTGTAGAGGTCTGTTATGTAGGTGTTATGAGAGAGAGGGGGGGAGAGAGAGAGATCAGGAGGGAGGGAGGGAGAGGGAGAGGGAGAGAGGCTCATAATCCAAACATTAGCTACAAATCCCAATGTTTAAACTTTTTTAAACATAATTTTATTAAAAATAATTGCAATAGTAAAACTAATACAAACTAAAAAAGAAAGAAAAGTAGAAATTGCAAAGGAAATGAAAAAAATGTAAAGAAAAGAATGTTAAGTATATAGTGTGTGTGTGTGTGTGTGTGTGTCTCTTTGGTTATTCGGGTTTTCTCCCGTGTAAAATTGGAAGTGTCTTGGCGACGTTTCGACGAAGTCTCATTCGTCATCTTCAGGCTGGTGTTTTCGGCTTCGTGCTTCTACACCAGTCTGAAGATGACGAATGAGACTTCGTTGAAACGTCACCAAGACACTTCCAATTTTACGTGGGAGAAAACCTGAATAACCAAAGACCTACATACAAACACCCGCAAAAACCTCAGAAAACAAGTGTGTGTGTGTGTGTGTGTTCGCAGATTTTCACGGGTACAGGTATGCAAGTCTTGGTGTATTCGGGTCTTCTCCCGTGTAAGATTGAGAGCACTTTGGCAACGTAGCCAAAGAGATCTCAATCTTAAAGGGGGAAGACCCGAATACACCAAGACTTGCAACCATTTGCTTTAAAATGAAATTTAAACATAAGAGTTGGAAGATCAACTTTCAACACAACCTGAAAGAAGGAAAAATACTAAGAATTCCTAGAGATTATACCGTGTGAACGCTACCAGAAGACCAAACATAGGAACACCCACAAACCATCTTCATTGGTCCAGAAATGCTATATCATCCATGATTTTGCTATCCTCCCCTGCCCCAAAACTCAACAATGAGACACACATAATCTCCAATTTCTCATAATAACAAAGGAAATCTTCAAAAACCAATGTTTCATTGGGAGAGCCATATTTATATCTAGCAATGTAATAAGAGTAACCTTCATGATGGTTTGGTTTCAGAGGCCCCACAAAGGAGTGTTCTAAGATCCATGCATTGCCTGGCAACTAACCTTGTTTTTCAAATTCTTCAAAGAGGTTGAGGCTGGTAATGCTGGGGCCAGTGAAAATGATACAGTTTTTCCCTGTGACATTCTGACAAAGACTCTTGGCCACTATGCTGTGAAGTTGAGCTTTGTTCTTCAAAGCATCTAGACCTTCAGTCCCACTGCTTTCTTTCAGATGGGCGTAGATCTAATCATCAAATAAAAAATAGGGTAGGTAGGTGGACAGAGAACAGCAAGGGAAAAAAAGTTAATGTACAAAGAGATTTATGACATGTTATTGACCAATCCTTTCCCATCTGGCACCCTCAAGATGCCTTGGACTTGAACTTTTGTAATCTCCAATCTTGTTTATTTCCCAGTTGGCTATGCCTACTGGTAGTGGGTAAAATGAGATTTTAATTACATAGTCCTTTCCCAATATTTTGTCAGTTTTCTTCTCTCTCAAAAGAAACAACATTCCCGATTTCATTAGAGGAAAGGTCACAATTTCACCCCTCAAGATCCCTGACAAGAAGCAAGATTTCAACCTTATCTCTTGGATTCAGCCTTTCCAATTATTTTACTCTAGAATCCACCGGTAGAGTCAAGAGCTTAATGCCATCTCAAACCTGGAGCAGTTGTCAATGAATGATCAAAGATACCACTCAAGCAATGAAACAAACTATATAGCCATAATCATTACAGTAGTCCTGCCTGGACTGGACTACCGTAATGCTCTCTACATGGGGCTCCCCTTGAGGGGCACCCGGAGGCTCCAACTGGTCCAGAATGCGGCCGCGTGGGTGGTTATGGGGGCGACTTGGCGCTCCCATGTAACACCTCTTCTGCGCGAGCTGCACTGGCTCCCAGTGGTCTTCCGGGTGTGCTTCAAGGTATTGGTTACCACCTTTAGAGCACTCCATGGCTTAGGACCTGGGTATTTACGAGACTGCCTTCTGCCACCGATAGCCTCCCACCGACCAGTACGCTCCCACAGAGAGGGGCTCCTCAGGGTGCCGTTGGTAAAACAATGCCGACTGGCGGCCCCCAGGGGAGAGCCTTCTCTGTGGGGGCACCTACCCTCTGGAATGAGCTGCACCCGGAGATACAGCGGATCCCGGATCTTCGCACCTTTCGCCATGCCCTAAAGACGTTTTTATTTCAGCAAGCCGGGCTGGCCTAATTTTTTAAATTGTTTTAATTTTAAATTGTTTAATTATGGTCTTAATACAGGGGTGCTTTTAATTCTGGACCAAATTAATTTAATTGGATTTTAATATTGTTTTTAAATTTTGTATTTCTTATGTTTTATCTGTTGGCTGTTCACCGCCCCGAATCCTTCGGGAGAAGGGCGGTATATAAATATAAACAATAAATAAATAAATAAATAAATAAATAAATAAATAAATAAATAAATAAATAAATAAATTCAGGAAGGCTCAATTGTACTATAGTCTAACTGCAGGTTGTCATGCTGGCTGAATTACGGATGTTTAGCCTAAAAACAGCCAGCTCAACTTCACACTGTGGCTATACCAGTTTAAATTGTGATTCATTAATCTGACTTGTTTTGAACAAAACAGCTCTAAAATTAATCACTGTCCAGGTGACTTTAGAGGTTGATTAAATGAAACCCTGATAGCTTTTTTGAAGCAGAGGGAAACCTGAGAATTAGAGAGGAGTCTAATATTTATTTCCCTCATAATATAGTTTACCATTATGCCCAAGTAGCAGTAGCAATCTTGACTTTAACAGAATAACAAAGTTGGAAGGGACCTTGGAGGTCTTCTAGTCCAGCCTCCTGCTCAAGTAGGAAATTCTACACCATAGCAATAGCACTTAGACTTATATACCACTTCATAGTGCTGTACAGTCTTCTCTATGCGATTTACAAAGTCAGCATATAGCCCCAACAATCTGGGTCCTCATTTTACCAACCTTGGAAGGATGGAAGGCTGAGTCAACCTTGAGTCCTGTCAGGATTGAACTCCTAGCTGTGGGCAGAGTTAGATTGCAATACTGCATTCTAACCACCGCACCTGCACAGCTCTTTATAGTGCATAAGACCTTTATGTTTGCATTTGTTTTTAAAAATGCATTAAAAAGTAAAATTGCAAATGTTATATAAAAATAGGCCAGTATGGAAAGAAGCATAGATGATACAAATGCTTAGCTTTTATTTATTGTATTTTTATTGTTTTTTTCTCTTCAGACAGATATAACTGTTGAATCAGGGTTTATATAATAGGGATTGTTCAGTTCTTCAGTGCTGCTTGATTAAAAAAAAAAAGACAGATGGCTAATTCTCCTACAATTCTGCCCTTGAAAAGGAAATTCACCCCAGGCTTACATTTTTCACTCTTAGTGCAGAGCTAGTAAATCAATTAAGGCTTGAGAGCCAAATAGACCTATTCAAAATTAGGGCAGGCAACATCATCCATTAACCTACACTGAAAGATTTCTACTTAAAATATCCAGAAGTTTACAAATAGAAGAAAGGAAGGAAGGAAGGAAGGACCAGACACATTCATAAAATACTGTAGTTGTTGATCATACATATCCACAGGAGCAAATGTAAAAAGGCAAGCCAAGAAACATGTATAAGTATCAATGACAGTAAAAGAAAAGTCTAAATTGCTCATAAGTTTCATTTCCATGCATTTAAGCAGCAGAGCCATGAAACTAAAAATTTCAACAAAGAAGAAATTTTGTCAAATAGTTGAGCATATCTCAGGCTAAAAAACGTAGTGGTGTAGGGGTGAAGGCACCAAATTAGAAACCAGGAAGACTGAATTCTAGACCCAGAGGAGGCACAAAGACAGCTGGGTGACCTTGGCCCAGTCACTCTCTCTTCAGCCCTAGGAAGAAGACAAGAGCAAACTACTCCCAAAAAAGTTTGCCAAGAAAATTGCAGGGGCTTGTTCATGCAATCACCAGGAGCTCAAATTGACCCTAAGGTACCAAAACAACACTCAAACCGTAAAAGCATAAGCAAGAAAATTTGTTTATTCTTGTCACAGATAGGATAGCAACAAATCATTTAAAACTGTAGAGGACAAAACTATAAAGTCCACTCCCTTCAGCAGGTTATAATAGTCAACATGTCCACTGTTTTTCTTTATTTTTTTCCCCTCCATTTACACAAGGAAGGGACAAAAGCAACAGGAGAGCAAAACAAGTGGATAGAACTGAGCACTTATTTAGACAGGCTCAACAGGGAGAGGTCAGGTGAAATAAAAGGTTGCATGACTTTATTACATCCAATGGAAATAGTCCAAGGCATCTTTTGGTCTTTTGTTTTATTTTGTTCATTTTAAAAAGACCCCTGTGCACATATATGATAACATCATATTCTCCTTCTTCTTACTGGAGAATAAATTTAACTATAGGAAGGAAAAGAGCAACTTTCCAGAGGAAACAAACCAGGGGGGATATTCATTTACTTTCCCTACCGGTTCGCAAATGTGAGCTTGCATACGTGCTCTCTCACTTTGCTCGCACATGCCACTTCCTCACATGCGCAGGGCCTTCTGCACATGCGCTTTGCTCACACATGTGCCTTCCATGCATGCACCCGGCCTCAAAAACATGCCTAAATAGGAAAGCATAGAGCTGGGGCGGGTGGACAGGCCCACCCATGATTTCCACTATCGGTTTGGGTGAACCGGTCCAAACCGATTGAATACCACCTCTGAAGCAATCGTCGTCAACCTTGAAGCTGACCTGGCCAAGGCCATTTTGAGGCTTCAGTGTTGCCACACTGGAGCTGAGGGATAGGGAGGGGGGAATAGAGATAGCTGGGGTTTTGTAGCCAAAACAAACTACTTTCTCCTGGGAACCAAGGACATTCCCACAGGTGGTCAGAGAGAGGAGGAGTGAAGTTACCAGGCAACTGGACAACACCTTGATTGGACCATGTGACTGATTGTTTGGGGAAGGGAAAAAACTTTTACTTTTAATAGGTGAAAACCACGGGAACATTTAGAGTCGGTTTTCACCAGCCTGTGCCAATATGATATATCCAATAAAACTATTCTTTGAGGAATTTACCTGATTCCTCAAAGTTCTGTTTGCTATGGGTGTATTACTTGGAACCGTGACAATCGTATGTTTGTAAGAACATGAATCAAATGAGAAGAAAGGCAAACCAAACAGAATCCTCCTGGTCATCTCTTCCAAAATTAAACATTTCTTTAACTCCTTGTGGAAAAGAAAATCAGGAATAAAAGAGGGAGTGAAGGATTTATTGAGTGGAAAAGAACAGAATTTGACCCAGCATTAATTTACAGCTAACAACAGAACACAGAAAAAGTGGACTCAGCTAGAAGATGTCCATTTGGGAATTCTAAGCTTGATGTCTGCCAGAAAGTTTGTCCTCTTTCTTAGAGAGTTAACTAAATTCATATATTCGATCAAAATTAGGCCAGTTCACTTTCAAAAGCAGATCAAATGACTTTTACCTATTATCCTGCACTATTACTCTTATTTGATGATGAAAATAGAGATGGGCAATGTTTTATGCCTTGAAAAGTGCTCTTGACTTTGATTTATACACTGAAGTGCAACATGCCAAAAAGGAGGATAAGATGGGCACAGATTTATTGATTGATTGATTGATTTAGTTAGTTAGTCAGTCAGTCAGTCAGTGTCAGATTATTCATGAACTGGCAGAGACATGGTAACAAAGTCAGCCAATGAATAGGCATAGCAACTAAGTCAGCTAATGGGAGCTGAAACAGTTTGGAGGCTGGGCGTGGCTCAGCTCTGTGCTGTGCTGAGAATTGAAACTGAAACTAGTGTGTGAACTTGTCTGCTGACCTGAGTTGCAATGAAATTGTTCTCTGCTGTTGGTATTGTATATATATTCTTGTATATAAAGAAGTTTCTTATTTAAATCAATTTGCCTGTGTGTGCTTTCTGGATTTTTTGCAACAAACTCTGATACTTAGTTAGTTTGTAATTTAAATGCAGGCAAGCTTATTATTCCCTTGTATTTAATAATTTGACCCACTGCAACTTCAGTATGTACAATTCAGTGGGAACATCTGGGACTGTATCCCAAATTCTCAAGGAGCGCCTTTTTTGCAGCTTCAAGGATATAAAAAGGGGGTTCTAAATTCCAAATTCTGAACTTTATTCTTCCTATGCAGACAAGCTAAATCTTTGTCATTACACAGTCATATAATTAGATTCTCTTCAAACCCAAAACAGGCAACTGAAAGCTACCAGATCACAGGGATGTGAATGTCTAACATGAGGGTAACAAATGTCAGTTTCATGTCAGAAGATCAGTTTGAAGGTTCTGTCCTTTGATCAATGGGGGATGGGGTTGCTATTAAAAATAAGGCAAGTATTCCTCTGTGGGTGATGATAGCCTAGGGCACAGAGGAACTCACTTCATGTGATACACAAAATCCTAATTAATAAATCACAGTTGCTATGTTCAAGTAACATATCACATCCAAAAGAGTACGTAGTTTAATGCAATGGCTTGATAGCCCCAATATACTTAACTACAAATTATCCACCCCAAGTATATTTCTTTTAACACTAGATTTTTACAAATTCCTTTTGGGGAATATGCACACATAAGGATTGTAGCAGAGATAATACAACTTCTTCTCATTTAATTCAATTATATCTCTGGTTAAGACTAATCATTCTCCCCACAGCTAAAGCTTCTTTTACAATACTGAGCAAATTATTGTTTTCTTCCTGCACAGAACAGCAGGCAGTCTCCAAATAAGTGGTTGACTTCAACTTGGCCTTTGTATAAATGCACCCAGGAGGTCGTCAACATAAACTCAAATATGCATTTAAGTATATAGTCACTGGGGGGGAAAAATCCCACATCTGTCATTGCAACCATGGACCTAAGGGGTTCATGCTTTGAAGTATTCATTTCAAAACTTCATAAAAATCCTTTCCTATGTGACTCTTTTCTAATGTTAAGAAAGTGCTCTCAAGACGCTGATAAACAAAAGCTCTTGAGATTATTGTGAATGTTATTTGGAAGCCAACACAAGTGTCAATTGCCTTCCTTTGTTCACGCTGTTGAGGTTGATGCCATGATATGCTGAATACTATCCACATTCATTGACCTAACACTAACAGTTTGATGATATATATTAATGAGGATGGACAGAACATAAATTACCGCTACAGCCTGGTATATTTGAAATGGCTACATTTTTGCCAGATTTGCTTTATCATCGATAGCCTTTGTCCTATGCCTGTTACCATGCAAAGCAAAACAGCACATTGCTTAAATAAAAAATGTGATTTCATAATAACTCAGTGTGGGGAAGGGAAAACACCGGCTTCCTTGTAAGTATGACATATGCTTCCTTGTAAGTATGACAATGGGTGCCTGCAAACTCAGCACTCCCTAAGCATAAAGGCTGCTCTGAAGGAAAGGCAGATGTGAGGGTTGAAGAAGAAGCTTGAAGGAGGTGGCAGATGTCAGAGGAGGACAAAGAGAAGCCTACAGAGAAAGTGCTCTGCTAAATAAGCCTGACCAGGCCTGTATAAATAAATTTTTCCACCCTTCCCTGTTGCCTGACTAGGACTGAACTCATTGCCCAGGCAGGAAAGAGAGCTTGTTCCTCATGCTACGAAGTCTTACTTAGAAGGAAGGAGGAGACCAGAGACCACTCAAGTAAGGAGCGGCTGATATGCTGAGGCCAGAAGGCTTATTGAGACTATGTGAATATAGAAGAACAAACCTCAAGCCTGGACAACAAGCCTAGCAGGACCCCAGGATGACATAGAGCCCATCAAGTAGTTGGTTTGATTGCTGTTGACAGAGGAGTGAGAATTTATTGGATTTTTGTATTGGGCTCTTATTTCTATAAGCTGCCTGGAGTGAGTTGGACAACCATATAAATTTTCTTAATAAATAAAATAAATAAACAACTGCAACCAGACCTATTTACTCCCTTGTTTAGATATTTTATTTTGAGGGTTACTTCGATTTCTTCATTTGTATTGCTGAGATTTCAAAAGGTCTATTTTTATTATCGACCCCTGTCCAGGAGTGAAATTCAGCAAGTTCTGGAGAACCGTTAGCGAAAATTTTGAGTAGTTTGGAGAACTGGCAAATAGCTGGCCCCAGAGTGGGGTGGGAATGGAGATTTTGCAATATCCTTCCCCCAGGAGTGGGGAGGGAAATGGGATTTTGCAGTATCCTTCCCCTGGAGTGGGGTGGGAATGGAGATTTTGCAGTACCCTTCCCCTGCCACGCCCACCAAGCCATGCCCACAGAACTGGTAGGGGAAAAATTTGAATTTCACCCCTGCTCAAGGGACTGGATGAAATAAACTTCATTGGAGAGTCCAGAGTTTGCTTTCCTGTTACTCACTAGTCAGCTCCCCATCTCTCTGTATGCTCAACTTACATAAGCATTTGCTACAAGCCACAATGAAGTCACATGCTTTAAGATTTCATCATACAAATAATAGAACTTATGGAATTTGCATCAGTAGCAACATAACAGATTACATTATTAATTTGAACAATGTGTGCCATAACATTGTGATACATGTAATTTCATTTGCCTCTTTTGCCCACGTAGACATGAGAACTGCTTTATTATGCCTTTTTTCCATGACTGAAACCTAATATTACTTAATCTTACAATGAAGGATATGAAGCTACTCTATAAATATTTGGGCTCAATGCTGGGGTAGGAAACAACTTACAGTGTGGTGTCATGATGGAAATCCTGGACCAAAACTGGAGAAATTGGACTACCGTCACTTCAGTGGTGGAATTCGATTTTTTTTTTACTACCGGTTCAGTGGGCATGGCTTGGTGGGCGTGGCAGGGGAAGGATACTACAAAATCTCCATTTCCACCCCACTCTGGGGCCAGCCAGAGGTGGTATTTGCCGGTTCTCCGAACTACTCAAAATTTCCACTATACCGGTTCTCCAGAACCTGGCAGAACCTGCTGAATAGCACCCCTGCATCACTTCCTCTTAGCCTAAAATACCTAAAATAATCTTAAACATTGGGCCCTATCCAATAAAATGCAGTTCTATGGTGAGAAAAGTACGGTCCAAAATTAGGCAGGAAACCCCAAATGCACAGGTATAGAATAGGCAATACCTGGCTCAACAGCAGTAACTGTGAGAGGGATCGAGATGCCCTAGTAGACAGTCCTTTAAACATAAGCCAGCAGTGTGCTGCAACTGCCAAAAAAGCCAATGCAGTCCTAGGATGCATCAACATCAAAATCAAGATCACAAGAAGCGATAGTACCACTTTATACTGCACTAGTGAGACCCAACTTGGAATACTGCTTCCAGTTCTGGTCTTGCCTTGACTTCCAAGCTCCTTTCCTGCCCTATGATTCTATGACTTCTATGAATAATCAAATTCTTTTGAGAATAAAATGATAGGAATAACCTTTGGGAACCAGTTTATTGTAGCTCCTAGAAAGAAGGAAACATATAAATGCAATAAACAAGTGAACAGGTGATCATGACAGATTTCAGAAGGTGAAATGGGGGAATTTCAAAATACCAGTCCAAAAAGCTATGATCGATTATAAGTCCAGTCCAAACTTTCCTACAGTATGAATTTGCTACCTTTTAGCCCTCCATGTCCAACAAACATATTGATTAATTGATTGATTGATTGATTATTTGGATTGGTTGACAGACATGCCATCAACGTGTTTTCAGTTTCATGCAACCAAGTAGATAAATTTCACTATCACAATCTATCCCAAACTGTTATTTCAGGTCTTCCAACAGTACACTCATCATTACTGGTAACTGAGTCCAAATATATATGTAGCAATGGATAAAACTGATAGTAGGATGGGTTTCCTGGAGAAATAGCAGGAGTTGTTGGCCTACCTCTTGAGTTTAGGAGAATTTTATTTACATTTATTTATATTTAAAAAAATTATATCCTGCTCTTTGAATGCACAAGAGCCCCTTAATGAGATTAAGAGAAATATTTCCATGCCTCCTGACCCAGTTAATTGAATAAAAAAGAATGGGAAGTGTTATGTAAATAGGTTTGTTTGGCGGGAAGTTCGAAATAACTGACCCTCAGCTGATTGGCTGACCACTACTGTTGTAAGGTATACAAAGGGAGCTGGCTCCCAGGTTTAGTTGCTGGAGTCTCACCATATAATAAAGAGCTGTTGTCACGAACTACTCTGGCTTGCTGCGTCCTCATTCACCCAACTTAACAGGAAGTTACAATTTCCCATGGATAACATAATGTTCACTTGGGAGAAAACCCAACAGAAAGATTGGATACCAAAGAAAATTGCCAGAAACTCAATGGAAGTAAATTGCTACACTCCATCAATTTGACATAGCCATAGCATGAACTAACACTGCTGAATGGAATTTAATAGCATCCATCATTTTGTACTCGGAGATTAGCCCCCAAAACATACATTTTGAAAGGTAGGTTGCAACAGTGGCTTATGCATCCCCATGACAATGAAATCTCTTAGAAAAGGAGTGTCAAACTCAGGTTGTCATGGTGGCGTCACATGACTTATCGGGACTTTTTCCCCCTTCACTAAACTGGGTGTGTGTGTGGCCAGCACGTGACATATCTGGCCCACGAGCTGAGAGTTTGATAGACCTGTCTTAGAACTATTCTTGCTTCAATACTTGCTATATACAGTCATCTGTTGCTAGAGAAGTTTCACTAAAAACTTCCTACTCAATATCTTGGGGGAAACTTCAACTGGGCATGAATCACATGTCTATAAACTTGGATCTATATTTTTTTTCTATGTAGGATAAAAGTCTCCTGAAAGTGACATTAGACCACACAGCTTCTTTAAATGGTGACTTGGAACTTAGCAAACTATTCTTCTGGCACTTACCTGGCATATAAAACCGGTTGATGAGCACTGCCGTACCCAGAGACTGAATTTCCGTTTTTTTCTCTTACGTAATTCTCGCTCTGTGCAGGTGGCAATGAAAACTGGATCTTCATCAATCAGAGGCTCATGGAGTACCTAAAGTCATAATATGCTAATGTTATTTGGTCTTAGGTCATGAAACCATTTTTAGAAATCCTCTTAAGCATGCCAAAATTGAATCAATCTCTTATACAAGTGGTGGTCTACCCAATTTAATGGATTAGAAAGTAACCCATATATATATATATCCTCCCCTATTTTTCACCCATCAAATATGTACTGTAATAATGGGCCTCAATTCTCATATTAAATATTCCATGAAACAAAGAAGCTAGTGAACAATGTCTAGAAAAAACATCAACCAGGTATTATAAATTATCTTAATCACAAGTCTTGTTGAAGTGTATCTCCGATTGCTGAATACATATTCTAATTATGTAGATTAGAACATTCAATTGTGGTATCTGTCCATGTCATCTTAAGAACAAAAAATTCACCATCGTAAATTGCAGTGTTTTCTTTGGCACTGACAAATTGGAGAATGCTTATAATGAACTTGATTCCTCCAGAAGACTCATCTTGGTAATTGTAATTCCCATCAGAATGTTAAACTTTGCCAAGTGAATGGTGGTTTTTGCCAATTGTGTTGTACTTCTCCTGATGATGCCAAGAGCATCAAAACTATCAAATGAGCATTTAAAAAAGGAAACGAAAGGTTATCCAGTCAAACAATGGACTGTTTTGATAGAAGAGAATATATGTAGCTCAGGATTTATTTATTTATTTATTATTCCAATTTATATACCCCACTTCTCCCGAAGGACTCAGGGCGGTGTACAGCCAAAAGTAAAAGCACACAAATATAAAATTTAAAAACAATTTAAAAGCATATTAAATAATTTGGCCCAGCTACTCAAATAAAACACGCATTTTAAAATTTTAAAAAATTAAAAAAGTTTAAAAATTAGGCCAGCCCGGCTTGTTGGAATAAAAACATTTTGAGGGCACAGTGAAAGGTGCGCAAGTCGGGAATCCTCCGTATCCTGGAGGGCAGTTTGTTCCAGAGGGCAGGTGCCCCACAGAGAAGGCTCTCCCCCTGGGGATCGCCAGTCAACATTGTTTGACCGA
The DNA here is from genome assembly GCF_059756535.1 of Pantherophis guttatus. Classification (NCBI taxonomy): domain Eukaryota; kingdom Metazoa; phylum Chordata; class Lepidosauria; order Squamata; family Colubridae; genus Pantherophis; species Pantherophis guttatus. The sequence goes on along the minus strand of NC_142063.1, from coordinate 275,175,207 downwards.
TGGCACCCGGAGGAGCCCCTCTATGTGGGAGCGTACTGGCCGGTGGGAGACTATTGGTAGCAGCAGGTGGTCTTGTAAGTACCCAGGTCCTAAACCATGGAGCGCTCTGAAGATGGTAACCAACACCTTGAATCGCACCCAAAAGACCACCGGTAGCCAGTGCAGCTCGCGCAGGACAGGTGTTACATAGGAGCGCCATGTCGCTCCCACAATCACCCGCGCGGCCACACTCTGGACCAGTTGGAGCCTCCGGCTGCTCTTCAAACAGAGCCCCATGTAGAGAGCATTACAGTAGTCCAGGCGGGAAGTGACAAGGGCATGAGTGACCGTGCGCAAGGAGTCCCGGTCGAGAAAGGGACGCAACTGGCGAATCAGGCGAACCTGATAGAAGGCCCCCCTGGCCACAACCATCACATGCTCTTCTAAGGACAGCCATGCGTCCAGGTTGCTCGCAACCCAAGTTGCGAGCCCTCTCCGTGGGGGCCAACGACTCGCCCCCAATAGTCAGCGATGGCATAAACTGGCTATACCGGGACACCGGGAGCCACAGCCACTCAGTCTTGGAAGGATTGAGTCTGAGCCTGTTCCTCTCCATCCAGATCCGCACAGCCTCCAGGCACCGGGACATCACGTCAAGGGCATCACTGGGGTGGTCCAGGGTGGAGATGTACAGCTGAGTATCATCAGCATACTGATGGATGAACTGTGGAGTCCTTAGCGCTCTCTTGGTTGTTTGCAGATATTTCATTACCCAACTAGGTAACACTATCAGTGCAAGAGACGTGTGGGGGTTTATCTACAGTAACTTGGCCCTCCAGTGTTTGATGGGGGCATGGGTTTTCCCCCCCTTGGTAGTTCCTCAATTAGGGTATTGTTTTCTGCTTCTTTGCCTGATATTAATCCTTGTTTATTTGAGTGTTGGTCTTTTTGTTTCCTTCTTAGCTTTTTTATGCATATGGAATGGTAAAAAGAATTGAGGATGGAGGAAGCAGGTACTATAAATTAATAAGAGTTCTTTTCTGAAGTAATGTTATTGTGGTTCTATTTACATTAGGTAATTAGGTGTAATGTAGTCTATGTCAGTATTTTAGCACATCCTTTAAATCCCATTATGCAAAACCACACTGCCATTTGTCCTGGTTTTTTGCTTTTGGTTTTTTTGAAGAGTATTTTGAGATGAGCATGGAGCGTCTCATGGAAATGGGTACCATGAATTACAATCTGATTTTTAAGTGGAAAAGGGCACAGTGGGTTTTTTAATTTTTCCATTGTCAATAGCTGACTTTTATAAAATTTTGGAGTAATCTGAATGTAGGCAATTTTTTTTTCAGATGAGGGTTTCTGTATTAGGACAGATGTTGGCCATGGGAAAAAATTAATTAGGGTGGAAGGATCTAGAGATAGGTAAATAGAGCAACCTGTAAGTCATTGAACAGTTAAAAGGTGATGGTAGTCCTTATTTTAAATAAAACATGAGTGAGTCTATAGATGACCTGTATATCCCCGCCCAAAAAAGCTATAGATCATCATCAAACCATTTATTTGTTTAAGAATATTTTAACTAACAAACCCAGGTATCTCAGTAAGTAAGTTAAAAGAGATCATGGCAGCTATTTTAGTCAGGATAGATTTATGTGTTTATTTTAAAGATTTATGTGGCTGCCCATCCTAAGGAACCATAAAACCAAAAAATAAAACAGTCATAAAACAATAAAAAATAATGAAATAACAAACCAAAATTTACATTTAAAATAATGTTGGACACTTCCAATTCTACACCAGTCATTATTAGACTATATGCTCCCAAGTAGAAGAAAATGCAGAATAACTAAAATAATACTCGATAATTAAGTAGCAGCAGTTCCCACTTAAAAATAATAAATAAAAGCTCATAATATAGTTGCCCTGGATACAGACAAGTGTATGCTTTAACCCAGCTCTCTATGAATGCTAGTAGACATTTGTTAGGATTTGAAGTAAAAGTTGGGTTTTTTAAAGAAAGATGTGGGATAGGAAAGCTTCATTTCTACCTAAACTATAAGAGAGAGAAAGAGAGAGAGAGAAATTACTAGGAAACTCCTTTTTGCCCCCTAAAGACAGAGACACATTTAGTTAACAACAGGCAAGTGGTGGCATAAGAATACCTTATATCACTAGGCTTGAAATTTTGGGCTTAGACAATTTAGAACTATGCCGCCTTCGGTCTGACCTAAGTGTAGTACACAAAATTAATTGCTACACCGTCCTACCTGTCAATGATTTCTTCAGCTTCAACCGCAATAATACACGAGCACACAATAGATGCAAACTTAAGGAAAACCGCTCCAAACTCGATTGCAGAAAATACGACTTCAGCAACAGAGTGGTCAATACCTGGAATGCACTACCTGACTCTGTGGTTTCTTCCCCAAACTTTAACCTTAGACTGTCTACTGTTGACCTCACCCCATTCCTAAGAGGTCCTGTCCTAATGTCCCCATTTATTTGTATCCATTTCCTGTATTCATAATCATGTTTATACTTATATCAGTTATCTTATACCTGTTTGACAAATAAATAAATAAATTCTTCTTCTTATTATTATTATTATTATTATTATTATTAACAACAACAACAACAACAACAACAACAACAACAACAACAACAGTATGGCACGTGAATGATTAATAATAACAGTATGGCATGTGAAGACTCCTTCCCCATCTATCAGGGTAGGATCCATAGGTAGAAAGAGATGATGCCACAGGCAATGAATAATAGATCCATTCTGTGTACTACTTTCCCATATTCTGAATTGGAAACCTGGAACTCCCTCTCACATGATACAAGCCTCCCCCCACCCCTTGCAAAAAAGCTGCAGGCTATCCTATCAATTCAATAAATAAATATTGAATGTTTTAATTCCCACATTCCAACATGCTATACGTAACACAATATTTATTCCAGCAACTGCCTTTTGTCATTAGGAAAAGCACTAAATGCCATGCTGTTTATTTTGGCTCTCTTCAGTGTTTTATGCATCACTGTAAAATAATAGTCACACTTGGTACATCAGGAAATAAATTCAATAACCAAAACACTGTCAACAGAACGTGGTGCCAAACCTAAAGGGTTCTGAATAATTCATTCAAAATCAGTATTAAACCACACCTAGAAGGCTACTTTAGCATTTTCTTGTCTGTATCCTTCCATTAGTCTGAAAGAGAAGCTAGCCAAGAGGCAACACCAGTTGAAAAGCTGTAGCTGTTTTCCAGGTACAGTCAATTACAAATTCATGGAAAGTATCAGATGTTCTAAAAATTGTTTAACATTGTACAGTTCTTATTCAAAGGGTGTCCATAGACAAAAGAATATTCACAGCAAAAGAAAATGAACTAAAAGGATATTCATTCCGATTATCCAAAAGGCAGAATTAGAGATTAGAGGCTCAAGCTTTTGAGTGTTTCATATACAATGCATTGACCTGTGTGTTATTTGAAGTCTCGCTTGGTTGCCATAATCTAGAGCAGGGGTGGGGAACTGAACAGGAACCATGGTGGCTCAGGAATTCTGGGAGTTGAAGTCCACAGGTCATAAAGGGGCCATAGTTCCCCATTCCTGATCTAGAAGAATCCAAATGCTGAATCGATACCAGTGAAAAATGTTGACTTAAATCAGCGGGTTTGTTGCATGGTATCTTACTACAATGATCTAGGTTATGGCATTGATTGGTTTTTATCAGTCACAGAATCAAAGCAGAAATTATTGAGACTTTCAGATTTGAGTTGGAGAAATTGAGACATCTGCAGTAAAGGGTCATAGCAAAATAATGTTGGCAGTAAAGGGTTACAGTATCTAGAGATCATCCAGATTTTTGCAGCCCAAATCTGGTAACGCTATGTATGATATGTTTATGCAAATGTCCAGGCAAAGTACGCAGAAGGAAGAGCTGCTGCTACCATAATTTCTATTGGGGCTACCATCATCCTGTAGTAGCTATTTGAAGTAGCTCTTTGATACTAATAAGACTTTGCTCCTGAAGAAACTTGTACTTCTTATATGGGGAGTGGGGGAGGACCTCTCAGTCCTGCATTTTAAAGAAAACTTTTATAAAATTATCAATATTACATCATATGTAATATGGTGGTGCAGTGGTCTAAACTACTGTTAAAGTAGTATTTAGCTGCCAGCTGCCTGCAATTACTGCGAGTTCAATTCTCACCAGGCTCAAGGTTGACTCAGCCTTCCATCCTTCCGAGGTAGGTAAAATGAGGACCCGGTTTGTGGGGGCAATAAGCTGACTTTGTATAAAATAGAACACCACTTAGGGGGGGCCAAAAGCCCTACTAAGCAGGTATATACAAAAGTATGAAGGCTATTGCTTAAAAGCATTGTAAGCCGCCCTGAGTCTTCAGAGAAGGGCAGCATATAAATCAAACTAATAAATAAATAAATAAATAAATAAATAAATAAATAAATAAATAAATAAATAAATAAATAAATATTGAAAATGACATAGAGTCAGGAATGAAGCTGTTCATGGTCATTAAATTAGCAACATATTTAATATAGCTTTTTCTCTAATAAATTTTTGGAAAAGTGATCCGTGCCACGGCCCAGGCCGCTTAGACCATGGGTGTCAAATCTGATTGCGTCACATGACATATTGTGTTATTTTTTTGCCTTTGTGGAGCCAGAGTGGGCGTGGCCTGAACGTGACACATCCGGCCCACAAGCTGCCAGTTTGACACCACTGCCTTAGACTTTGAATCTGATTCTTAAGAAGCTGTTCCAGCTGACCTAATGGAATATCAACCTCAGGAGAGATAAAGTCAAGAATCACATGATCAAAATAGACATTACCTGAGCAGCTGGATTGGTCAGGTGAGGATGATGTAAGACCACCCAACTCCCATACCCAGTTAATAGAATGGAGAACAGATGAGAGGTGTTTGTTGAGGCTTCTTGTAAAGTAAGGGAGTAAATCTCATGATTAATGACAAATGGCTGTACACTGATTCAGGAGGTAGTTCTGAACCCTGTTCCTTTGCTGGAAGCAATTTCTGATCTCTGGCTCTTGCATGATATTTGTGGGGTTTCTGCTTGTGAAATTCTGACTTCTGGACTGGCTAACAACCCTGACTCCGCTCTTCGAATCTTTGACTGACTTTGGGGCTATTCTTCTGTATGCTCCTGTTAAAACAAAACTTCAGACAAAGGTCTGATAGAGACTCTGTTTTGCTTTGCATGCTTTAACTGTCATCTTTTTGACATTGAGTAAACCATGAACTACCATAGTAATTATCTGTGAATCAGTAATTGAAACCAGAAGCAGGACTCTACTAGGTTTCTAATTTGTTGCCTCCATTGACAAACATATCTCTCCCCTTATATTCTCTTTTTTTTATTTTTTTTATTTTTTTTTATTTGATTTATATGCCGCCCTTCTCCGGAGACTCAGGGCGGCTTACAATGTGCTAAGCAATAGCCTTCATCCTTTTGTATATTTTATACAAAGTCAGCTTATTGCCCCCACAGTCTGGGTCCTCAATTTACCTACCTTAGAAAGGATGGAAGGCTGAGTCAACCTTGAGCCTGGCGAGAACCTGCAGTAATTGCAGGCAGCTGGTCTTAATAACAGGGTGCTTTAGACCACTGTACTACAGTACAGGCTCTTCAACAATACAAATGACTTCTTAAATGAAAACCATCTTTTTCTTATGCTACCCCTGAGTTCAAGAGGGTATGTATGACTCTTCTTGCATCAACAAAATAGCTACCAAGTCATACCACTAACTTTCAGAGCAATCATCTGAGAACAGTAGTTGCACTCTAGTGTGTTGGACTTCAATTCCATCATCTCAGAGTCATTGGCTGTACAGGATAGAGATGATGAGAACTGAAGTCTGTAAATTGGGAGACAGCATGTCGTAGAGTCTAATTCAAAGCATATTTTTAATTTAATATGTTGGTTGTACTAGAAAAAAAAGAGTATGATGGGATATTAGGGATTTCATAACTTCAAATTAGTTTAACAGCTAATTATAAAAAGAAATAATATAGTTAGAAGACCGATGCTGAATTAGGTATTTGTGTGATTTATGGCCATCAAAATTAAAATCTGTAGCTCCCACCAACTAATTATTTTGGTGAGGGTTATCCTGTTTATTCTGGTTTCATCTTAATTACATTACAGGGATTAGTCAACCATTTTACAAAAAATAAACATAAGAATTTTAAACCTTAAGAGGGAGGCACATTAGTAATCAAATTATATATCTGCCTAAACTCAGGTTGGATTTGCATATGCTTCATGCTGATGTGTCATTCGCAAGGCCTCCAATCTGCCAGAATTATTTCCATTTGAAGCATGAAAATGGAAGCACGAAGCAGGATTCATATCTCAAATCCATTTTAAGTATATTAGAGAAGCCTTTCAAATAACATTAGCTGGCAAATATCAGGCTCAAATACCAACTTCTTCACTTGTTGTCATCCAAATGACAACTGAAATCCAGTCAAACAGGAGGACAATGGAGAAACAGGTTGAGAAGATTAAAGTGGCCTAATTTTTTTTATTATTATTTTTAATTTGATTTATATGCCGCCCTTCTCCGGAGACTCAGGGCGGCTTACAATGCGTTAAGCAATAGCCTTCATACTTTTGTATATTTTATACAAAGTCAGCTTATTGCCCTCACAAACTAGGTCCTCATTTCACCTACCTTGGAAAGGATGGAAGGCTGAGTCAACCTTGAGCCTTGGAGAGATTCGAACCAGCAGTAAATTGCAGGCAGCTGTGTTAATAACAGGGTGCATAGACCACTGCACTATCAAGGCCCCTAATAACTTTTTTCTTAATATATCACCTGATACTTCTACCTAAGGTGGTTGACTTAATTATATCTTTCCTAATAATCATCAGGCAGGATAGGTGACTTTCTTAGTTCTTTTCTATCATATAAGCACATCTGTACAAATGCACTCACATAAGCACATTTCTTGTGGGCTTCTCAAAGCCCAAAAAGCTGGCAACAGGGAATATATAGAAAAATCCAGTGATCAGAAGTGTGTGTGTGTGTGTGTGTGTACAGGCATAAAGAATGACTCAAGAAATATTTTATTTCAATTGAGACATATGGCATGCTCAAATATGGATCTCCCTGATTTAAAGGAAACAATAAGAACTATAGGAATCAAGACCATGATGTTGAAGAAGGATACACATTATGTGACCTTGTTTGCTCTATAAGGGAAGCCATGGAGATGTTGCATTTCATTTTTGAAGTATGTAGAAGTGAGCAAGTCTTTAATAAGGTAACTTCTTCAGTCCAAATGAAATTTGGGTAGGCAGAGAGTCAGAAAGTCATTAGGAAGAAGCAACATAATTGAATCTTCATTTACAGGTTGCTTTTCATTTTGGGGAGAAACCTCCTGTATGGCAAGAGTTGGTTCTTCCAATGGCTTTCTGACTCTAACAAAGGACTTTCTGTCTACCCAAATTTTCATTTTGACTGAAGAAGTTACTTGGATGAATAATGAAACGTCTCAGTTTTAATAAACTTTGGTCCAGTTGCCATGATTTAACCTTTTCAGATATTCTGTCTCACTGCTATATCTGTACTCCTGCCGCTAACATTTATGAAGCTGAGGAGCTAAAGAAGTATGTGAAGACTGAAGTGTGAAATCACCTTATGCCCAGCCTGGATTTCATAAATGCAGAAGGAAAACTAAGCGGTTTCATCATGTCAACTGAACCCTATCTCTAAGGGATGCTCTGTTGTCAAATTCATTCCTCGGCTCTGTTTAAGAAGAACAGAAGGAGCCACTGTGGGATTTTCCAGGCCACTGGCTGTGTTTTAGCAGATGCCTGGAACTCAGAGGCCACTTTTTCAATGTAACTATATCACTCACCCTACACTGAAGGGTCCCTGGGAAGACTCAATGTGTTGTTTCTGTGTTGCTGAGACATCTCTCCACAATGGAAACATCTCCTTGTCACCCACACCATTCTACTGCAGAACATGGCTCAAGGGAAGGTGGATCCCCATAAGGCCACCATCAAGCCCATCTTCACTATTTGTACACCACTGAGAACCATAAAGGCACCTTAAAGCCTGGGTTTGATTGCCCTGAAAAAATTTAGATGTGCCCTTGAGAAACCAAACATTCAAATGCTTCCCCACGTGCTCTATTTTAATTGTGCATTCCATGCTCTTCCTTTACAGATTATGTTTTCTTGCTGATTCATTGTATGTTTTAGAGTTTTAGTGCAAGAAAGGAGTAAGATTTCTCACAACCCAGAAATCAAATCTCACCTGTGTCTGGGAAGGCTTGAAAGCAGAGTCAAAGCTATGTTGCAGAGAGTCCAGAAAGGGCTGGATTTTATAGAGACCATGTGTAGTCTGACTCGAACGAAAGGCCACAATATGGAAGTATTTAAGAATCTTCTCAAATCTTGCCTGAGTCATGATTAATGCAATGCTCTTGTTGCTATAGAAACCACTACTCCAGATGCCGAGGACCGACTCACAGTGGTGAGTGCTTGTAGATATCATATATGCAAGGAAGGCCTTGATTTCTATCAGGGTGACATCCATCCAAGCCTCATCGCTGCCAAACCGTTCCTGGTATTTCTTGGCATACATGTTGGTTTGAATCACCATGTTCTTTAGCACATTATCAGGAACAAAGAGTTGGAAGAAGTCCATGGCACTGGAAGCGGGTGGCATTTTGCGAGTTGGACCTAAAGGGGGGAAAATGTAGAAATGAAGCTCATTTTTCCAAACATTTCAGAATATTCGCAATGAAGCAGTACCCTGAAACAGTATAATTAGGCTACTTAGTCCATCTCACTCAATGAAGCACTGTTTTCTATAGTTTGTTTCTTAATTGGTACTCAGAGTTATATTATACCCATTGTTAAGAGGATAAGGCAGTTCGTGTCTACTGTCAAGATTCGAAACATCTGCCTAATTATTACTGTCCTTCTATTGTAGGAAGGAAATGCTACTGATATCCAAAACTAATTTAATCAGAAGTGTACATGTAGTCATTTTTTGGGTCAAATTATTAACTCTTTTAAGAGAAAGTCTCCTTTCCCATTAGATTAACATTGAACCAATTTCATTAAAAATGCATTTAGTTGTGATCTAACAGGTATTTCTATGGAGTATAAATAAGAATGATTAAAAATATAAAATAACATCTTTATTAAATTGGAAATAGTTTATTGATAATATTTCACAAAATAATCTATCATTTCTATAAACTATTAATGTACTTAATGTATTTTTTTTGAGTAAAAGTAACCAGAATCTCTTATCCAATGGTATATTTTTGAATTGATTCAAAGAAGGAAAGAAATCAAGGGGACAATATAGATATTTTTTTTAATTCAAGAATTTCTGGTGAAAGAACTTTTCCTGCTCTTTGACTTTTTTCTATATTTAGCTGAACTGCTGCTTGCCTGTTGAAGATCCCAAATGAGAAAAGTGCCCTTAAGTCTCATTTCCAAGCAATGAATTATTTAAATTTCAATTTATAACTTGCAAATTATTATCTAATGCTACATCTCTTAATTGTTTCCAACAAGGTTCACACTAAAATACAGTCTGAGTTTCATACTTTTATTACCGAATATTGTTGTTTTTAAAAAAGGTAGGTTTGCATTATTGGAAAGAAATACATAAGATGTTAATAAAGATATCTTACTGAACTCTTTTCATAGATTTCCTTTATACTTTGAGAGAAAGGATCATAAGAGATAAGTAGATAAGCATCTGTAATCAGTTTTGCACAGTAAATCTTGAAGTAAGAGAAGCCTGATGAAAAATGTGAAAAAAGCAGAGTCAAGAGATCAGCTCAGTGGAATCAAACTTAATATGAGAGTGAAAATGGTCACTCAGTTCTCTTAATAATTCTACATTTTTCTAGGCAACTATAATCTGGTCATAAGGCAGTTAAGTAAACTGGCTTATTTAGGCATCAGTGATTTTTACAGTGATTTCACTTTAAGCAAAGCAATACATTAAGCCTGAGTTCCAAAGACTTCTGGACTCATTATCTTTCTTCCTAATACCAGTGGCTTTGTATTTGGTCATTTCCACATTATTTTTCTGAGGTCCATAAGAAGCTTTGAAGAAACTTCAAATGAAGCAATTCATTAAGCTGTCTCATGAAGCGACACAGTCCTTTTTCTTTCAAGGGAGAAATAATCTCTTCTTAAAACTTTCTATCTATTGATTAGATTGGACACTATTTGTCTGAAATGGTATAAGGTTTCCTGCCTGAGTAGGGGGTTGGACTAGAAGACCTCCAAGGTCCCTTCCAACTCTGTTCTATTTTTTGTATGTACTTGAAAGATTTGTATCACTTACAATTTAGCTTACTTATTATGAAATAAATTCAGTTCCTTTACTTCAGAATGGGAGTATGTGGGTGGGAAAATTGGCCCTGCAGATTTTGCTGAACTACAGACTTTAACATTTGTTATCACTACCACTAATCAATGAATGATGTTACTGGGATCTGTAGCTCAACAACATCTGGAGAGCCACAAGTTATACAAGTTCTGTATATTGAAAAAGAGCTAATATTTATTAAAACATGAAAACACAATTTGGTAATGGGAAGCATAAAATCATTTTCCCCCATTTTTGTTTAAATGTATTTTTAATAGCTCAACGAAATGCCATTCTTTTCTGAGAAATGATTATGATGGTAGTTCTTATTTGCATCACAGATATGTTTTCTTCATACAAGCATTATCAATTTATTTGCAAAAGATGTTTCTCTTGTGCAATAAAATGTGAATATGAATGATCCATCCAGCCATGGATGCCACAAAATCCATGGGAGAAAACGCCCAAGGAAGACTTCCTCTTCCCTGTCCCAAAGCTCATGGAATGATAACCTGATACCGTGGAGCAAAAATATATCTCCAAAATGTTGCCTTTGATGTCCACCAGGCTCCTTGCCCCATCTGACTTTTTTAAAAAATACTTTAGTATCATCATCATCATCATCATCCATCGTTTGGTACAATGCAGTTAAATTGGTATTAATCTGCAAAGCAAATTCCCAGCTTCTCTGCTTATACTGTTCTCTTGCAATGCCTTTGAATCCCAGAAAGATCTCATATTTCTGCATTGGTGGCAGAGAGTAGGAAGCAAGTTAACTCTTAGCAAATGGATGTTTTATAACTAGCCAAGATCACTGTTATAACCACTTTATGAATAGGCAAGTGCAGTGAGGACCATTCCTCCTGGAAGTCTGACCAATACAGAATATAGTGAAACTTTAACAAAGCTTTGACTGACAAATGATATTTGTCTTCTTAGCAGCACTGTCGAACTGCTGACTCATAGCCAGCCTGTGATCAACTCTAATTCTAAAATCCTTTTCACGTTTATTATCAAGCAAGGCATCAAGTCTGGATGAAGCTTTGAATTGGGGGATTTGGTTTGAAATTCCAATCCACGGTGTTGTAGCATCTTTCATTTTCTCTATTTTGCCACAGCACTGACAAACAGGCCAGTAATGATGGTGCCTTCTCATTTGTCTTCCCCAGTGGTTTGTCTCTGCCTATCTGAAAGGACAGGCACAGCTGATACTGGATCGTGATTATTTGTTGAAAAATAAGACGACAGCTATTGCAGATTTGCACATACATACAGCCTAAACCATAAATAATCATAAGCATATATCAACCTTTTTTCCAGGCCAATATCAAGATCAGAGTCCAACTCTGAGCAAACTCAAATGACTTTTTCTGCCTAATAGTGAGAATATTTATCACAGTGGTCCTGCAGTAATCCTTTGATCTGTCCTTCTCAGCAAAGACTGGGTCTCCTTGAGCAGAGTATACAGGGGGGTGACAGCAAATGCAATAAGGATGACAAATTTACATACCGTATTTTTTAGAGTATAAGACGCTCCAGACTATAAGATGCACCTACCTTTTTTGGTGAGGAAAACAAGAAAAAGAAATCTGCTCCTGCCTCCCAGCAATTTTGCCTCGTTGCAGCAAACAGCAAATAGCCTGCTTTACTTTCATTTTTGTTTTCAGCCTAGCTTGATTAGCACAAGAAAAAAAAATCTGCTTCCAGCAATTTACCTCCTTGCAGCAAGCAGCAGAGGCCCGAGCAAAACATCTGAGAGCAAAACAGCTGAGAGTCAGGAGGCCGATCCAATCAACTTGTGCTAATTAGACTGTGCTGAAGCTGAAACGAGTTGTTTCTTCTTGCTGTTTGCTGCAAGGAGGTAAACTGCTGGGAGGCAGAGGCCAAAGGGTGGGGGCCAGTGGGTGGGCAGGGCTACATTTGGTGTATAAGACGCATTTATATTTTCACCCTCTTTTAGGGGAGAAAAAGGTGCGTCTTATATGGTAGTTTTGTCATCCAAATCTTAATAGGGATTCTTAATATGGATTCTCACCAATGTTTTATGTTCATCTTCCTCCAATGCTCTAGCATTGGAGGGGTGTCAAATTCGCAGCCTGTGGGCTGGATGCATCATGCACTGGCTACCCCCGGTTTAGTGAAGGTAGGAAAAGTTGCGATATGTCATGTGACAATGTGTCACACGAGAGTTGGACACCCTTGTTCTAGCATCTCTTTATGTGTTTCATCTCCCAGAGCTGCTGCTACCAAGGAACATCCAAAGATTGGCAAGGGGAGAAGCCATAAAGGGGCAATACAATCTAAAGCAGGGGTGTCAAACTCACGACGACATGTTGTCATCACGTGACGTGTCGCAACTTTCCCTCCCTTTGCTAAAATGGGGATGGGGGTGGCCAGCGTGTGATGCATCTTGCCCGTGGTTTGCGAGTTTGACATCCCTGATCTAAAGCCTCATACTCCTCTGAAACCTACAGAGTCCATCAGGTGCTTGAGGCAAGCTGATCTAACAGGTGGAGTGACCCAGCCAGCCAAAAGGTAATTCGATAATGACCTGACCACAGCAATAGATTGGACAACGTCTTCTAAAATCAGATCATGTTTGCTCTGAAACAAAACAGACATAAAATGCAGCTCCTGGTATGTAAATGTTCACCAACGATGACCTGGGACAGTTCCATAGTTGCCATGGAAGCCACAAACTCTTGAGCCACCGTTCCTCACTAAATTGCAGTGCCCACTACCCATCTCTGAATTGGCAAAAGAAACTCTACCAGCATGGGATTTGCTGTTTCCATTGTTGATCTCGGTTACTTGACATCCCTCCACAATGATTCAATAAAGTTCCAGATTAGTGGGACGCACAAGAGGAATATGGGATGCTCAGATAAAGATACTGTATATTGCAGTCAGTGTGTGGCTCCTTTGATACCAAAAATTGTCCTCCAGTTAAAATACCAGCACCCACTGCAACACACCCAAGCATTTTGGAATTAAGTACTTTACTCCATAAAGAATACTTGAGATAGTATTGTCAGATCAAACACCGTGGTTCTATGAAATATCTCTAAAATTAGAGACCCACATATGCTCCTCCCGGATGCATTTTCAAGGGCCTCCAATTTTCAAATCTCTTTTGGCTGAACTTGGAAAAAAATCATGCAAGAAAAGCTATGTGTTGTTCTGCCCCAGCTTTGGATTCCCAGAGAATGTGACACACACCAAGCTTCGCAAACACTGTTTAATTCCAAACAAACCCCTTTCAAGGATGCAGGCTTCCCATGCAAAGGGTCCTTATCAAAGTTATTAAGAACAAAATCCGACAAAGGTTGGCAACCAGCCCAGAAAACCAGATATGAGAAGTCGCTCATTCTCCAAGATGCTCTGTAGTAATGAGACGTTGTTTCTAGCAAGAAAGCACTAGCTGCGTGCGACTTAAATAGGCTAAGGGAGTGGCCAATTATCCTGAAGCCCTACTCTCGAGTAGACCTCCTCCTCCTGAGTAGCCACTCCTGCCTTTTGGCAGCCCTGCATGCTCGAGCATTGAGGAGAGGCTCCTCCACTTCGCTCTCTCCACTGGAAGGAGCCTCTGGAGGTTCTGAAGCCCTGGCTGAGTCTCTGCCTCTGGCATCACATCCTCTTCAGCCTCCTCACTGTCCGACGCGAGCACCGGCTGTGCAGGCTGCTGGCGCGACACCACACCAGCCTCCTTGTCATTGGGATCAGCCACGATCTCCGCAGGCCGCTGGCGGGCCACAACATGTGTTCAAATCATCGAACAAGGAAACCAGACACTAAAAGAAAACCATACTTCTTATAAAAGAAAACCTTGAATGCACGTGTACACACACACACACACACACACACACACTATGAAGTCAGTCTCAGAATTCAGGAAGGGACATGACAAGAATTTAATATGAATGTATTTTTAATGCTGCATTCTGATCTGATAAACAAGAGTCTCACTGCTGTAGTCTTGCTAGTTTCAGTCTGCGGAGGCAAATTGATGGGTGGGGGAGAGAGCAATTGGCACATTCAGTTTGCCAACTGAACTGCACTGAATGCAATGCATTCTAGGCAGTTTGGAAAGCTACACACTCACATAGCAAAACAATCAATCCAATGCTGAACTGTCTAGTTTTGCAAATGTCTTCCAAACAATAGATTATTTCACAGATTCCTTGCTACTTACTCAGTTAATCTATGTTTATGAAAAACAAATTCGCAGCCTTTTAATTTTTTCCTGTAGTGAAATATAGAAAATCACAATACCGTTTTGGACAATTACATTTTTGAACAAGTTTGGAAATATGGAAATATAGAAAATTACAATACCCTTGGGGGTGAGGGGTATAGTATTATATGGTTAAAAAAGTGGGGGCTGAATATATTATAGGATTGAGAGGAGGAGGAGGAGGAGGAGGAGGACGAAAGAAGAAGAAGAAGAAGAAGAAGAAGCTCTTGATTAGAAGAAGAAAAAATATCCAAATCACCTTCATTGTAAAATTGGTGACATGTAAAATTAATTCAGTCCTTAGCTTTTTTTATTAAATCTAGACCACATTGCTTCAGTATCTCATTGAAGAACACAAAGACTTTTCAAAAAATAGATAATAGTCTCATATTTTGAATCCATTCCTTAATATCAGGACGATAAATTTCTTTCCATTTACATAAATGTATCCTCTTTGCCATGCTAATACAAGCATTGATCAGTAGATTATAGAAGTACCCAGGAGTCCTAGTTTTTTAAATATATTAATAAAACTTACCCTCATTTTTCAGTGATAATCCTAGAAATAACAATGAAAATCTGCCCAAATAACCGAACAGACAGACAGACAGACACATTTTTCACTTCATGTGGATGAAACTAATTGGGGGGGAAAAGAAAATGAAATTATTCAACACTATTTTGGACTCCCAATTTAACATGGGGAAAAGAATTGAAGGAAAGCAGTGAAGGCCCTTTCCAAACTTATCCAAAAAATGTAATTTTTGATATGTTTGAAGGGGGAAAGAATTACAGAGATGGGTCAGTATTAACACAATAACAGTACCTGGCTGGCCTCATCCAAATAAGCAGATTTGAGACTGGTTCATACTTTCCTAGATCACAAGGGCTTAGTCTGGGAAGAAGAAACATCGAAGAATCTGATGGCAAACTGCTTCTATTTTACTGCCACAAAAACTCATGTGGACTTGACTGTGAAACTTCTAAGAGTTGATCATAACTTCAGTTTCATTAATTAAATATAATTAATCAAATAAAAGTTGTTAGATGTAAATCAACTTAAATTTAGCTTTCTTCCCCCTATCCCTTGTTTTTCTTTGCATTGCTGTCTTCTTCTTTTTAGAAGAAAATCCCTAGCATACCACTGAAAAGGACAATAGAGACCCTCAGACCCAAAAGAGTAACAGAAACCTAATCTGGTAAAAGGAAAAGTCATCCACATTTAACTTCCATTCAGGATTAAAAAGAGAAGTGAGTTAAATTCTCATCAATTCCAGCAGGATTTAGGCATAGTTTAACAATTTCAGGATTGGAATGGAACAGCAACTACTGTTGCAAACGTGTAGTCCATTTTTACAGTCAATACCTAAATCAATGTTTACATCGAGACTCCAAAATGAGAATAAAACCAATTTTTTTTGGATCATATTCAAAATTACAGGAAAAAAAAGAATAAAACAATTTTTCTTGGATTGTATCCAGACTTACTGAAAGTTTTCCATTCACAGAATTCAGAACACATATATTCATTCACCAGATCTACATCCCATTTAACCAGGGATGAAATCCAGCAGGTTCTGACAGGTTCTGGAGAACCGGTAGTGGAAATTTTGAGTAGTTCAAAGAACCAGTAAATACCACCTCTGGCTGGCCCCAGAGTGGGGTGGGAATGGAGATTTTGCAGTATCCTTCCCCTGCCACGCCCACTAAGCCACGGCCACAGAACCGGTAGTAAAAAAAATTGGATTTCACCACGGCTTTTAACTGTCTTCAAAAAAGCTGAATATCTATGAATATTACTCCTAAAGGTATTTTTTAATCCCTTCTTTCTCTTGTGTCCCAGAGTACTAATGGGTTAAATACAAAAGCTTAAGAAGACAAAAGCCCATCTTTAGGTTTTCTGGGATCTACAGTCTAATGAGTTGTTCAAAGTGATTATCTCTCTTACTTATAGAAATTTCAGCAGTTGAAAAAGTGTATGGTTAAATGTGAGATTGGGAGTATCAATAGAAAGTATGCATGATATGTTAAGGATACGCTTGGCTATATTCTAATCTTCCTATAGTAACTATAGTTTTTGCCCCATAAAAACTGATGGGTGGAGTAGGAAAACTGTCATTATGGTTAATGGGCATTTGATAGTCCATTAGCTGTTCTGTTTGGTAACCACTTCATTCACTAATAATTAAAAACATTATTTCACATTGAATTTTAAGCTAAGTAAGTACAGAATATTTCTAAAATAAACAGGCAGATAATGTGATTATAATCGTAGAAGATAAACTGAGAAATCCTCAAAATCCTTAAAGCTAAATGGGCAATATAGTACAGTAGAATTAAGAAAATAATTGTCTAATTTAAGTTGTCCTACGAGCAATGTACCATTGAAGAAAAAAGTTCTAAAATGTACTTGAAACTGCATCAATTTCAGGTTCTAACTGTTTTTTCCAAATGGGCAAAACCTCAAAAGAGCAACAGAGGTATCTGAATAGAGGAAGAGTCTAAAAGCTGTGATTTACCTACAATCTAGCAGGGAATTCTTAGTCCTACAAGCAAAAGAGTTTAATGAAAGATAGGAAAGGGTAATAATACATTTGTAGGCAATATTTTTGTGTATGCAGTCATGATTCAACTATTCGCACAATCGTTTTGTAAAAAAGTACACTGAACAAATGTGCTAGTTGAAACTAATAGTTGACCAGGGATACAACATAATGATAATGTTACCATCTTAACCACCTTTTTAAAAAACAGAAATATGGAAAAGGGAACATAAGAAACTAGAGTTATCGTTCTACCAACATATACAGGCTTTGATTTATATTTTTCCACATCATAGATCAAATCTTTACCCTGTGACCAGTGAATTTTAGGGGAAGAAATAACCCCACACTTATTTGGAGGGTTGATTGTAAGTATAACTGGCTTCTAATGGGAGCTGTGTTTGAACCCCTGTTACTGACACTCAAACAGATGCTCACCTCCCACATTTTGTACTAGTGCCTTATGGTTAGCATGATGTACATGCTGTGAAGCTGGAAACCGTGTAGTAGAACTCCAAACAATAATAAACAGAACTATTTTAGTCAGAAAGTTCGACTGCAGTTTAACAGAAGGACAGGCAACTTGATACCTGCCAGATTTTTTGGTTACAACTTGGATTACTTTGTTCTGCAACTCTGTTGGTTAGGAGAGATGGGAGCTGCAGTCTAAAATGACAATCGCCAACCTTTCCAGCTTTACGGACCGGCGTGGAGGTGGGGGAAGAAGAAATGGTTCTGCGTAAGCCTCTTGCACAAATGGAGCTGCACATGTGCGCTTGACTTCCACTTCTGTGGCCCAGTTCTCACTGGGCCACAACCCGGTAGTGGACTGCGGCCCAGGGATTGGGGCCCCCTGGTCTAAAACATCCAGAAATTATTAAGTGCCTTTGGTTTAGCATTAGGAGGATGAGAAATCTCAGATTCCTAGGCTTGCTCCTCCTCTTTTACATTAGGGACTGGCAACTTATACCTCATTAGTTACCTGTGTTCCTTAAATTCTCTTTTAGAGCCCTAAAATTTGAGGTGCATTTTCCTACCCTTCTACTAGTAAAAATGCAGAAATTATAGGTTCTAAAAGAGGCTTATAACATGGCAAAAATGTATGAAAATACTACAGAAATCCCCCTTTAAAAAACAGAAAATTGTGCCATTCAAATGTTAAATGCAACCTTTCCAACTTTGAGAAAGTTTGCCCACCTGTCTTATGTTATTGCAATGAAAGGTTAATAGGCTTTTTCTTCCATTTGAGGTAAGCTGTTGCTCTTCATGCTTCCCGATTCTAACAGATAATGAATCTGAATGGTATAATACAACCATATTTACAATTGTACAATTGCATTTTATAATCTGTGATGATTTATAAAAATAAGCCAACTTTAAATCACTATTGAACAAGCAGGTTTCCACTAGGAATTGTAGTATAAAGCTTCATAGTAAAATGAATCAGTAGTTACTAAATTCTACATCTCTCTGGAGAAACTGAGGGAGTAAAGATGCATGTAGGCTTGGCCCTCATGACAAGTGGGTTTGGCCTATCTCATTACAGTATAGCACCTAGAAGCTTTGTTATTAGATATGCAGAGATTGGAAATAATTTATTAGAAACTAAAAGAAGTGAACAAAAGAAATATCATTACATTGGATCTTCTCCCAATTTCCTGATCTCCATCTATGAAAGTATCACTTCCATTACTCTAGAGAAAATTCTTTTGGAAAGGCTGAATGAGAACATCTGAATTAATGGATTAATATTCCTGTTGCTTTCGAGTATTTTATTTTTTTTAAAAAATCCTGTCTCCCCTTGGTTATTGATATTCATGAAGTCACAAGAGTCATATAGCAATAACACTTAGACTTATATACCACTTAATACTGTGTTTCCCCGAAAATAAGACATCCCCTGATAATAAGCCCTCCTCCAAAAATAAGCCCTCCCAAAAATATTTAAATGCATTTCCTCTGCCATTTCTTCTGGTTAGGGTTAGGGAGACAGAGCTGGAAATCAGGTAAGACAGTAAGAGGAGCCCCGTCTTGCTCCATGCACCCCAAAATAATAAGACCTCCTGAAAATAAGGCCAAGCGTTTATTTCTGGGTTCAAAAAAATATAAAACAGGGGCTTATTTTTGGGGAAACGCGATAGTACTTTACAGACCTCTCTAAGTGGTTTACAGAGTCAGCCTATTGCCACCAACAATTTGAAATCTCATTTCACTGACTTCGGAAAGATGGGAGGCTGAGTCAATCTTGAGCCGAGATCGAACTGCTGACAGTCGGAGAATTAGCCTGCAATACTGCATTCTAACCACTGCGCCACCCCAGCTCTTTTATATATAGCTCAATACCATATCTAGAATGCTGAACTAGAAATTGACCATTTGGGTGATTGTTATAATCGTTATAATGCTACTCACAAGGTAGCTCTCCCTCCCTCTCTCCCTCTCTCTCCTCTCCCCCCTCTCTCCCTTTCTCTGTGTGTGGTTGTGTGTGAGCGGGTGGGTGGGTGGGTGGGTGAGTGTGTTAATGCCCACTTGACAGGGACATTCTTCAGGGAAATGGCCCTTTGCTTCATCAGCTGTATGTATTCAAAGACAACATTGCTCAAGGTGCTTTGTTTATCAATTGATCTTTAACTTAGTGCAAAAAAAAAAATCAGAAATTTTTTTTTTAAAGTATTGCTAGATATTTACAAGTCAGTGTCCCTTTCTAACAAAATGGAAGGGATTAGCCTAACCTAATCTCTTTATTAAATGTTTATTAAATCTTCCTCAGTAATCCCTCAAGATTAAGTTTGCTTAATCAGAGCCAGATAAAAATATTATACAAAGGGGTCTTTTATCTCCATTCACCATTCTCTGAAAATGTTGGGCGAAGGCAAATATTTGCCGTTTACTTTATGGTAAAAAAAACTCCTAGCACATGATCTTAACCAGTAGTAACCACTTTTTCTCAAATTATTCATATTAGCCAGATTTTTATCCTGCTCCTCTTCCAATGACCTAAAGGAAAAGAAGGACCATCTTCCCATAAAATCTTGCCTTCATGATCCATTTCCTTAAACAGGGAAATATCTAAGGTTTCTCTGGAACAGAAGTTCTTAAGCTTTCCATGCCATAGATCTCTTATCTGAACATAGGTACAGATTGCATTATGTTGGAAACCAGTTATGCTTAAATATAGTTATCAAAGTACTTAAATATAACATATCTGTAATATAATAATATATATGCAGATTTTAGGGTAATTAATATTTAGCTAATGGCATCTTCTGTGACACTCACTAAGAAAAAATTTCTGCTGAGAACTTCGTGGTGTCAGGAAGGGCATTTGGCCAGTAAATGCTCATCTCCATCCAGTCGCCTTGACTCTACTCTGAATTAAGGGATTACAGGGTCATAAAAAGGGAGCTTATTCAAAATCAAAAGTTGGATTTTGATAACACTGAATAGACAAAGTATTGATGCTTTTGAAATTTCAAAAGAAAATCCCTGAGAATTCCAAGAACGGCCAAGAAAACAACCAAGTTGATCATCAACAAAATCAATCCAGAGTACTTACTTGAGGTATAAATAATCAGGCTCAAATTATGCTATTTTGGACACATTATGTGAATACCTAGCTCTCTGGAGAAGACGGTAATGTTGGGAATGGTGGAAGTAAACAAAAGAAGAGGACAATCAGTAACAAGGAAGATGGACTCAATTGCAGTGGTGACACCAGGTTGGGGACAGATCATTATGGAGAAAATATATCTATCTGGTTGCTAAGAATCAACACCAACTACATAATCATTCAATCAAATTTAAAGGAAAAGATAAAGATTTCCCCTGTCCAGTTGTATCCAACTCATCTCCATTTCTTAGCTGAGGAGCCAGAAATGAAGACATTTCTATGTTGATGTGGCCAGCATAGCTACCATATTTTTCACTCCATGAGACGCTCCTGACCATAAGACACACCTAGGTTTAGAGGAGGAAAACAAGACAAACAAATATCTGCCTCTGCCTCCCAGCGTCCATCCAGTATTCATCTGGCTAGCATCCTTGCAGCAAACAGCAAACAGACTGCCTCCTCCTTGTCTGCTGCCTCCGCCAGGGAATGCTGGAGCCTTTGTCTCTGAGCAGCTGATTGGTGGTTGGATCAGCCACCCGGAATACTGCCAATTAGCTGTTCCAGGCTGTGGGAATCCCTGCCGCCATTCGTCACTGCTGCCTGTTGCCCATATTCGCTCCATAAGACGCACAGACATTTCCACTCACTTTTGGGAGGGAAAAAAGTGTGTGTTATGAAGTGAAAAATATGGTATATGCTGAGGCAGAACACATAGCACGCTGTTATCTTTCTACCAAAGTGGTACCTATTTATCTACTCGTATTTGCATGCTTTCAAACTGCTAGGCGGGCAAGTGCTGGGACAAGTAACAGAAGCTCACCCTCTCATGTGGCACTTGGGTCTTGAACCCAGGCTGTCAGTTTTCCAGCTGACAAACTCAGCATCTTTAACTGTTGAGCCATTGCACCTCCTTACAATCAATTTTAGATAGTGAAATTTATTGAATTTAACAAAAATTGGAATCTAGAAATAGAGACTAAATTACTTTGATGTCTATATACAATATTTAACGAAAAGCTAAATTTCAGTTACAGGTTAGTGAAAATAATGTATCTTTTTCCCATCCAAGTCAGTGAACCCTAACCCTTTATTACAGTTATTTACCATGTATGATTATTTTCAAAAAGACCATAGCTGGAATTACTCAGTTTCAGATTTAAACCATTGGCATATCCACTGAGCTAATTTGATTTCTAGAGATGCTTCTCACAGAAGGTAATTTTCAAAGTTCAGTGCTGGCTCTCTGCCTGTTTTCTAAAGTACAACAAATTTGTTCAATTGGCATGCTCTCCACGCTGTCTCTGAGTTACCAGCACTGATTTGACCCAAACAAAACATTTTATTTTTTATTTTATTTTATATTGGATTTCTATACCGCCCTTCTCCCTGAGGACTCAGGGCGGTGTACAGCCAGATTAAAAAACATGCAGAACAAATATTAAAAACAATTAAAAGATATATAAATTTGGCCCAATTAAAACTCATTTGCCAATTAAAAACGTTTAAAACATTTAAAAACAGTTAAAAATTTCATCTTAAGGCAGCCCGGCTTGTTTAAATAAATGGGTTTTAAGGGCGCGACGGAAGGCACTGAGGTCTTGGATTCTCCTTATCTCTGGGGGGAGCTGATTCCAGAGGGTGGGAGCCCCCACAGAGAAGGCTCTCCCCCTGGGGGTCACCAGCCTACATTGTCTGGCTGATGGCACCCCGAGGAGGCCCTCTCTGTGGGAGCGCACGGGTCGATGGGAGGTCGTTGGTAGCAGCAGGCGGTCTCGAAGATAGCTAGGCCCTATGCCATGGAGCGCTTTAAAGGTGATAACCAACACCTTGAAGCGCACCCGGAAGACAACTGGGAGCCAGTGCAGCTCGCGCAGGAGCGGTGTTACATGGGAGCGCCATGCTGCTCCCGTCACTACCCGTGCTGCTGCATTCTGGACCAGCTGGAGCCTCCGGGTGCTCCTCAAGGGGAGCCCCATGTAGAGAGCGTTGCAATAGTCAAGGCGAGAGGTGACGAGGGCGTGAGTGACTGTGCACAGGGAATCCCGATCAAGAAAGGGCCGCAACTGGCGAATCAGGCGAACCTGATAAAAGGTCCCCCTGGTTACAGCCGTCAGATGTTCCTCCAAGGACAGCTGCATATCCAGGAGGACTCCCAGATTGCGAGCCCTCTCTGTGCAATTTTGCAATTACTGCATTGTATAAATGGCATCTGAGAAGCCATTTGAGAAGCATCACTTGTATTCAAGTTTACCATACGTAGAGTTAGATATGATGGTAGGCAAAACATATTTCTACCAATTATCAGATAAGGAGTACAAGTCTTATTTGTGCTGGCCATAATAGCCAATTATAAAATGGGTGGACATGATGACTTTTGTTTTGCTCCTTGGTTTTGGATTGAATTAATGATGTATGCAGGAAACAATCACAAAAATTGTAGAGAAATTCATTTTCAGTTCCCAAGTCTGGCCTACAGTCCTGTGATTTCCTCATGATTGCCCACTTAAATTATAACTAAATCCAATCTGACTTAGTATTTTCATAATTAGCTGTAATCAGCTAGCTGCTAGAGGCCAGCAGCATTGAGGAAGTTTGTTTAGAAATGGTATAAGACTTGGTGATAGAACATCATCTCTGCAAACTCCTCTCTGGTGCCTGCATTGTTCAGGAGGCATACAAGAAAACATGTGTCACAAAATAATTGTGAGGAAATCAATACTATATTACTGGATAATCATGGGAGTAAAATAATTTATGAGGTAAGTCATTATTGTGTAAAAACAGGTAAGAGCCATGGTGGCACAGTGGTTAGAATGCAGTATTGCAGACTAACTTACTGCTCACTCACTAGAGTTCAATTCTGAGCGGCTCAAGGTTGACTCAGCCTTCCATCTTTCCAAGGCCAGTAAAATGAGGACCCAGATTTTTGGGGGCAATAGGCTGACTCTGTAAACCACTTAGAGAGGGCTGTAAAGCACTGTGAAGCGGTATATAAGTCTAAGTGCTAAGTGCTATTATATTGTTCTGAAACGTCAGCATCAAAGATCAGTATTTTGAACTCTTGCCAAGATACATGCTTATGAAGGAGGCCCGTTTATGACCCTTAGTTCTTTTCTACTTTGGGGCTGCTCCAGGGGTGAAATGCTACCGGTTCGCTCCAGTTCGGGCAAACTAGTAGTGATAAAAGCTACTGGTTCGGGCGAACCAGTAGTAAAAAAAAAGCTACCGGTTCTTCTGAACCGATATTTCCAACAATCAGCTGTGCAGCAGGGTTTAGCTTTGCTAGAAAGCAGGAAATCCTGCTTTCTAGCAAAGCTAAATCACGCGCCACAGCTGATTTCCCCACTGTAATACTTACCTTCCCAAGCCTCCTTTTGGCGCACACTGTGCATGGGCATGCAGCACGCACCAAAAGGAGGCTTGGGAAGGTACATAGAACAGCAGGGAGGGATCAGCTGTGCAGTGCAGTTAAGCTTTGCTAGAAAGCAGGAAATCCTGCTTTCTAGCAAAGCTAAATTTGGCACGCAGTGCATGTACATTTGCATGTGCATGCAGTGCGCATTTGGCACACAGTGCGCATGCACATACAGCACACATTTGGCATGCAGTGTGCATGTGCACGCGGCGTGCGTTTGACATGCTGTGTGCATGCGTGGCCAGTGAACCGGTAGCAAACTGGTTCAGATTTCACCACTGGGCTGCTCTTCTTCCAATTGCCACAATTGACCTCCTTTGTCTCTCCTTGCTCAGAGGAAAAACAGGGGGACACATCAGTGACAAACAGAAAGAGCTACTGTCTGCAGTCTTGGTAGGTTAATGAATGATTACACAGAAAAATTAGGCCCACCTAAAGGCATCTTGCCTGAGCAATCTCTCCACAGCCAGCTGCAGAGCCACATTATATGCATGGAAGCTGCAAATAAATTCAATTCAAAGAATAGTGAAATACCTTTTAAAGCTGCAAGCTATATCTTCCTTCCATAGTACATTCCTTAGCCTAGCAATATGAATCATGTAAATGAAAAACAGAGAAGTTAACATACAAGATATGGCCTTTTGGGATTATAATTAGTTTCTGATTAATTGGATACCAGTTAAGTACCATTGTTCCAGATGTAGAGAAACACGGCCTCATTTGTACAGAAACTTTATTACACTATTGGGATTCTCTGAAGTTATTGATTTTAGGTTGGTATCCTAATAAATCCTACAGAAGGCTTAACACTCATGATGTCTTTACTTGAGAAGTTAGTGGGGTTCCTATCATCTTAAGTACATTCTGCTTAGTTCTATGCATGCCCATTCAGAAGACAGATAATGGCATTTTACATTCTCCTTCTGTGCTGGCCACTTTTTTTTTTACAGAGGCACAATTGAGAGTGTTTTAACAAGCTGCATTGCTGTTTTGTTTGGTAGTAGCAGTGCTTCAGATAGAAGGTCCATACAGAGAGTGGTGAGGACAGCTGGGAAGATTATAGGAAGCTCACTTTCCCTTATTCAGGATACTGCTTATAAGCACTATGTGCTTAGAGCTTGAAGCATTGTTAGAGACCCTACACACACATCTCACGGTCGGTTTCTGTTGCTCCCCTCTGGGAGGAGGTTTCGAAGTATCTATAGCAGGACTACTAAATTCTGTAACAACTTTGTTCCTTATGCCATCCATCTTATAAACTCGCAGGATTCTTTTTCTCCTCCCCCGCCATGTATATGTATACACGGAGCCATGGTGGTGCAGTGGTTAGAATGCAGTACTGCAGGCTACTTCTGCTGACTTCCGGCTGACTGCCATTTGACAGTTTGAATCTCACCAGGCTCAAAGTTGACTCAGCCTTCTATCCTTCCAAGGTCAGTAAAATGAGGACCCAGATTGTTGGAGGCAATATGCTGACTCTGTAAACCGCTTATAGAGTGCTGTAAAACATTGTCAAGTGGTATATAAGTCTAAACATTACTGCTATACATTGGAACTAGACTGTGATGTTTCTCTGTGCCATATATGTGTTTGTGTATGTGGGTATATGCATAATGGTTATCTTTTGAGATCTGAATGCACAAAATTTCTATTCTATTCTATTCTATTCTATTCTATTCTATTCTATTCTATTCTATTCTATTCTATTCATCTTTCAGAACACTACACCTTATAGGGGTGTGAACATTAATTGGGTGATGAGAATAAGCAGAGAGTCAAGTCCATTGCTCTAGCAGAAGTGGAAAAAAAATAAAGAGGAAGGGGAGCTAGTGAATGTGTCCCATTCAGTTTCTTATTCTTTTTCATCACCCACCACCCACCTTCCTTATGTCCCTGTTCTCTTACCTTCTATTCAGATCCTTATTTCATCTGCATCTTTAGTGGATTCTATTCTATTTTTATTGCCTTCCTTCCACTTCTCTCTTGCCCATCTGTCTTTTCTGTGCTTGCCCTATTTACTGAAACGCTGGGCGATATCCAGGATGTTGCAGGCAGAAGGCAAGCTCACACAACAGATCTTTCTCTTCCCTTCCTCTGCAGCTCCTTGTATTCCATCAAACTTCTCCAGGAGGTCAAGGGGAACTTCTTGAACACAGTGGAAAAGAACCGTTCCATACTAAAAGCACTAAAAGGATTCTAGTGTCACTCCTTTTGGGGGCCTTCCATTGTCAGACTGAGATGGAGACTTCTTTAAATAGCCTTTTAGGAATAGAACAAAGTACAGGTAACGGGGAAGCCTTTACATTTACTCATAAAACTGGCTCAATGCATATTTCAGCTGAGTCAGAGATTTACCATTCAATAAAATATCCTGTCAACTAGATTTTAGCTGGCAGATAACGTTCATCTGTCAGGTCAGTATTATTCATGATTTGTGCAGGAGTTGACTGAGATCCTTGATCTCATTATGATAATAACTTCAGTATATCTTGGATGGCTTTTACATTGCTGGTGGATATAGTGGGATGATGTATTAATGGTCTGATGATGTTTAAATGTTTTGGAGAAGTAAGAGGCACCCAACTTATGCAAGGGGGGAGTGGGGAAAAAAGTTGTACATACCAGTTGCTGTAATATCTTCATTACTGTTAGTTTGACAGAGCTATAAGCCTGCCCTGCCTTCCTCCTTCCTTCCCTCCTTCCCTCCCTCCCTTCCTATCTATATTATTTCCAACCAATTTATCGCCTCACAATTGCCTTTCACACTTTATGATATGTGTAGACAACAACATGCTAGAATTACATAGAAATATGTGGAAGCCAACTCTCCTTAAATTTTGGCTGCCTGCCTTGATAACTGTTTTATGAAAACTTCAGATAAGTGTTCTTTGGCTAAAGAAGTAAGTGGGTAAGATTTGTTCACCTTTCCCTAGCAGTTGTCTCATCTCTGATGACTGTGAAGTCTCTCTCCAACTCTGTGGATTCTAAGATATGACCAATAACAATGAAATTATGAGAGGGCAGCATTAAAGCAAACTATTTAGGACAGAAAAATGAAGGGGTGTATAGACAGGTGAGAGCCAGTTTAGTGTAGTGGTTGAGCCTGGTGGTGCAGCAGACTAAAAGCCTGTTATTGACATTCAGCTGCCTGCAATTACTGCAAGTTCGAATCTCCCCAGGCTCAAGGTTGACTCAGCCTTCCATCCTTTCTAAGGTAGGTAAATTGAGGACCCAGTTTGTGGGGGCAATAAGATGACTTTGTATAAATATACAAAAGTATGAAGGCTATTGCTTAACGCATTGTAAGCCGCCCTGAGTCTCCAGAGAAGGGCGGCATATAAATCAAATTTTAAAAAAAAGCCTCAGGCTAGAAATAGAAGAACATGAGTTCTAGTCCTGTTTTGGGCATGAAGCCAACTGGTTGACCTTGGGCCAGTCACATTCTCTCAGCCCTAGGAAGGAGACAATGGCAAACCACTTCTGAAAAATCTTGCCAAGAAAACTGCAGGGACTTCTCCAAAGAGACTCTGAGAATCGAACATGACTGAACAGCAGAAAAAACATGCAACAGATAAGAAAGATCTAAAGCTAGGTGCATTGAAATCTCCAATGAAAATGTTAGGAAAATGGAAATTAAAAATGCAACCCAAGTCTTAAAAAGCAAATATAAAAGGAACTAGGAAAATAATAATAGTGATTTATACAGGATTTTAATGCACATCAGAAAATATTGGCTTCTATCACTAAGACCATAGAGAAAAGGATCAGAAAAGAAATAAAAATATCTTGCAAATCTGCTTGCGTGAAAATCTGTTTTTGGAATTTCAGTTATAAGCAGCTTGTGCTGAGAATTGCCCCAACTCAAAATTTACTTTGCTGCTCCTTCACAACATCCTTTCTTTTGGTTTTTCTTCTCTTCAGCAAGTTGAACAAAGGAGCTTTTCAATCAGATTTCATACAGATTCAAGATGCTGTATGCTAGTCTTTCTAGAACTAAAGGAAACCTTTATATAAAAAGCATCACAAGGAAATTGTGCTAACCAAAGGAGAGATAAAAACTATACAGAGGCTTTTTATACTACCTTCTATGTTTCTGAAGTTTCTGTGCTACTGCTTTTTGGAAAAATATTTTTCATTTTTTCTTTTTCTTCAGCTTCTCAATGAGATGTTCAAATAATTTTTGTTGGATAAGCAATTATTGATTCAGTAATGCCTAGATGTGGGCATCAGGTACTGATTGTTATCCTTAAAATGAAAAAAACCAAGAACACCTATTGATGTCACTTTATATTTTGCATGACCTAAAATGGCAATGCTCATGAAATAATAATAGAAATCCCCATTTCACAGGTAGTCCTTTACTTACAACAATTTGTTTAGTGACCGATTGAAGTTAAAATGGCAGTGAAAAAAGTGACATGACCATTTTTCACATTTACGACCATTGCAGCATCCCCACAATCATCAAAATTCAGAGGCTTGACAACTGGCTTATATTTATGATGGTTGCAATATCCCAGGATCATGTGATCCCCTTTTGTGACAAACTACGTCCGTGGGGAAGTCAGATTTTCTTAATAGCTGTGTCACCACCAGATGGATTCGTAACTGGCTGACCAATCACATTCAATGTGTAGTGCTCAATGGAACTGCATCTACATGGAGGGAAATATGCAGTGGAGTACCCGAGGGCTCTGTTTTAGGCCCAGTGCTCTTCAACATCTTCATCAATGACTTGGATGAGGGGATAAATGGGGAACTCATCAAATTTGCAGATGACACCAAGGTGGCAGGAATAGCCAACACTCCAGAAGATAGGCTTAAGATACAGAAGGATCTTGACAGACTTGAACATTGGGTGCTATCTAACAAAATGAAATTCAATGGTGAAAAAATTAAGGTTCTACATTTAGGCAAGAAAAACAAAATGCACAGGTACAGTATATGTGCTCAATAGTAGTAACTGTGAGAGGATCTTGGAGTCCTAGTGGACAATCATTTAAATATGAATCAGCAGTATGCAGCAGCTGCCAAAAAAGCCAACACAGTCCTAGGTTGCATAAACAAACAGATAGAATCAAGATCACGTGAAGTATTAATACCACTTTATAATGCCTTGGTAAGGCCACACTTGGAATAGTGCACTCAGTTTTGGTCGCCACAATGTAAAAAAGATGTGGAGACTCTAGAAAGAGTATAGAGAAGAGCAACAAAGATGATTAGGGGACTGGAGGCTAAAACATATCAAGAATGGTTGCAGGAACTAGGTATGTCTAGTTTAATGAAAAGAAGGACTAGCGGAGACATGATAGCAGTGTTCCAATATCTTAGGGGTTGCTACAAAGAAGAGGGAGACAAACTATTGTCCAAAGCACTGAGGGCAGGACAAGAAGCAATGGGTGGAAATTAATCAAGGAGAGAAACAACTTAGAACTAATGAGAAATTTCCTGACAATTAGAACAATTAACAACTTGCCTCCAGAAGTTGTGAATGCTCCAACACTGGAAGTTTTTAAGAAAATGTTGGATAGCCATTTGTCTAAAGTGGTGTAGGGTTTCCTGCCTAAGCAGAGGGTTGGACTAGAAGATCTCCAAGGTCCCTTCCAACTCTGTTATTCTATTCTATTCTATTCTATTCTATTCTATTCTATTCTATTCTATTCTATTCTATTCTATTCTATTCTATTCTACTAATTTAATAACTGTGGCAAGAAATACATAAAATGAGGCAAAACTCACTTAACAACTGTGCTGCTTAGCAATGGAAATATTAGGTTCAGTTGGGGTTGTAAATTGAGGCCTACTTGTAAATTGGAGCCTTTAAGCAAGTTTTTCCTAAACTGGTAAAAATATTTATTTAGTCCCTTTACAGTATATAACTGCCCATCTCAATAAATGAGTACAGCTGCCTGGTTAATTCTGGGAGTTGAAGTCCACCTATCTTAAAGTTGCCAAGGTTGAGAAATAGTGCTTTAAGAGATTATTGATCTCAGGTCATTTCCTTCTGCCTTTATTTCCAATCATGCATACACAAAACACATGCTCAAAACTCTTCTCTTGGTAGGATGTAGTAATATGGATGCTTTGCCTATCCATATACTATATTTCCCATAAGTAATCTCCTTTTGGTTATAGTTATAACTTACTTCATTAATCCTTGCTCGGGTTAAATTCCCACACAGAGGCAGACTCGTGCATGCACACACAGCATTCTTCCTCTTCCGATGATTTAAAATGGCATCTGGCCAGAGCTAGCATTGAAATACAGTTTTGCAAATGTTCATCAAAATGCCCTGCCATTTCTTTTCCTATAAACAGGGCTTCACATTTTCTTAGTATTTAATGTTAATCGAATACTATTGAAGGAAACAAGGGGCTTATCCACAAATCTTTGTTCTCTTAGTTCAGTGCTTCCCTTTATCCATCAAGGGAGGAAATGAGAGTAGTTTCATTCCATAATAAAAGGGCCACAGTTTCTCAGTCCAAGCTGTTATTTATAGCTGCAGGATTTAAATATCAAGCCAGATGGAAATTTTCATTCTCGAAGTCATTTAGAAAAATTCCTCCCCTTCTCCACTGCTCCCGACTTCAGTTTCCACACTAAAGCTTTGAAATTATGAGAGATAATTTGTTGCTCAACTAAGAAAAGAATGTAGGTTACATAAAACCGTTTCTGTGAACATAATGGATCTGTTATCCTTTTTCTGCCATTACCTGCGTGTCCTTTCTCAATATGTGCTTTGTTTCTTTTTTTTTTACAGTACCAATTCTGAACATACCGGTAATCATTTGGGACACAGTTGGCAATTAGCATCACTTCCAAGTGAATTAAGGTGTGCAACCTGATTGATGCTTTGTGAGTTTGATCAAGAAAAACATGGGATGTTATAATATTTATAATATTTTTAGTAAGTAAAGGTCAGTATTTTGAGGAGGGAGTAAGTAATCTGTTATGAATTAGGGGGTTTTTTTGTTACGAAGAAGTCACGGGGTGGGGAGGGGTGGGGAGGGGGGGTTAGGGAGGGGGAGGGGGAGGGGAAAAAAGGGCGGAAAAATTTGTATTTGAAAACTTTTTCAATAAAAAAAAAAAAGAAAAACATGATTTGTACAATTTGTTTTATGACATATGACATACATTGTCTTTAGAAAGAACAGTAGTGTAACAACAATTTGCTGGTTTTCTAAAAAAAATTGACTCCATTCGGCATGCTAATGATAAACACTATGATAAATAAAGTCTTTTCATTTAATGGAACTATTCTTTTAAAAAACAGACTAAGATAACTTCTATTGCCCTAAATTAAAATTGAATGTAATCAACAGAAATACAAAAAACAGAACAAATTCTGATGAAGCTAATATTCTTTCCCCCTTACAGAGTTTTGTGTTCATGAACCCAATAATTACAATTCAGTGAAGCAACAACATTGTCCTATTTTCCTTTGTCTCAGCAACTGAATTCCTGTTTAGTTCTACATTTAAAAACAAAGAATAAAGAACAGGTCTGCTACTTAAAGAATCCCATCAAAACCACATGCAAAGCACCAGTGTGTAACTCTCTCTGCTCCATCTCTGACTGCCTGATAGCAAAAGGCTTGGCTGCTCCTTGTATTTGGAACCCTAATAATGCTGGGCACCTATTTGCAGGATCACAGAACATAGAATAAAAGAGTTGGAAGGGACTTTGGACATCTTCTAGTCAAACCACCTGCTCGAGCAGGACACCTAATACCATTTCAGATAAATGGTTGTCCAATCTGATTCTAAAGGTTGTTCAAACTCTATGATTTTGCTTCACACAAAGAGTTCAGTATGAAACTCATCTATCTGGGGATGTTGTTAAATGCATCCATTTGCCCACAATTTCCCATGCTGCCAGAATCTGGATTTTAGTCTCAGTCTTTTGGTATGGTAAACCAATAACGTATATATTTAATATAACAGAGACATGTAATAAATAAAACAGAAATAACAACAAAGCAACAAAGAGCAACAAAGATGATTAGGGGACTGGAGGCTAAAACATATGAAGAACGATTGCAGGAACTGGGTATGTCTAATTTAATGAAAAGAAGGACTAGGGGAGACATGATAGCAGTGTTCCAATATCTCAGGGGCTGCCACAAAGAAGAGGGAGTCAAGCTATTCTCCAAAGCACTTGAGGGTAGGACAAGAAGCAATGGGTGGAAACTAATCAAGGAGAGAAACAACTTAGAACTTAGAAGAAATGTCCTGACAGTTAGAACAATTAATTAGTGGAACAACTTGCCTCCAGAAGTTGTGAATGCTCCAACACTGGAAGTTTTTAAGAAGATGTTGGATAACCATTTGTCTGAAATGGTGTAGGGTTTCCTGCCTAAGCAGGGGGTTGGACTAGAAGACCTCCAAGATCCCTTCCAACTCATGATATGATATGATATGATATGATATGATATGATATGATATGATACGATATGATGATATGATATGTGTAGCTGTTTGTCATAATTGCTATCAATCAAATGCAAACAGTGACATCTCTTCTTTTTTTTCCTCCATATTGTATGTTGGATATTTTGCCCTTCTCTAATGGAGTGGTTAAATAAGAAATACATTAATTTGAAGAAAACCAACAAGCTGAGCCACATTTATTTTTTCCCACGGGAAAATATCTATTACAAAAGCAGGAGGCTGATCCATCTAACTCAGGAATATCCATTTTGAGTGGCAAGGCATCAGGCATTTGGATACAGACCAGGCCTCTCTTCCAAGATCTCTACAGAAATCCTAACCACCATCTGGGAGATATTCAGCTGGAAATGCCAACTGCAGAGTTTCACCTGTATAAAAATCATGCTCATGTTTATAAATGGTCTCATAAAGTGCAAACTCAGAAATAGCTTCCAAACAACTTCCTTTTATACAGTCCCTAACATATTTAGCATATTTTCTTGCATTTCCCTATAAAATGTCTGACTTGCAACATGAAGGCTAGCCCCAGTTTTAACAGTCGTTTGCTAATAGAGTGCTTGCTGGTGTAGATATTAAAATACTTTATATTCGTTTGTCTCAGCGAACATGTAAATCAAGCATTTCAACACTGCTGCTATTATTACCACATCCTTCCTTCCCTGAAATTCTATCAGCATAAAATAGCATGTCAGAATAAAGACAATACTAACATTTATTCCCTGAAAAGTTAGTTGACAGCAAGGGTTAGGATTGAGAAGGGCTTGTTAAAAAGTTGTCGTTTTGTTTAACTTTGAAAAATATCTACTTTTTCATTTAGAGTGATTAATGCTTCTTTGGAATTACTGACTATCTTGGAAAAGATGGGAGGGGATCAACGGTGAAATCAGTCCAGATCTATAGGGCTCACATGAGCCAGTAGGGCTGGTGGTGGGAGGCTCTGGCTACCTGCCCAGACATCATTACATCCCGTTTTTGACCCTCTGCATATGCACAGAAGAGGTGCGCGCACCCACATTTCCGATCCAGTAGTGAAGGTAAGTGCATTTTACCCCTGGAGGGGATCTCCTCTGAAGAAATCTTCTCTTGATAAGCTATCTTAAGCAAATATCAGGTGATATTTTGAGATATTTCGATTGAGACCACCTTCTACCACATAGCTCCCACCGACCGGTAAAATCCCACAGAGTTGGTTTCCTCCGGGTCCCGTCAGCTAAACAATGCCAGCTGGCAGGCCCGTGGGGGAGGGCCTTCTCTGTGGCTGCCCCAGCTCTCTGGAACCAGTTACCTCCTGAGGTCCGGACCACCCCCACCCTATTGGCCTTCCGAAAAGCGGTGAAGACCTGGCTTTTCTGGCAGGCCTGGGGCCGTTGATCTCGCTGTTGCGATCTTTGAGATCCGGCCATGAATGGTGTGAACGGGTTTTAATGTTTTAATTTTTAAATGTTTTTATAATGGTTTTTTTTTTAAATGCATTGTAAGCCACCCTGAGTCTCCGGAGAAAGGCGGCATATAAATTGAATTAATAATAATAATAATAATAATAATAATAATAATAATAATAATAATATTTGCCTTGCAGGGAAAGTTTTGGAGAGAGTCCCACTGTGGAGGATCTTAAAGAGTTTTTAGACCTTATATAGCCAGGATTCAGGCTTGGCATAGGACAGAAATAGTAATGGTCACATTCAGTGGTGGGATTCCAAATCTTTTCCTACCAGTTCTATGAGACTGCATTTTGCACGGGCATGCGCGCTGTGTGCACGCATGCAGCACTGAAAGACCGCCCTCGGTGTCAGCGCTGGTGAGATGAGCTGTTGTTTAGCTCTGCCACGCGAATCAGCTGAGCTAAAAAACAAGGGAATATAGGACAGGGAACAGCGGGGGCAGGAGGGTGGAGCCAGCCAGAGGTGTTATTTGCTGGTTCTCAGAACTACTCAAAATTTCCGCTACCAGTTCGCTTGAACCGGTTCAAACCAGCTAAATAGCAGCTTTGGTCACATTTGGATGAAGACCCTTCTGATTCCATTAGACTTCTCACAGCCAATATCATTGTATCTTTGTGAACTTTCTGCAAGAGTTAGGACTTGGAGTCACTGCATTACAGAGTCTGTATTCCCTTTCTAAGTAATTTCTAGTCAGTGTGATGGGGAAAAAATGCTTGTGCCTAAGAATACTCTAGTGCAGGATTCCACATTTGTGTTAAACAGGCTGTTTAACATCTGCTTGAAGTCTTTGGGGGAAATAAGTTTTAGGTAATGTATTATCTACCCTGTTACCCCCCCCAAAAAATAAGTCATCCCCTGATAATAAGCCCAATCTGGCTTTGAACGCATGGCAATAAGACCAAGCGCTTATTTCAGGGTTCAAACAATATAAGACAGGGTCTTATTTTCAGGGAAACACAGTATAGTAAGTATTAAGAGCCAGTTTGGTGTAGTGGTTATTGCACCAGGCTCAAAATTGAAAAAACTCTGAGTTCTGGTTCAATCTAAAGCATGAAAGCCAGCTGGATGGCTTTGGTCCAGTCTCTCTCAGCCCAATTCACTTCACAACATTGTTAAAGGGGGAGAGGGAAAGGAAGGAGTATTAAGTATGTTTACTGCCTTGAGTTATTTATAAAAATAATAAAGGTAGGATTAAAAAAAAGTCTTTTTTAAAAAGCCAGCTGGGTGATCTTGGGCCAATAACACTCTCTCAAGGAGGCATTGGCAAACCACTTCCAAAAAACAAAACAAAAAAAACCCTCACTGAGAACTACTCCAGGCAATCACCAGGAATCAACAGTGACTCAAAGGCACATGTGCACATGCTTGTACACAAACACACAAATTATCTGTATGCTGATGTTAGTCAGCTGTATACTGCCACTCATGATTAGATCCACCAAAGCTGGAAATCCTGACCCAGCATCTGGAGCTGTAGAAGTCTGAATTGGTCAAAACAAAGTTCAGATTAAATCCTTGCCAAGATGGAGTCACTATTTGTTGTTGACTGCTCCAGTTTTGTCTCTGAACACTCGCATTCCTCCCAAAAGAGCAAGTCGATGATACGAGAGTCCTTCTGGATTCATGACTCTATTAGAAGAGCAAGTGGCCAGGGAGGGTGTTGCCCAGCTCCAGCTAATGCACCATTTGCAAACCCTTCTGGACCAAGATGCCTTGGTAAGAGTACATCTGAACCATACTCTACAGGGAGCTCCTCTTGAAGACATCACAAAAGTTTCAACTGGTTCAAAATGCAGTGATTTTCTTAGTGTACAGTTCAAATATTACAAACATTTATTTATTTATTTATTTATTATTTTATTTTTATTTTATTTGTCAAGAACGTATTAGGTAATATATATAACTATAAGCATGAATTGAATACATAAAATAGATACGAGTAGAGGAAACATTAGGACAGGGACAGTAGGCAGGCTGGTGCTCTTATGCACGCCCCTTACAGACCTCTTAGGAATGGGGTGAGATCAACAGTAGACAGTCTTAGGTTAAAATTTTGGGGGTTTTGGGATGAAACCACAGAGTCTTGTAGTGCATTTCAGGCATTACAGCAGAGGTGGGTTTCAGCAAGTTCTGACCAGTTCTGGAGAACCAGTAATGGAAATTTTAAGCAATTCGGAGAAGCGGTAGTAAAAATACTGATTGGCCCCGCCCCCATCTATTCTCAGCCTCCCGAATCCCAGCTGATTGGGTGGAAATGGGGATTTTGCAGCATCCTTCCCTTAGAGTGGGGAGGGAATGGGGAGTTTGCAGTATCCTTCCCCTGCCATGCCCACCAAGCCACACCCACCAAGCCATGCCATGCCATGCCATGCCCACCAAGCCACACCCACAGAACCGGTAACAAAAAAATTTGAAACCCACCACTGCATTACAGACATTACTGACATTACTGATCCATCAACATTTTCAATCCAAAAATAATATTCAATAATAATATTCAACACTCAATCCAATTAACTTCATTTTAGGGGGGGAAAGGAGGGGCACACCCCTCATGAAAAAATTTACATGGCCTACATTTGAAAACTTGGCTACTATGTCCCATTTGGTCCCTGATGCCTGAAGTAGCCATCTCTCTATCTAACCTGCAAAACCAGCAGTCTAAACGTTGAGAAGGGAGAATACCAAAAGGGAATGAAAAGAAAATGAAGAGACAAGAAGCAAAACGAAGAAGGCAAGCATTTCTTTCCTACCTGTTGGTGTGAGTTTGCTGGCTTGACAGAATACCATTCTGCCAAGCTGAGAGATGCCTGTTTTGGCCTCTTCCAAGCACATTACTCTCATGAGCTACACTATGTTTCAGTGAATCAGTTTTCCTCTATCATATCTATGTTTCTATTTGGGGCATATAAAGGCTACACTTTTCTTCAAACACCTGCTCATGATTAAGTTCCTATTTTTATTGCAAGAATAGAAAGGAATGCATTATAGCCATTTGGAAATTCAGAATCCATGGCTCTTCTATTGTTTGTTTCATTTATGGTATGAGGTACTGCCTGGCCAAGAGCCCTAGAAAATGTAATATAAACCTCTTTCTTTTCTTTTCTTTTCTTTTCTTTTTTCTTTTCTTTTCTTTTCTTTTCTCTCCTTCCCTCCCTCTTCCCCCCCCCCTCTTTGCTGCCCTGGCCTAACTTCCCTTTTAATTGTAAATTTTAAATTTGTTTTAAAACTTCAGGGGTGTTTTAATCTGGTCCAGGCCAAACTATTTAATTGGATTTTATATTGTCTTTTAAATTTTGTAGTCTATATGTTTTATTTCTTTGGCTGTTCACCACCCTGAGTCCTTCAGGAGTAGGGCGGTATATAAATCTAATAAAATAAATAAATAAATAAATGAGTCCATGTTTTTTATAGCTGACACAATACCGTGAAGACATTCATCAACTTTGTTGTCCTAAGGGTAACAAGAGTTGCTGATTTATTTCAGTTCTTGAAGCTCTCAACTTTGTCATCGACATGTGAGGAACCCATCTTGCACTAATCTCTTGATATTGAAGACCATCAATAACGTGACCCGCACATTCTTGTGAAATGCCAAGTTTGACAGCAATTTTCTTTTGAGTGGTCTGCCGATTACCCTTAATCAGTTTACCTAACTTTTTCATGTGAAGCTCATTGGTTGCTGTCACAGGTCATCCACTTCGTTCTTGATCACACAAATCAGTCTTTCCTGGTTCACCATCTTTACATATTTTTTTAGCCCAGCGATACATAGTACTCATTTGAACACAATCATCATTATAAACAACCTTCAGATCCCAGCAAGTGAATTTCAATTGGAGGGACTCTATCATCATCAAAAATTAAATCAGGGCATGTTGCTTAATCTGTGCTGACAGGTATTTATTGCAGGCTACTATTTCATTAACAGTACTGACATTATATCAACTTCCCACCAACTGAAGTGAAAGAAGATGCTAAACAGTACGGTCAACTGTTCTGACATAACATTGGAGGCATCATTCAACCCTTCAAGGGTTCCTCATTGCGATTCATATATCTTTTTCTGCCAAGAGGCATAGACTATTATCATAAATAAATGCTTTCAATCCCAAACTAACCATCCCCAAACTGGTGGCACAGTGGTTACATGCAGTATTGCAAGCAAACTCTGCCCACAGCCTGGAGTTCAATCCTGATGGGACTCAAGGTTGATTCAGCCTTCCATCCTTTTGAGGTCAGTAAAATGAAGACCCAGATTGTTGGGGGCAATATGCAAATAATGCTGACATTGTGAACTGCCCAGAGAGTGCTGTAAAGTACTACGGGGTAGTATATTAAGTCTAAATGCTATTGCTATTGCTATTGCTATCTAAACATCCTGTCTATTAAGTAATATCATCTTAAAGGTTCTTTGTTGCTGCACCTGCCTTGTGGAATAGCATCTCCTTCAAAATTTGGATACTTTCAGGGGTTAACCTGGCTTTTTCCTAGGGTTCAGGGCCATGATGACATGTGAGCCAACAGGATATGTTAATGTGTGTTTTGTGAATGACTAAGCCTACTGCTATGTATATCAAGCGTGTTTCTACTAGTTTGTTGCATTTTTATTACAGATGTATTTGGGGACCATTTTTAATGTTGCAAATCGCCTAGAGTCATATGGTGCATGAGTGGTCATATAAATTAAAATCATCATCATCATCATCATCATCATCATCATCATCATCATCATCAACATCATCATCATCATCATCACATCCACAAGCTGTGTTTCTTCCAGGTTCCAGCAAGGAACTATTAAAATATAATTTCCCAGATATTTGGGATACCTAGCATATTTTTATCGAAAGAAAATAATTTTTACTTTCTGTGTCAGACCAGAAAGTAAAACTCAAGTAATTTTCCCAATATCTCAACTAAATTAACCATTGAACATGATGTTAAAAATAAATAAGCCTTGAGCACATTTCAAGTGAGGCAGGAGTCCTAGATAAGCAAGGTGGTGGGTGCATGGGGGGAGAGGAGGAGATACTGTGGGGAGATGCTCTGAAGCACAGGCTGATGCTACAGAGCATGGGTAGGTAAAAAAGCAACAGGAGCGGTAATGACTTTGTACTTCCTTCTGGCTTCCCAATTAACTTGGCTTGTGGGAAGCCGGCAGGGAATGTTGGAAGTTGCAATCATGTGACTATGGCTCACTACAACATTGTAATTACGAGCCAGGTACCAGGCACCTATATCACAATTATGTGACTCTGGGGATGCTGCAACAGCCAGGTTTTTGGGGACCCATCGTGAGTCACCCTTGTTCAGCACTGTCATAACTTTGAACAGTTGCTATTTGAGGGCTGAATATGTACTCTTGGTCTTTTCTATATTTTCATTATATTAAATTCCTGGATGTGGAACACTGTAAATGAGGGAAGTGGGGAGAGCATATTCTTTTTGAATGGCTCCTAAAGTAATTTAAATATTATCTGATCTACTAGCAAAAGACAAAAGAATAGGAAAGTTGATAATAATGATGATGATGAAGACAACGATGATGATTGATTGACCCACTGACCCTCCAAACCAGTAACATTTCTAAGGTAATTGAGATAATAAATAGTCTTTCAGAGTTATACAATTTCCTCTTGCTAATTTTCATTCACAACCAAATATCTCAGAATATGGAAGATTTATTTGTCTGTCTGTCTGTCTGTTTGCTTGTTTATCAAATGTATTGGTCACCCATCTTACCATAGAGTAAGTGCAGTAAGTTTTAGATGAGTTCGTTCGCTAGAATTCTCTTTGTATCTGCATGACACTGAAAGGAAGTTCTGAAAAAACAGAACCCTCTTTTCCTCTTATTCCAAATTTGTTCTCTTTGTAATATTTTAATTTTGATTAGCTCTCCAAAGAAACTCAACGAGTGGGATCGGAATGAATGTGAGGACCAATATCTGGATGACAGCTAATAGACTACCATAATTGATTCAGTGCAATCTATCTGAAACACATCCAAAAACCTTTTTAATGGCATCCATAAAAGTCTCTTTATACTGTAAATAAAAGAATTTGAGTGAACAGGTTTTTCCTCCTGTTTTCTTGACCTTGGATGTGATCCAAGGCCCCTTGGCAAGATATCATCCCTTTAGTTATGTTTCTACCCATTAAAGTTGATTATTTGAAGTCTTAAAATTATTTGCTTTGTGACAAATAACAGCAGATGGATTTTCTGATGTAAACATAGATCTATCTCTCTGTCTTCCATTTGAATCGGGCTGTCAACCAGAGTTCTCATCAGGCAAGGGGGAGTGAATAATTTCTCATGTGAATCCACACTCCATAACTCTGTAACGATTTGGGATTAGGGCTGCAGGAGGAAGCCATGAAAGAGTTGTCTGTGCCAGGGGTGGGTTCTACTTACCTTTACTACCGGGCTGCACGTGATGAGGTCAGGGTTGGTGGGTGGAGCCTCCTGCCGGTTTTACTACCAGTTCTATAGAACCGGTCCGAATCAGGGGCAACCCACCACTGGTCTGTGCCAAGGGGAAAGAAGGGGAAGCTGCCTGCTAAGGACTGAGACATGGATCAAGCCTACTAGGATGGAAGTTACTTTGGGAAAAGAAGATCCCTTAAGTAAACTGGTAGTGAGCTACTCAGGATCTTAACTAGTGATTTGTGCCTGGCAATCAATTAGAAGCTTGCCTCTTTAGGGACCAAGGAAGAAAGATCTTGATTAACATAGAACATAGGGCTGGAAGGAACTTCAAAGATCTTCTAATCCAAACCCTTTGCTCAAGGCAGGAGAATTTATACCACTCTGGTTAAATGGTTGTCCATTCTATTTTTGAAAACCTCCAGAGATGGAGCACCCACAACTCCAGGAGACAAGTTATTTCATTGATCAATTGTTCTCACTGTCAGAAAAGGTCTCCTTATTTCTAGGTTGGGTCTCTCTTTTAACAAGCCACCCATTACTACTTGTCCTGTCCTCTTGTGCATTGGAGAATAAATCAATGCCCTCTCTTCTATGACAGCCTTTCAAATACTGGATGTGTCATATCCCTCCTAATCCTTCCTTTCGATAGGCAGAGACATACCTAGCTCCCTCAATCATTCAAAGTCACTGCTGTCTCAGAAATCATCTTAATCCTGTTTCCTCTGAACTAAATGGTATATAATACAGGATATCACAACTCTCTCTTCCCGGACATTTTTCTTTTTCACCCAAAAGTTTTTCTCTCTACTCCAAATTCTACTCTGCTTTTTGTGGACTCAAAGGGCACTAGCTGCTCCTTTGGCCGTAAACCTCTCCAAAATGTCATCCACTGGCAGGTTTGGTTCAGTCAAATACCTATCCTGCACATGCGCTTCATTGTGTTTAATTGACAACAACCTTTCCATCAATCATATCTTCACCCTCAAGAAATAACTGTTTTCAGTCAGTAATAAACAGCTCTAAAAGGGAGCAGTTAGTACTGAACAGATACTGTACACAGCGTACCATTGACAATCCCATCACAAATGCCAATAACAAACTAGCTCACTCTAATTCAAAGAACAGAATTCCAATCTGTTTACAATTACATAATATATTAATTATGTCCAAATATTAGATTCAGAATCTTGATCACTTTATTGTCACTAATCCAAGGAAAATAGTTGTTTTACTCATAACACTTGTATTGGTATGTTTATATCCAGTTTAGATACATTAGCAATTCTAAAAGACCCATTTATATATTACATTATTCACAACTCTTTAAAGATTTCTCTAAAACAATTTTTAAAAAAATCCATAGGGGTGGGTAAAGGGAATCTAGAATGTACTATGGATCTAAATTGGAAATGGTGTGTCAGATTCCTGCCAGAAATTACCCTTTCTAATACTCATTTCCAAAAGTATTCCTTGCAGCCAATAGGGACTGTTGGTGACTTCCTGGTTTTCTTAAATAGTTGCAACAAAACTTAGGAAAGTGCTTGTGAGTTAACATAATATTACCTATTCCAGTATCTCCACCACCACCAGTGCAATCCTGCATTGCCTCTGCAAGCCTTTCGTTCAGCAGATTGTGAGGAAGGGGTGAAGCAAGATGGGAAACTGCCAGCAGCCATTCTCACGAGCAACTCTGTTTTAATTACTTTTTGAATGGCAATATAGGCAATATCACAGAATTGCAAAAACAGCTGATTGCTGAGAGAAGGAAAGAAGGAAGGAAGGAGGGGGAAAGGAATGGTAGCCTGCCTGAGGAATCTGTCTGAGTAAAATGGGCCAAAGGAAGAATTGCCATGGAGGAACATTTGGATGACAACTGCCAACTACAGTAATTCAACAAAGCAGCCAAAATTAGAGAAATTCCTGGTGTGTAAGGAAGCTGTACATAAGCCAACTTCTACTTCTACCGCTGTTTCTGTCACTGGTGTGCTTGAATGGGACCTTTCAAACAAAATAGAAAACCAACATCTGTTAGAGGTCTTAGCTCACTTAAAATATGACCTACCTACTGCAAGTGAACTAATTCCCTCCCAGTTTCTTCATTTGCTCTGCCACCACTCTATTTCAACTTCTATTTTATACCTATAGAAGCAAGCAATAGCAATAGCACTTAGATTTATATACCGCTTCTCAGTGCTTTACAGCCCACTCTAAGCGGTTTACAGAGTCAGCATATTTCCCCCAACAATCTGGGTCCTCATTTTACCCACCTCGGAAGGATGGAAGGCTGAGTCAACCTTGAGCCTGGTGACATTTGAACTGCCAAATTGCAGGCAGGCAGCAGAAGTAGCCTGCAGTACTGCACTCTAACCACTGTGCCACCGGGGCTCCTAAGACTATGCCAAAAGCGAAATTGGGAAAGGCTGTTTACTCAGGGTGGCTCCACTGAATTTATGGGCAGGCAATGCTTCCTCTTACTGTTCAGTAAGCTCAAATAGTTGTTTTGCTTTTTGGGCAATTTGTTTCTATCAATAAGAACTTGGACTCCTGAATAAGAATGAGTTGGAAGGTTCTGCACAAAATCTTTCCGAAGGATTTACTGCCTTTACTGAAACTTACAAGGCAGATTAGGACAAAAGGCCATTTTTGGAAACAACTTTTAAGTATCCCAGGGCTAAAAATGTGGATAAAGCTCACAGCAATGTTGAAGCTGAACAGTTTCTCCCTGCAGCAAAGTTAAATGGTGCTGTCCTTGCTTGCTCCAGTAGTTGAGCAAACTGCTCTTATTCCCTCCAAGTTGGAAAGAAATCGTTGTGTCTCTGATACATTTTTTCTATGCATTCAGCTAACTGCTTTGAAACGTACAGGTTGAACCTCGTCTTACAACCACAATTGAATCCAAAATTTCTATTACTAAGCAAGACTATTGTTAAGTGAGTTTTGCCCCATTTTACCACTTTTCTTGCCAGAGTTATTAAGTGAATCACGGCAATTGTTAAGTTAGTAACCCGGTTGTTAAGTGAATCTGGCTTCCCCATTGACTTTGCTTGTCAGAAGATCACAAAAGGTGATCACATGACCCGGGAAAACACTGCAACTGTCATAAATACATGCCAGTTGCCAAGCGTCTGAATTTTCATCATGTGACCAAGGGGAGGCTGCAACAGTCGTGTGGAAAATGGTCATCCGCCACTCTTTTTACTGCCATTGCAACTCTGAATGGTCAATAAACGAATGATTGTAAGTCAAGGACTACCTGTCGTTATACGTATATGAAATTGGCGTGTTAAAATGAGTCCTTGTAGACGTGTAATATTTTCTGAGAATCCTGGTTTTGTTAGTTCTGTTCAGCTGGAATCCTAAACACAGAAAGTGAAACAGGACAAAATTAATTGGTACTGATGAAATAACGTGATACCTGCCCCCCACCCACCCACCCCTATAATGGATTTGCAGTCCAATATTCCTAGGGATCACCAGGTTGCCCTGCCCATCACAGCATTTGCAAAGGTCAAGTATTAACCAACCTTCCTTCTTTTCTCTCCACTTTTGAGAGCTATTACATATGAAAGAAGAACCTCTAAGACAAGCCCATTTATCACACAGTCATGTTGACTGTGCATATAATCTCCCAGTAATTGGCAAAAGATTTGTTGTAGCAAACAATGCATCCCCTTCATTCATCTTCATGTGACACCACTCAAATTTCACAATAAAAAGAATAAAAAAATAGTATGTACCTAGAACTGCCTTAGGTAAATTTAGTGGAAAG
Source organism: Pantherophis guttatus (assembly GCF_059756535.1). Taxonomy (NCBI): domain Eukaryota; kingdom Metazoa; phylum Chordata; class Lepidosauria; order Squamata; family Colubridae; genus Pantherophis; species Pantherophis guttatus. Next base: position 275,130,928 of record NC_142063.1, on the reverse strand, counting down.
ATATTACTAAATCTAGACAGAGGAGAGATTTTGGGCTATGATCAGACCTCAGTTTTTTGTTTCCCTCTCTCACTAATGGTATAACCCTATTATGCCCCTTACTTCTGCTTAGAAATATGTAATTTCTCACCCTGTATCAAAATCCACCCTGTTAAAAACTTCCTTTATTTTTTGTATACAAGTACACATCTTTCAAGACACTGATTTGTCTCAAGAGGAAGGGGACTTGTTTCTGACTTTGAACCACTTCTGAATGCTTCAAACTCTTGGATGATCTTCTCAAATAATCTTCCTTAATTTTTTTTTTTTTACCACACATACCTCTATAGGGGAGAAATGTATCACATTTCTAAGGCTGCTCAACTCTGTAATGACTGTGAGCAGCATACAACATAAAAAAAAATAAATCCATAACAATGTAACAAATAACAAGAATGATATATGTCCCCAAACAGCAATAAAATGTACAACTCGAAATATAAAACATTCCTTTAAGACAAGGGTCTCCAACCTTGGCCACTTTATGGACTTCAACTCCCAGAGTTCCTCAGCCAGCAAGTCTTAAAGTGACCAAGGTTGGAGATCTCTGCTTTAAGAGACCCAGTGAAAAAGTCGGCTTTGGGGACCCATCTAAACAAAGTCAGGCTAGAGATCATATAAACCGCTTGAGGTATGTTGTTCCAGAGGGCAACCTTGAGAAGAGAAGGTCCACCTTCTGGACCTTATAAGATGGCTTTGAGCCATGGTGGCGCAGTGGATAGAATGCAGTACTGCAGGCTACTTCTGCTGATCACCGGCTGCCAGCAGTTCGGCAGTTCGGGTCTCACCAGGCTCAAGGTTGACTCAGCCTTCCAGCCTTCCGATGTGAGTAAAATGAGGATCCAGATTGTTGGGGGCAATAGGCTGACTCTGTAAACCACTTAGAGAGGGCTTAAAGTACTGTGAAGTGGTATATAAATCTAAGTGCTATTTCTATTGCTATTATTTAACTGATGGAACCTAAAGCATGCCAACTCTGTCTGATCATGCAGGATGAGCAGAAACTACAGGAGACAGATATTCCCTGAATTAAATAAGCAGGCCCTTTACCATAAACAGATTATTTTGTGATTATTCAGCATATAATTATATATCCTCGGTATTACTTAACATAATTTTAAATGAACAGATTAGAAGCAACTATCTCAGAAAGTTCAGAAGAGCAGGAGACTTGTGGAAAGAGCTCCACCTGGTATACCAGTAGCACCTTTTTCTGGATCAAGCACCCCTTCAGACAAATCTCAGGAAGTGTTAGTACCATTTTATATTGCACTGGTGAGACCAGATTTGGAATATTGTGTCCAATTCTGGTCACCATGATATAAAAAAGATGCTAAGACCTTACCGTGTTTCCCTGAAAATAAGACCCTGTTTTATATTTTTTTTGAACCTTGAAATAAGTGCTTGGCCTTATTGCAATGCACTCAAAAGCCCGATTGGGCTTATTATCAGGGAAACAGGGTAGAAAAAAAATGAAGTGATGATGATAAGGAATATGGAGGTTAAACCATACAATGAATGATTGAGGGAACCAGGTATATCTAGTAAAAAAAAAAAGAGAATAACTAGGGGTGATGTGGTAGCAGTCTTCCAGTACTTGAGGGCAGGGGTGGGTTCTAAATTTTTTTACTACCGGTTCTGTGGGCATGGCTTATTTTGTGGGTGTGGCTTGGAGGTCATGTGACTAAGTGGGCGTGGCTAGCTGGTCAGAGTCATTTCTGGAAGGTCCTCGCACTTACGACCAGTCCTCGCACTTATGACCCGACTCATTTGTTTGCTTTTAACACTGATCAGCTGTAGGACGGCCCTTTGAAGCCCCCCCGGCAACAGTTTAAACAGTTTTTTTTCCCTCTAGTCATCAGCTGGGACTCAGGAGGCAGCAATTGATTGGGGGTGGGACCAAATTAAAGGTAAGAATAACGTGGGTGGGTGGGGGGAGAGCGGGGGGGGAGAACCGGTTCGGTGACATCATATCGTCACCGCTACTGGCTCGGCCGAACCGGACCAAACCGGGAGGAACCCACCACTGCCTGAGGGGCTATCAAAGAGAAGAAGGGGTCAACCTATTCTTCAAAACACCTGAGGGCAGGACAAGAAGTAACAGGTGGAAGATCATTAAAGAGAGATCCAACCTAACATAATAACAGAGTTGGAAGGAACCTGGAGGTCCAACCCCTTGCTCAAGCAGGAGACTCTACATCATTTCAGACAAATGGCTGTGCAATCTTTTCTTAAAAGTCTCCAGTGATGGAGCAACCACAACTTCTGAAAGCAAGTCATTCCACTGGTTAATTGTTCTGTCAGGAAATTTCTCCTGCTTGGTTTTCATCCATTGCTTCTTGTCTTGCCTTTTGAAACCTAGAACTAAGAAGAAATTTTCTGACAGTGAGAATTAATCAGTGGAATGGCTTACCTCTGGAAGTTGTGGGTGCTTCATCACTGGAGGTTTTCAAGAAGAGACTGGGCAGCCATTTGTCTGGGATAGTACAGGATCTCCTGCTTGGGCAGGTGATTGGTTTAGAAAACCTGCAAGATCTCTTCCAACCCTATTGTTCTATGTTCTGCGCATCTTGCAGTTTGACTATTGCAATGAGCTCTCAAGGGGGTGTCCTTGAACCTCAGCTGAAAGCTCCAATAGATCCAAAATGTAGCATAGCAGTTGTGATGGGCTTGGCTCGGCATCCCCACATTTGGCAACTTTGCTTCATGAGCTGCACTGGTTGTCAGGATACTTCCCAGTATAGTTCAGAGTGCTGATCATTACCTAAAAAGTTTTACAGGGCCTAGGACTGGGGGTATCACCTATTTCCTGTGGCTTTTGCTTCTGCCTCAGATTCAAATTGTTCTTAAGTGATCATTGTCTTGGTTGCAGCTCTTCGTCTTATTTCTTGGGGTTATTCTTACTATTATGCTGGATTAATTTTTAATCTATTCCTATTTACTTGCTGTTTTTATATTATTCTTTATTCCACCAGTCACCCCGAGTCATTGAAGTCAAACTGCATCCAAATTGAGTGAAGGAATGAATCTTGCTTATTTTTGCAGTAAAAATGGACAGCTAGATACCAAAATGACAATTAGAGACAAACAAATATGGCTAGAACATTTTTGCACTGTGTAGTTCCCATCACGACATAATTTCTGCTGATGGAAATCAAAATAATGAACCCAAATGTTCTTGACTGTGATGAATGGTGTATTTTTCTTTTCTAAATCTATTTATTACCCTGTTTCCTCCAAAATAAGACATCCCCTGATAATAAGCCCCATCGGGCTTTTGAGCGCATGGCAATAAGGCCAAGCGCTTATTTCAGGGTTCAAAAAAATACAAGACAGGATTTTATTTGGGGAAACACAGTATCTTTTGAGGATCCCAGCATTATTGAAGGATGGTTGCTTTGTCAAGGTCTACTTAGACTTTCTACTTTCCAGTGCTACATAACACATTTGTTCGGTTTAATAAGACCGCAGTGGTTTTGTATTTATGTATACATTGCCAAAAAACATTGAATGTCACTCTCAAACTAGACAAACCGGTTCCCAAGAGACAATTTAATTCACTGGTTGTTCCTATTGTGACTGAATTTGTAAATGAATAATGTGGAAATGGAGAGAGAGCGGTAGACATAAGAGATGAGACTTTTACACTGGTGGCACCAAGATGAGGAATAATTTCTTGGTGAGTATCCTCCTAGCAGCAAATTTTAAAAAGTTTTAAAAATACAGTCGTGTTTTCATCCATAAAAGAGGCAGGGAGTGCTGCTAGGGGTTCGCAGGGGTTCGGGAAAACCTCTAAGTAAGATTCTGTGCAGTTCAGAGAACCCCCAAATTCCACTCCTGGCTGGCCCCGCCTGCCCCTCCCCGCCCCTTCCAGGAATCCCCACGCATTCCATTTTGGATGCAAGTAAGTTTAGGGCACGTGTAGAGGCTCGGGGAGGATGAAAAACAGGCCTACGGAAGTTCAGGAAGGCCGGAAATGGGCCTCTGGAGCCTGGGGAGGCCATTTTTGCCCTCCCAGCAGCTCAAGGAAAGCCTCCCGAGCCCAGGGAGGGAAAAACGCCCCCCCTGCCATGGTGCAGGAGGCTGACTAGGCCACATCCACCATGGCCACACCCACCCAGCAACCAGACAGAGAACCCCTTGCTAAAATTTTTGAAGCCCACTCCTGGAGCCATCTGTTACCTCCTCTTCTCCTTCCTCATTTCAGAGAGAGACAGGACTTTCAACTGAATGTTCTCACTGGATAGGTGGGTGGACTCCAATCCTGCCATAGCCCAGTGCTATACTGTTATCACTTCAGTGTTTTAGAATTCTCCTAGGTTTAATCATCTCATAAGTCCTCGCCATGACAAAGCCACAGAATATTTTACGTTACTGGCTTAAGTGACTTTATTTACATCTGATAGTATTATTTGCATATTATTTCAATTATATTTACATACAACTTGTTGATAATGCTTTAGCCAATGGTTATCTCCCTTTGGGATAGTGTATCCTTCTTACTTTCGATTTTATCTGTCACCTTTGTTACCTTTTCAGTCAGATTGGGGAGAGCCTTTTTGAATCTTTACTTGACTTTCAGCAGGCAAAAATCCAATGCCTTTGCTAGGACTGTGTGACTCTTTTCAACTAAGGTGTGTGCACTTATGAATCATTTTGGAGAAGCAGCATCTACCATGCATCTTTACCTCTAAAACCAGCCATATCACTTCATCTCCTGCCTGTCCAAAGTTTTATCTATTTGCATGCACAAAATCTTCTTTTGGTTGGCAGAACTTCCAGATGAGGCCTTGGAACAATAGCGAAACACCTTCACAAAGGTAAATTGTAATTCCTGTGGTCTTCACCACTGGCACAAATAGTCTGGGCATGGCCAAGTGTGGCTGCCTCATACACATACATAGTTCCTATTACTTCTTAGTGAAAATAATCTTTTCTATCTAGGGCCTTTTCTATTAATCACTTATTGGACCGAAGAGAACATATTCTCTTACCTAGTTGCTTTAACTAAGAGCTGTTCATGGGACCCTGAAATGGTACAGTATGTGGGGATGTCCTTGGGTGGTTGGAGGAAGAGCCTACAGATTAGAAAATTGTCATGGAAAAGGCATCTCGGTCCACAAAAGCAGAGGGATCATGGGAAATTATTCAGAAGGAACCTTCCCTAGACAGAGCTGGTATTCATTGTTGGGCTTCTTGTCTGGACAATCGAGAAGGCTTAACAACACCCAAAATATTTAATGTCTATTCCAAGGGTGTCAAGCTCGCCTTATCATGGCGGTATCATGTGACATATCACAACTTTTTTCCCCTTCGCTAAACTGAGTGTGGGCAACGCCAACGCGTGATGCATCCGGCCCTTGGGTCGCGAGTTTGACACCCTTGGTCTATTCCAGGGGTGTCAAACTTGATTTCATTGAGGGCTGCATCAGGGTTGTGTTTGACCTCAGGGGGCTGGGATGGGAATGACCAGCTCAACGTCACTGGTGTTGGGGGCGCTTGTGGTGGTCTGAGCGCTCTGCCAGCAAAAACAGGCTCCTGAGCTCCGTTTTCAGCTGCAATGGACTCCTGCAACCCTCTGCCAGCAAAAACAGAGCTCAGGAGGGCTACCCGCAGCCCTCGCGAGCTCTGTTTTTGCTGGCAGAGGCACCTTCACTGTTTCCAGGGTGGCCCCGCAGGCCAAAACTAAGCACCCCACGGGCTGGATCTGACCCCTGGGCCTTGAGTTTGACACCCCTGGTCTATTCTAATACTATCTTCACAGGTTCGTGAATATTCAAAGAAATGGTAGAAGTTGGGGCTGCACAAGAAGCCCAATTCTTCTTGAAATGTTATGATAACTTTTGTCAGAGGAAACTTGTTCTTTCATTTCATGACATCCTCCTGCCTGCAAAGAACTGTTTCTTGAAAAACAGGCATTTTCCTGTCTTCTGGCAAGATTTGGTTGAGCTGCAATTTGTAGATATTAATTTGAAGATTATCCATTTCACATTCCATCTAATCCCAATAACTTCATTTGCCTGAGCAATCTAGTTTTACCCAGTAATTGTCCTTCTATTGACAGAAAACTGTTTAATTCCACAGAAGTGCTTGTTATTTTTTAAAAGGGGGGGGGAGAGAGAGATGAATTTTACTGATTCCTTCTTCCACCTTTCCTGCTGTCACCTGTAGTCCTTTTTGCCACCTCTGGCACTCTTCTGGAAAGCCATCTATTGTATGGGGTGGATCTGAAGAAATGTAGTGGGAGGAGCCTAATGAGAGAAGGTAAAAGAGTCCCTGAGAATTTTACTCTGCTAGTTGTTGCCGACTATAGGGGGTAGTACTCATCTCTGTTTCAAGGCCATTGAGCCATGGTCATGTATCCAGCATGGCATCATGGTTACCTTCTCACCTAAGTGGTACCTATTTATCTGATCTCATTTGCATGCTTTCAAACTGCTAGGTTGGCAGGAGTTGGGAGAGGATGGAAGCTCACCCTGTCATATAGCGCTCGGGTCTCGAAACCAGGCTGCCGGCTTTCCAGCCGACAGGCCCAGCATTTTAACCACTGAGCCACTACAACACCCCTATGAGAAAAGGAAACCAACCAAAATGTATGTCCTCCTTGTCTGCTCACACTACCCCCTACTGAATCAAAAAACCAATTTTCTTCAGCATGAACTCACCATTAGATATAAAACATTGCATTACCTTATTTATTATATAAAGTAAATTTATTATATACTACACAATATGATATTGATTCAAATAAGACATTTGCTTCCTTTCCTAAAATATAGGAGCATTAAATTTGCAATTGTATAAAAGGATGAAAAAAACCTTAATTGAAGCGACTTGGAATCATGGAGCTCAGTTTTAAAATCCTTCTTTTAGACTCTTCTTTCTAAGACAAAATTAGCAGCTCATTTTAAGCATTTTTCTAGTAAGAAAATGACTAATAATATGGAGTAAATGACTCCATGGCTAACTGCTTCAATGAACTTTTTGATGATAATATATCTTTTGCTGAAACTTGTTAATATATACTTCTGTGAGTGTGGCTTTAAATAATACCATTAAATGCCCAAAATGCTACAATGCAAAACAAAACAAATGGTAACAAATGTGTTAATGTGAAGTTGGCTGAAGAAACTTAGTACATTTTCTCCTTTAACTCCGATCTACCAAGATTTCACTTTCCTTAAGGGTATACACAGATTTTTAGTCATTACAAGACAGCAAGACCTCAGTTCTTTGTATTTCATATATTACTATTGACTTTTGAAGATTTGTCTAACTGGAATACCAGTAGAATGTTCTTTTTCATTTTATCATCAAGGAGCGGAAACTGAATTTATGCGCACACTTGCGTCAAAACATGTTTTGTTTAGCTTTGACTTATTTAGTCTATTCTGCAATCCAAGCCTATTTTGATTTATTCAATAAAACAATGGTTAAACAATTCACAATAAAGCAGGGATGACTATACTTGGGGTGGGGTACCAGACATGACCACATGGTAAAAGCCCCCTACTCCTTTGTCTTTGCACCCACATAACATCCATATGCAGAAGGGTGCGGTTGCAATCTCTCCCCCCCTCCTCCCATAATTAAATATAATAGGTAAATTTAGTCAATATGCTTAACTGGCTCAAGGAGAGCTAACAAAAAGTTGCAAATGGGGCTGCCTTTGAATCAGTTTTGTGCCTAAGGTAGGACTCAAAGTCTCAAAGAATCAAAGTTTCTGGCCTTCAGCCCTTACAACAAACTGGCTTTCAGCATGAGGTACAAATACTTACATACAGTCAGTGAGGGAATGAAAAAAGGATTATTTGAGTCCAGGGTTCTTTGAGGAGAAACTAACCAATCTCAGTCTGCCAGGTAATGAAACCAGGGAAGTAAGAGTTAACAGAATTAACCTTTTCTTCCTGCTGCCAGCAATAAGTCCTGGAGGAATCCTGTGAAATAAGAGTTGTTCTATAGGAGCTCCTTTTTACTGTTGACATAAAGTACACACCTGAAATCTCCATTATTTATTTCCCCTCAAAAGTAAAAGCAAGCAGAACAGAAGGAAATAACAACCTCCCATCCATCAAGAGAAAAGATGTAGAAAATGCCAAGTTTCCATCTGACAGGACATTGGTGGTGGTATGCTGCCAGCATACCTGGGTAAATAATTACCTCAGGTGAGTGCAAATACAACCATTAGATAATGTGGGGCTGGCCACTGTGTTTCCACCACCTATCCCCCAGACTTGTGAAGCTAAAAAGAACCACAATTGCCACACTGTATTCCTCCAGAATAGACATGTCCTAATACAGAAATCATTTTCATAAACTTCTAAAAACTTTTTCACTATGCAGTCCTTTTTTTTTTTGTTTGTTTGTTTGATTTCTAGTTTGCTCATTTGTTGTGGTACTTCTAACTTGCTCTGCTTTCTAAATCTGATTTAATCAGAAAAGGTGGACCCTTCAGGTCTCTTCTCTTAAAAGATGTCATCTAACAGGATGTAAGCAGTGCACCTTCCTACCAATAGTAGTGGCCCCTGCCCTGTGGAACAGTCTCCTCCCTGAAATCTAGCAGGCCCTTACACTTTTAGTCGTTTGGAAGGCCTGAAAAAGCTGGCTTCTTCTCTTGGGATAGGGTAAAGCTGTACAGTCCAGAAACTATTATTGTTTATGGAGTGAGGCCACCAGGGGTTGGACTTTTTTGGAATGCTGATTTTTGTTACTTCTTTTATTGTTCACATTGGGAGCCACCCAGAGTTACAGTACATAAGCAAAGTGGCCATATATGTTTCATAAACAAATAAATATAAGTATAAAGAAGGAAAGTATCAGTTGACCATAAATACCATTTTGCCATTCAGTGAGGCAATTGAAGAGAGGAAAGCTGTGTGATTCAAGAGGTATCTAACTCAATTCCAAAGTATTTTTCAGGCAAAAACAAATATAAAATCTGTCTTAAATTCATGCAATCCGGAATGTTTTCCAGTCCTCAATTTTACTAAATCCATGGTTTTACCTTATGAAGAATAGAAGTAAACGTAATTAAAATCAACAGGTTATATTTTTTCTGAACATACTGAGGTTCAAAGGGCAAATTTTAATATTCCACAAGGGGTGGGCTATAACTAAATTCCAGAGTTGGGTTATGTTTTTATTGGCTTATTCGTGCTCTAAGACATGAAAGCACAACACACACAAAGCCATCCAAAACCTGTGGGGGTAAACCTGTGGCACTTTGATGTTGCTGAAACAGGACTCCCCACTGCAACAGCCAATAAGGCTAATTGTGAAGATTGCTAGGAGCTACAATTTAGCAACATCTGGAGAGCCTTAAGTTACCACTCCAATGAAAGGCTGGCTTTCATAGGGCTGTACAGTACAGTTCCTGATCTGTTGCTCTACAGCCTTGTTGCAATCACAGCAATTATGTAACCGCTGACTTTGCCTGCCTGAGTTAAAGGAGCCTTCCCAAAATGTCTAGACAGGTTCCCATTTTGATATACACTTTGATTGGACTCCAGCCAATCCTAACGGCAATAGGGAAAACTTGTATATATAAGGTTAGCCTACATAAGCTTCATCTTATCTGAGTTAGTCTCCTCAAGCATAGATAAACAAATTCACAGTATGTTCCTTGAGCTATGTCCCATGTTTAGGGGGTAAATAAATATGAAGTTCCTTGGAGCATTTAAAAAAAAAAAATTTTGTCCAATGCATCTCAATACAAAACAGGTACAAAAGGGAAGGTTATTGAAAAGGACATCATGCTGCAGCCATCAAGAAATCTTGAAGCAGTTTATCTAGACCTGTTTGAGTTAGATTTCAGTTAAATTTAGAATACACAGCCTCGGTTATACTTGCCGATGATCAGTGGCAGAGCCAGGATGGGGCTGGTACATCCATCCTTATGCTCCTTTATCTCTCCAGCAGTTTTTAAAACCATCAACCATGTTAACCTTCTGGCTAAGCTCCAGGACTTTGAAATTGCTTTACTGCAATTCTTTTCCTTCATTCACAGTCAGTTCCAGTTGGTGTTGATTAAAGGGATAGGGAGATATTGCTCCCTAGATTTCTTCTTTGTGGGGTATCACAGGACTTGACCCTCACGCCTCATTCACAATTTACATGACATTGGGGGGGGGAGGGAGATTTGGGGTTTGCTATAAGCAGTATGCTAAAGATGCCCAATTATATGTTTCAACCCCAGGCCAGCCAAGTGAAGTTGACAAAGCTCTGTCCCAATGCTTGGATATGGAAAAACTATACCTAGCTCAGTCAAGACTAAAGTAGCTGTTGCTAGTGTCAACTAGATCCAAGGAAGTTCCATTTTAAACTTGGATAGGGTATCACTTATCTATGCAAGAATGGTGCACAGTCTGAGGGGGGGGTGTCTTCTTGGACTGAAAGCTCCTCCTTGAAGAACAGGTGGCAACTATGGGCAAAAGAGTCTTTGCACACTTCCAGTTGTACTCTTTCCTGAATCAGTAGACCCTTTGGACAGTCACTCAGGGAGTAATCTCTTCCTACTCAATTATTTCAATGGGGCTGCTCTTGAAGACCCCTCAGAAGCTTCAACTGGTCCAGAATGCAAAGGTGCAGACAATGATGGGCATGCCTCAGTATGCCCAAGTGATATATGTTCCATGAGCTGCACTGATTTCAAATTTGCTGCCAGTTGTGATTTCAAGGAGCTAGTTGTGACCTATAAAGCCCTGCATGACATTGGGCCCAATTATTTGAGGGACCATGTAACTGCAGCCAGTATGAACCAGTAGGATTGCACATTCCAAACCCCTTCAGTTAAATTAAGTTGCCTTTCAGGAACCAGGAAGCATGTCTACTTGTCAAACAATATCTGTCTTCTGGAATTAGAATCTTTCTGAGATCTTGGTGATTTCCACCTGGATGGTGTTCCAGATGCTTAAAAAACTGACTGCTCTCCCAGTCCTGGGCTAGGATAGCCAGAGCTCTCTATGGAGTGTGTCTGTATATGTTTTCTGTGCTGTTGGCTAGCTTTGCATTTTTTTTTCCAAATCTGGAGATGCCATTGCCCACACTTGTATATTTTATTTTAAAAATAGCAGAACAAAATATTACCGGCTAAAAAATAATTTTCTGAAAACAAAGCATTTTTGCTCTTCAAAATTTTAATAAATACTAGACCAGTTTGAAAGAGGCTTATTTCTAAAAATCTATTGCCAAGTGTACCTCAGCAGGTGGCAGCACCTGGTTAAACTTCTCTGGACATGGAAGCTAAGCAGATTTGGTCCTGGTTATACTAGGGTAAAACAGACAATTCAAGTCTTCCAGATATATTGGCTAGATTTATGATTTTGAAAAACTTTCAGATGAAAGCAGTAGTAAATCACTTCGTTGGCTAAGAATTCACAGATGTGTCTATAAAATCACCAGGAATCAAAAGAGGCTTTATTGTACTTGTTTTTATCATTTTCTATGGTTCAAAAGTCTTCACTATTCTATAACTAAGCAGAATGAATGTTCAGCATAATTAATAGAATAGAACAGAATTCTTTATCGGCCAAGTGTGATTGAACACACAAGGAATTTGTCTTGGTGCATACGCTCCAAGGGATATGCATTATAAGGGATAGTGCATTATGCAAATGGCAAAACACAACAATAAAAATGTCACTCACCCAAACTATCACCTTCCAAAGACATTTAGCCTTGCACATATTGTAAGATGCGGTATTTGTTAGACCCAGTTAAGAATTGTGCATAGGTTTCTGATCTAACTTTGACTTTCGTAACTTGTATCTTTGGAAGTCTCATCTGATGTAGATAATCAACAAGCTATATACATTAATTCCATGATATATTTTTTTTACATACAGCCCAGGTGAAAGCAACAAAAATCTACAATTTGTGCAATAGTGCAAAATGCCAGAATCCTGCATCATGTGTTCTACTTTTCATAATTATCCTTATGGCTGATTCATGCATGAATGTTTATAACTCATAGTTCATTATTCAATGACTCTTGGCTCTATATGCTTGTTTTGGAGGAAAACCAGATCATGATAGGATGATTTAAAAAGCTGGCTCTGTGCTATATATTATATGACCATCTTGTATCTTCCTGGCAACCAAATAAGGAACATTCAATTGCAGAACTTAACCCCTAATTGTCAAAAGCAATGAGCAACAACTCCTTACTCTCAAATGTATCCCTGCTTTACTTGCATGTTGACTATACTACCAGTAAGAAAAAGTGATTTGTCAGTTTCTGAGACTGTTTTCCAAAGGCAAACCTTTCCAAATTCTTGACAATATTAAACTGAAACCAAAAAAAAAAAAAAAAACTGAAGCTAAAAAGCCAGTTGCAGTTTTTTTTTTCTGACCCCAGCTCTCAAAGGGTTAATGGCAAAAAATGAAGAATTTGTTCAGTAAGCTAGAGTGCATTAGACATTCAGAGCTAGGCTGTCACAGTTATCCTGGAGATCCAAAATTCTTTACAGATGCCCAAAAGATATTCAGATGTTTACGGCTGGTTACTGCCCAATTCTTTACAATTAGCTGGCACGGCTCAGCTGCTGAATACCCAGGTACTTGCAGTAAAAAGTCCCCACAACAGTTCATGTTATACTTGGAAGATGCAGATTATTTGAAATTTATGTTGGATTATAGCTAGCAGAATTGCCAGCAGCCCCGACATATGTGAGACTAACAGACTGAGGGGAGTTATGGTAGACGGCTGTCCCTTTACCTATAGTGTCACATCCCTTAAAAAAAAAAAAAAAACAGGCAGCTCAGTAGCCCAGGATTTTTGCACTTCAGAATGCATGCAACCCATTATATATTTGCAATTACTTTGAAGATCTACCTTCGAAGTAGATTTGGACACATAGATTATTTCCTACTTCCCCATTTTATATCACTGAATTATATTCACTTTGATTTGAAATTACAGTAATAAAATTTCAGTGACAGTGGCATTGGCAGGAGATCTGCCTCTTTCTTACACTTGCACAATTTTCTCCCATAAAGGAGCCTTGCCCTGACTCCTACAATGTAGTCTGACAAGGACTACAATCGAGGAGCCTGTTTTTCCACACCGCTGTGCTTTTCCACAAAAACCCCTTCTTGGCTCTTTCCACTTGCAGAAAGAGAGCAGAGGCAACACAACCACAACCAACGCAACAGAGGGTCGCCAGAACAAGCTACACTTCCGTGGAAATAAAGCGAATGCAACCCTTTAAGGCAGCCATCCCCTCCCCCCACTCCATCTGAGCTAGACCACTCTTAACCATGTGCCACCATGACTATGGATCAACGAGCCAAGAGTGATGGTAGTTAGAGTCCAAACCATTTGGAAGGCACAGGAATGAGGGAAACTGATTTAAGGAAAGGACTGCTTCTTTATAACCCAATGGGGAGAAGCAGTCTATCCCAGCATTGAGTCCGGGCGTCTTTCCTAACCCAAAGATTCTTCCCCCTAAAGGTAGAGTTCCGGGATGCTTTTGAAGTATCGGGTTGGTGGGGTCGGGCGACCTCTCACTGCCTCGTTTGGTCAACCCCACTTTCTCCCACACTCCTCCAGAACAAGGAGCCCTACTTCTGCAGCACACACGCACAGGGGACCCACACATCCTGAGTCACCGGCCAAGTCATTCAGAGACGCGAGCCGATTTACCGCTGCTATCCTTGAAGGAAGGGGTCAGGGTGTTCCGCAGGCTCTGGCTCCAGCCCCTCTCGCTTTCCTCCTCCTCCTCCCGCTGCTGTTGCTCCGCGGGACCCAGGAAACTCGGCTCCAAGCCACCCGGCACTTGGTGGTGGTGCTGCTGCTCTTCCTCCTGCTCTTCCGCTGCCGGCGCCTTGGAGCCTTGGCGTCCACCAGTCCTGCCCCGATGGCTGCGTCCTCCCTCGGGGGTCTCGCCCTCCTCCTCCTCCTCCTCTTCCTCTTCCTCGGAGGCAGAGCGGGACTCCGCGGTGGTGCTGTAAAATGGGTTGCCGCTGCTGTCCTGGCCCGATTCCCCGAAGACATCGTCGGAAATCTGCAGGCTTTCGTAGCGGCAGCGGGCTGCCTCTAGCAGGGACAGCGCCTTGAGCCGCTGCCCGCCGCCGCCGCCGCCGCCGCCGCCCTCCGCCATCATCTCCACCGGCGGCGTCAGCAGCCGCCCTCGCTCGGACGGATCCTCCGGCCGCAGGCAGCAACCCAGCAGCAGGAGAGGCTCGGTCACCGAAGTAGGCAAGCAGGCTGAGGAAACATCGGTTCCGCCACCGCTTTCTCCTCCTCCACCGCCTCCGCCACCTCGGAGCCCAGCCTCCCGCTCTCCCCGGCACCACCCGCCCCTGTGTGTGTGGAGAGCCATGGGTGGAAGCAGCCAGCTTAACATCTCTTCCAGTACCTCCTCATCTAGCCAATTACAGCTGCAGTCCTAAAACGAGAGGTGGGGTTTTATGAGCGCTCCCGATGCCCTGAGACCACCCATTCCCCGCCTTCAAGTGGGAGGATCTCCGCCGTTTAAAATCACAGAGTTGGTTTTGAGGGGGGGGGGGGGGAAGACGGGAGGCTGCGCAAAGTCTACTGATCCAACGCGAGAAGTTTGCAAGTGGCTCATTAACTCCGAGTCATGCGCTAAAGCTGCTTGGTGCCTTTCTCCACGCGGCCAGTTTCCCGGATCTCCGTGGGATCTATCTTGGGAAGAGAGAGCTTAGCGTCTTTCCTGGGGTGTTTTTTTTCCCTTTAACGCTACTGGAAGGAGCTGTCCGCCGCTCTGGTGCTGAAGACCACAACTCCTGGAGTCCCCACCGCAAGACCCTTTTAGATTTATGAATTAAGGCGGTAATTACAGTAATTATTATAAGAAGAGGTTGAGATCACCGCCGATTATTAAAAGATTTGGCACATGTTCAGGTAGGAAGACGGCAAGCAGCAGGACCCAGCAGGAGGCATGCCTGGAGCCAGAAAAGAATTAGAAAAATAGCATGCATAAACAGCAGCGTAAGACACGCGCCTGGCAATAATAACCATCCTGTCACCTCCACTTCCTCGGAAAAAAAGCATCTATAAGCATAAATGCTGCACTCAGCTATGATTTAGGGTCTTCGAGTTACTTTCGTGGTGGTGTAAACAGGAGTGTCACTAATTTACCATCAGGACAAAGAGAGCGCAGAGCATATTTTAAAGCAACAACAACAAAAAGATTGCAAAGAAGCTGAGATCTGGAAGTGACCACAGAAGCTGAGACCTTGGCACCATTAGGGGAAATGATCATAGCCATATTCAAGAATGGCAATGACCATTCTATCATATAGTGGTCTGTACTTTACAAACACAGTGCTAGTGGTTAGGAACTCCTGGCTGCAATGAAGGAAGTCCAGATCTTTGGAACAGATACAGCTATTTGTCTAAAATGAATCAGAGAGCTCCCATTCCAAATTGCTCTGAGTTTTCCTACAAAAAAATTACTGTGCATTAATTTAGGATTCACTGAAAATTGCCTGCATCTCTCAGTTACTACATGGTAACTACAGAATCAATATATAAAATTAAAATATGGGATGAAGGTTAAAGAAGCATTTTATAGGGAATAAATAAATAAATAAATAAATAAATAAATAAATAAATAAATAAATAAATAAATAAATGAATAAATAATTTTATTTCTATACCGCCCTTCTCCCGAAGGACTCAGGGCGGTGTACAGCCTATTAAAAACACAAAGACAGACATCAGTTAAAATTAATTAAAATTATTACATAATTTCGGCTCAGATTTAAAACCCCAAAAATTTAAAATACCCAATTTAAAAATCATTACATTGATAGCCCGGCTTGGCGGAACAGCAGGGTCTTGAGGGCACAGTGAAATACACGGAGGTCGGAGATCTTACGTATTTCCTGGGGCTGTTCATTCCACAGGGCAGGGGCTCCCACAGAGAGCTGCAATAGACAGTACCTTTAACACCATCAAACAACATCTGACTATCCCAGGTCCTTGGAAAGGACTCGATAGGTGGATAAAAATGTCAAATCTAGTCTAAACATCTGACTGACTGTGTAACCAACCAAGATAATAATGAATAATGACAACAACATATGTTGTCTCTAGCCCTTATAGGCTGAAATAAGATCTGATCTTGCTATATTCAGCCATGGGTGGGGGAGGGGGGTAGGAACAACGTACTGAAGAGCATACAATTGAAATTTAATTAACTTAAACTTTAAGTCATTAAATAATAACAAACAAATCACTAAGCAAAATAATCAATTTAAAATTTAAGTAACTTGAAAATTAGATAAATTTCTTAGTGCAATTTAGTTAAATCCAGATCTCTCTTAAACAAATTGATGACGGCACCCTCATTATTATCCCTAATAATTATTCTTCCTACATTTTAATTACAACTGTGATGTAGTGGGAAGACTCAGAAGCTTCAGTAACCCTAACAGCAATGCTGGTGGGAGCAGGAACTCCTGATACAGGCCACACTTGAAATACTGCATTCAGTTTTGATTGCCACAATATAAAAAAGATCTTGAGACTCTAGAAAGACTGCAGAGAAGAGCAACAAAGATTATTAGGGGACTGGAGGCTAAAACATATCGAGAATGGTTGCTGGAATTTGGTATGACTAAATTTAATGAAAAGAAGGACTAGGGGTGACATGATAGCAGTGCTCCAATATCTCTGGGTTTGCCACAAAGAGGAGGGAGTCAAGCTATTCTACAAAGCACCTGAGGGCAGGACAAGAAGCAATGGATGGAAACTAATCAAGGAGAGAAGCAGCCTAGAACTAAGGAGAAATTTCTTGACAGTTAGAATAATTAATCAGTGGAACAACTTGCCTCCAGAAGTTGTGAATGCTCCAACACTGGAAGTTTTTAAGAAGAGATTGGACAACCATTTGTCTGAAATGGTATAGGGTTCCCTGCCTGAGTAGGGGGTTGGACTAGAAGACCTCCAAGGTCCCTTCCAACTCTTCTCTTCTCTTCTACTCTACTCTACTCTACTCTACTCTACTCTACTCTACTCTACTCTACTCTACTCTACTCTACTCTACTCTATTTGCCGGAAAGGTCAAAAGAGCATGAATGAAACTAAGGATAAACCACAACCACAATCAGTAAAACACTGATTGCTCCCTTGGGATGTGGATCAACAAGGAAAAAAATCATGCAAGCAGATTACGGACAGGAAAAACAACCATGCCTAGCAATACTCAGGGAAGTTCAAGAAGGGGAAGAAGATAAGAGGGATGAATAAAGATTATTGGAATATCCATGGAAAATCTACAGATTATCACAAAAGACAGGGAGGAGAGTTGTAAAGTATTTATGCACATGATCAATTCTGATCCCAATTTAGTGATATCAAATTATAAATTTTTATACAAAATTGAAACAGTAAATTCATAATTATATCTAAGACAATCCAAGCTTAGCTTCTAACTCCCCCAGAATATTAAACACTTGCCTCCCCTTTATGTTTTCTCCTCTTGGATCAGAATTTCAGACTGATTTTTTGGAAATAAAGATATGTGAAACTATAACTTTTCATTTCTGCAAACAACGTATCTTAAATTAAAACAAAAAAACCCTTCCTATGTTGAAAATTCCTATTTACATATGCTTAATTATTTATTAATTTCAGTATTGATTTTATGTATGTTTTATAATATTTTTCTTGAAAATCTTTAAATTTGAATGTGCATTATTGTACATAAAGAAGGAAATATTGAGTGGCATATCAGAGATTTCTTTTCTAGGCCTAGTTCAGTTCAACATATTCATAAATCATTTGAACAAAGGGTTAATATACTATTGCCAAATCTGCAAATGACACAAAGAAAGAGGAAAGAGTGAACATCTTAGAAGATTCAGGAGGATCTTGCTAGGCTAAACTAATGGACAAAAAAGTAAGATGCATTTAAATAAGAACAAATGCAAAATTGTGGAAAGGATTGAGATGTCTTGGTGGATCACAAGTTGTACATGAACCAACGGTAAGATAGGTCTGTAAAAACAAGTGAACCAATGAATATAACCCCAGCTGGCATGAACAAAGTGTGTTATCAGGATCAAAAGTCATTTTTCCTCTTGACTGGGCATAGGTTAGATTCAGTGGTGGTTTGCCCCCGGTTCAGATTGATTCGCAAGAACTGGTAGTAAAACTGGCGGGAAACTCTTCCCACTGACCTGGATGTCGTCAGGAAGCTTCTGCACACGCGCAGAAGTGCACATGCGTAAGTGAGCGAAGCGTGTGCATGCACATGGTCCCGTTGTGAACCGGTAGTAAAGGTAAGTAGAACCCACCCCTGGTTAGATTGCATTTCGAACACTGCAACCACTTCTAAGCATCACACTAGTGGAGCATGTTCAAAGTATAGCAATTACGGCTTGGAAGGAAAACCATCTGAGGAATGAGTGGAGGCACCAGGTTTGTTTATTCTGGAGAAAATAAGACAGCGGTGGGACATAACTGTCAACATATATTAGAAGGCTGTCTTGTAGAAGATAGAATTACTCAGAGTTGTTTCAGAAAGCAGGACAAGAAAGAATAGATTTAAACTAAAAAGGAATATTATAGGTTTTAGTTCAATGTCAAGAAAACAAATGGCAATGACAAGAGTTGTTCAACTGTGAAACAGACACCTTGGGAAGTAGTGGACTCTCCTTTTCCAGAAGTATTTAGAGGTTGGATTGGCCATTTGTCAGACATGCTAGAATATTGCTGCACTGGGCAGGAGGTTGGATAAGATGATCTCCAAGATCCCATCCCATCCTTACATTCTATAATTTTATATTGTTAGACATAGTTTGTAGTTGATTGACTAGAAAGGTGAAATATGAATGAAATAATTCATTCAGGAAAGACGATGGTGTAAAAAGTAAGGATGGGATATGATGCAACCTAAGGTCTTAAACCTTGAATCACTGTCAATCAGGAGAGCTTGGAGAAGAGTCTGATTCTAAATGACACCTGATAAAATCATAGGACAAGGGCACAACAACATTTTCAGAAATAGTCCTCCAATCTTCCATGTCTATGGACTGATTCAGATAGTTGTGTGTGTGTGTGTGAGAGAGAGAGAGAGAGAGAGAGAGAGAGAGATAGTAAAATGTCCCTGTGTAAACCTAAGTAATCTGTTAGGTTGATAGTGGGAGTGTGCATGCTCCTTCTTGCACAGTTTTATTAATCCTGTTCGTGGATTAACCTTATCTTTGTGACAAATCACTTTTTTCATGCTTCTTATAAGCTAGCTTTCTTGCTGATTCAACATGTAGCTTTTAGGTTTTCCTATTTAATTCCAATATATCAACATAATGAATACAATGATGTGCCATACAATGCAGCCAATCAAGTTTGTAAAGAGGGCAAATGACAGTTATTCATTTCTCACACTCTGGATGAATATTCGGATGCAAGGATGCTACACGTTTCTCTTACTAAGCTGCTTTTCTATTATTTATACTCAAAAAAGTACTTTGGTTTAAAAATGTATAACAATGCAGGCACCCAAGAGAAACAGACAAATAATAAAGTTTCACTTAAAATTTACAGGGTATGATTTCAGTTCTCTATATTCTTCACTGAAAACAAATGCCATTCAACTCTTTGAATCGCTGTCTGTTTGAACTCTGAACAATTGCCTGTCAAAAGTTTGAAACACCCTGAATTTTAGCAAAATAACACTTGCCAGCCAAAAATGCAACCTTTAGATTTTAAGTATACTTCCAAACACTTTTCCAGAAAAGTGTTACTATTTAAAGACTGCAAAGGCTTGCTATCATCTCATTCACTTGTCAAAGCAAAGAGATTTATTCTGCTTCCCTGGTATTCTAGCACGTAATACCATTGTTTCTGGCTTTGTGCGCTCCCTCCACCCCATCACTGAAATCTGCACTCTTTCGATTCTTTTATTCCTGTACTTTGAGGCAAGTAAGAACAACTTTCTTGTTCTGTAGCAGCCCTTCAGATATTTGATGACAGCTCCTATAGCTCCCCTCAAGTTACTTTTCTGCCTGTTACCCATGATTAGCCCCAGGGCTATCCATGGGGAATATGGTGGGGGTAGTGGGGGGAAATCAAACTACCAACTGCAACTTTGAGAGTGAAGCCTCACCTTTTTAAAAATATGCATAACAGATATGGATCTTCAGTCATGCAGTCATCCTATCCAGGTTCTTCCCTAGAATCCTGCTTGGTATAGATCAGTGATGGCTAACCTTTTCCGGACCGAGTGCCCAAAGTGTGTGCACATGTGCTCAAACCCCCAAAATGTAATGCATGCATGGCCCCCATGCATGCGCGCACGGCCCCATGCACTCACCCCCCCCGCATGCGCGTACATACGGCATGCACCCCCCCCGCATGCATGTGCACTAGGGGTGGGTTCTACTTACCTTTACTACTGGTTCGCAACGGGATCGCGCACATGTGCCTTCTGCGCATGCGCAGATCACTTCTGATGATGTCAAGGTCAGTGGGCGGAGCCTCCCGCCAGTTTTACTACCGGTTCTATAGAACCGGTCTGAATCGGGGGCAACCCACCACTGATGTGCACCCCACGCACACTCCCCACCCCCTCATGCATGTGCAGCAGAGACCTGATGATTAGCTGGCCAGCGGGAGGTGCGCATGCCCATAGAGAGGGTGCTGCGTGCCACTTGTGGCACGAGTGCCATAGGTTCACCATCACGGGTATAGATTCTTCACCATGTTATACATCCTTTTCAGAACACACTCAATGTTGTTAATATCAATCTTAAAATATACAGGCAAAACTGGTTCCAGTACCCCAAATATCATCTCATCAAAACCAGTTTGTGGGGGCAATAAGCTGACTTTGTATAAATATACAAAAGGATGAAGGCTATTTCTGAGCACATTGTAAGCCGCCCTGAGTCTTTGGAGAAGGGCGGCATATAAATCAAATTAAAAAAAAAAAAAAACCAGAAGAGATTGGAATTCATTTATTTATAGTAGTTTTGCTTTCTTTTCACTGTAACTCTGGTAAACGCACCCTCCCCCCTCCGGAAGAAGGGGTACAAAATACAATTTAAATAATCAGATCAATAACATATGTTTTCCAAAACATAAAATTATTTTAAAACCCTGGTCAGGGGAAAAAATGCAGTGTGGAATAAATGGAACGATTTTCAAGGATTCTCTAATATCTATTCATTCTTGAAAAGAATTAGCAGCGGATCTGAAGGATCTACTTCTCCTTTCTATTTGCATACCGGTAGATACAGATTCACATTTCTAGAGTACCATCTCAGTATCACAGAAGGAAGGAAGGAAGGAAGGAAGGAAGGAAGGAAGGAAGGAAGGAAGGAAGGAAGGAAGGAAGGAAGGAAGGAAGGAAGGAAGGAAGGAAGGAAGGGCAGCTGCATTTAGAAGAATGACTGGTGACTCTGTCACCAGATGCTCTTTATATAGTGTGAGTGGTATAAAAAGATTTAGTTGGAAGCCAGTATGATGAAAATTGCTACTTAATTCAATAGAAGGTGAGTCTTGGATTTCAACCTAAAAGAGGGAGACCTAAATTTAAACATATACACCTGAGCTAAGGAAGTCATTGGGGAATGTCAAGATCATCAATGTACTTTGACCTAATGCTCCATCATCTGTAATGGTTTGTTGGGAATGACCTTGGGAGACAGGGGAAAGTGTCACAGTCAGGGGAGCAGTCAGATAAGAGGCAGCTTAGACAGCAGAAGGATGTGACTAGAGTCCCTCTCCCCAGGCTGAAAAAGGCAACTGGGGAAAAATGTACGGTACTTGTAAGTTTCTGTTAATATAACCATACAACAAAGTAGAATTAGTCCATCTGGTTTTGCTTCCTGTCTGGACTTCCTCACGAGGCTGATATCACCTGAGATCATGTAACTTCCAGGGCCCAAATATATTGTTCATCCTAATTTATCTCAGCAGCTATCTAAACAGTGTCCCCCAACCTTGTGGGTGCCAGGGACCAGTTCCATGGCGGACGATTTTTCCGCAGATCATGGGGAGGGGGATCACACATTGCTTGGATCCCCTGTGTGTGTGGATGGGGCTTCTCTTGCTTGTGTGGACAACCCTGATCTAAAGAACAATTTGGAAAGCAGGTAAACATAAAGGCTCCCTTAAGTTTGACTCCTGGTAATCACATGGACACTGACTTCTATACAGAAATAGTTTGCAGAGCCTTCTTAGCTCTGACCCTGTTTAGCTTTTTGAAATCAGTCACTGTTGATTAGGCACCAGGTGTTTTTTCTCAATTTCCCAGCTCTAAATTAGAGCCTTGGGATTCCCTGGTGACTCTCATCGAAGCGCTAACTATTTAGTCTGACGCTGCTTTTAAGGATCAACTAAGGTTGATTTGGAAAGCAAAATGATTATTTCTCAAAGAAGCTGGAGAATTGGGATGGGGGCTATACTGAGTCCCAGGGGTGGTAATAACAGTATATCTGGAGGTCACCTCAGAGAACAGGCAAAGATTCATCACTGTCAGCTTTGGTTTCCCACTCTTCTTATGAACTGAGACTTATAGTATGACCTACCATGTCATTTTCTGAGCTTGGTGATGATAGCCAAATTAGGTCACTTCCAGGTTTCGCTCTGATTATGCTACAGATTATCTCTCATCACACAATAATTAATCATAGAATTTTCACACGTCCATCACATGATTCCCAAGCAAAGAATGTGATGCTGACAAGCCTCAATATACCATAGACACCTTCCAGCAGGCTCCCTGTCCTAAATTGCTCTCTCTCTCTCTCTCTCTCTTTTTTTTAAAAAAGAGATTTTTTATAATTTTAGGAATAAAATAAATTCAATTTTAAAATAAACCAATGGGGATCTAAAACAGTGCAATTCTGGGTGCAGCTATGGAATAACCCAGCAAAATACAAGAATGCAGCCTGGATAAAGGAGGTGGATAAGAATAATAAAGAAAATAAACTGAAAGAACTTGTTGTAACAGCAGAAATGATGGAGAAAAGAACATGGGAGATCAAGAATTGCTGAGCAGCAGATGAAGATGAATTGCATGGCTTTTGTTTGAACCATCTATACCCACCCATTGCCAAGCAAGTTAACCATATATTGCAGGGAGGTGGAATTGAAGATTAGTTAAAATCTGGTAAAGTTTGCCTGGTAATGAAAAATCCAACAAAAGGGGCAACACCAGGCAACTACGAGTCCATTACCTGTTTACCAACATCTTTCAAATTGCCAGCTGGTAGCCAATGCAGTTCAACAGCATCTAGTTCAAAACAAACTCTTTCCATCTAAGCCAGATGTCAGCAACCTGTGGCTCTGGAGCTGCATGCGGCTCTTTGGGCCCTCTGCTGTGGCTCCCTGTCAGGTGATCCCACCACTGTCTGGCCCCGCCCCTGACCCTCCCCTCCCAGTCACTCCTCGCCTGGCCTGAAAAGGTAAGGGCAACCACGGGGGACAGAAAAGCGGCTGGGGCAGAGGCAGAGAGATACAGAGAGAGGGAGAGAGAGAAGGGGGGAGAGGGGAGGGAGGGAGAGAGAGATGTCAAAAGGGTTTTGTGGTTCCCAGTGTTTTTTAACAACCGGTTCTCTGCCCTAATGATCAGCTGGGTAGGTGTGGCTGGTGGATGTGAGTGAGTTTTATATCTTGTTTGAATTTGTAAATATGGCCACCAATCTATTTCTAGTCCTTGGGATTTTAAGTCTTGATTAGATTTTAATACTCCTTGTCCATCCCATAACTCATTATATGTCACTACCTTGTTCCAGTCTAAGATGTTGGGATATATCATGGCTTCCGTGGTTGATAACCACCTCAGAATTTTTATATAATGGTTTCTTTTTATTTCCCCCCAGACGTCTAGTAATGCGCCTCTTATCTGGTGTCTTTGAAAGTACCTATGCAATTTATTTTTCCCCTCCCTCCCAGATGAACGCATGCCAGCCAAGCTGTATATCATGGCCTTCTATTGTTAATATCCTCTTGTTTTTAAGAATTATACATTCTTTGAGCCATGTTACAGCTGCTGCTTGATGATAAAGTTCCCAATCTGGAAGAATAAACCTCCTTTACTTCTATTATCTTGTAAGAGTTTAAGTTTTATTCGGGCTTTCTTCCCTAACCAAATAAATTATAAAATTGTTTTATTTAATTCTACAAAAAAAAAAATTCCCAGGTTTTATTGGTACTGTTTGGAATAAAAATAAGATTTGAGGTAAAATATTCATCTTTATTGTCGCAATTCTGCCACAATTAAAGATAGCTTCAGTTTCGCCCAGTTTTTCAAATCTTTTTGTATTTGTTGTAATAGTTTTGTGTAGTTATCCTCTTCTATGGAAGAACACTGGATAAGAACACTTTTATTTGTAAAATAATAGACAAATGTTTGCAATGTGCGTACAGAAGATATGCAATGCAGAAAGGCGGAGCACTTTTTTATTTTGATTCTTCTGTTTCCTTATTTTGTGAAGAGGAGTGAAGAGATGTTTGTTTTGGCACAGACCAAGCCAGCTTGAAAGTATGGCAAGCAAACACAAATTGGCTGATACTTGTCTGTACTGAGTTGAAAAAACAACAACAGCTGAATCTCAGGTCAGTTTAAAGAATGATTGTCTGGATATTGCCCATCATGCTCAAGTTAACATGCAACCATCATGCATAATAGCTATTAATAGCCATATTCTCCATGAATTTGACTTATCTCCTATCAAAAGGCATCCAGCTTGATGGCCCTCACTAATCTTCTGGTGTAGAATTCCATAAATTACTTAAACACTACATAAAATAGTACATTCTTTTCTCCCTCACAAATCTTAGGGCATATAGTATTTTAAGAAAAACAGCCAATAATTGTCCTCTCTGCTTTCTTTCCACCGTGCAACACTTTATGCCCTTGAATTATATACTCTCTTGCCTGCTTTCTTCTATTGGATATATATGTACACACACACACACACACACACACGGGAGGAGGAGGGAGGGGGAGAGAGAGAGAGAGAGAGACAGACAGACAGACAGACATCAGCCTATACTTTTTTGGGGTAAGCATCACCTTGAAGTGCAGAAAAGAAGTAAGAAACAGTATGCAAAATAAAGACCTAAGATTTTTTTTTTTAAAAAAGGGAAATATATTGTAGCTAAATCTGTTTTACACCAAACCCATTCATTATACCTCTCCATATTATTTTGTCCTTGCAAATCATCCTTAATTGCAGCATGTCCTCTCAGGTGTCTCCCATGAATAATCTGTTCTGTCCCCCTGTGCTGTGTGGGCAGAGAGAAAAGAAGGTCAGATGGAAATTAAAAAAAGGGCCAAGGCAGGAAGAATGGGAAGTCTCTTCCACTATTGGATTTGTCCCTTTCTACTGTTAACCTAAGCTCCACCTGTCACTGAAACATGCACCTTCTCTGAATTACTCTCTGATGAGTTCATGGGCATTCCCCTGCATTTTTTATCTCAGCAATATAGAAGTGGTTTGCCAGCATTTTCTTTGGTCCCACTCCTTCAGATCAGAACTGCCCTTCAGTCCTGGTTTTTTCCAGCCAAACAAGTTTTTTTCCAATATTAACAAGTTCTGACACAGCCCAGACAAGTGAGCAGCGGGTTTCACATTATGTTACTACCGGTTTGCCATGCGCGCGCATGGTTGCTTCGTGCACACACATGCCTGGTCTGCGCGTGCGCCTGCCTTCCACACATGCACCCAGCCTTCTGCGCATGCGCTTTGCTTGTGTGTGCACCTTCCGCGCATGCACCCAGCCTCAAAAACATGCCTAAATAGGATGGCATAGAGCCAGGGCGGGTGGGTAGGCCCACCCACGATTTCCGCTACCGGTTCAGGTGAACGGGTCCAAACCGGCTAAATACCACCTCTGATACAGTTACCTGAGGCGCTTTCCCTGCCTCGTCTACGCTGGTGGGGCATGTCATCTACGACGGCGACGTCTACACTGGCTGGGGCATGTCATGAGAATGGCTGATGGTTGGATTCCGAAAGATCTCCTGTATGGAGAATTAGTGCAGGGAAAGCACCTCAGAGGGAGACCACAGCTGTGATATAAGGATATCTGCAAGAGGGACCTAAAGGCCCTGGGAATGGACATTAACAACTGGGAAACCTTGACCTCCGATTGTTCAGCTTGGAGGCTAAAGACGCAGCATGGCCTTCTCCAATTCGAAGAGACACTTGTTTGGCAGGCTGAGGCAAAGAGGCAATCCCGGAACCAGCAAAATCTGGGGGCTGGGCAGGGACAGAATGTATCTGCCCTCAGTGTGGAAGGGATTGCCACTCTCAAATTGACCTTTTTAGTCACACTAGATGCTATTTTAGGACCTATTTCCAGAGCACAATACCATAGTCTTTTGAGACTGAAGGATGCCAATGTACAGTTACCTATCATTTCTCCGCTGTTTATCCCAAGGAATGGGGCCCTGGATTTTTTTTTTAAAAAAGGGGGGGGTCCATTTATGGCCAAATATTAGTTCTAGGTGTGCTGTTGAAAGCAAACACTGAGCTCGATGAGGGGAGGGGAAAGCCTGACCTAATATAGGCAGGTTCCTAATGCACCCGGAAGTGTCACTCAATGCATTACACCAGAGCTCACCAAACTTGGCAACTTTAAGACTTGTGGACTTCAATTCTTAGAATTCTGGGAATCGAAGTCCACAAATCTTAACGTTGACAGGTTTGGAGGTCCCTGCATTATGCAAATGACTGTTTGCTGCAGTGTATGCTAAACACCTTTGCCAAAATCATGCTTCCTCCAAACACTGTGGAGAAAGCTTATATTTAGCATCCCTTTTGTGCTCTACCTGTATCTTAGGCTTTACAATAACACTAAATCCATTGCCTTAAAAAAAAAAATTACAGCAATATTTTTTTATGAAATATACCCAGATCCCTTCACACTTGTCTTCAAAATAGTGCTTACCTCTATGTAAAGAATAATGCCTGAATTACAGTACCTTTCACTTGGAATGTTAACACCCTTGGAAACAGCCTTTAAGCATATTAACAGCAAGCTAATTTCCCCCTTAATTTGATATCATTATTCTGTTTGACTTCCTCCTGAACCTCTTATTATATTTTATTATATTTCCAATCACTTTTTAGTTATCAGATGCAATTCATTTTATTAAACTGTATTTCTGAGATAAGTCTTCCCAGAATTGTTATGATGTGAGAATGAATAATATTCAGATTTCTTTATATTGCCTAAAATAATAATCCTTCCTTTTTTGACAGTTCACAGAATTCAGATCCAATAATACTTCTTTTTCTTGAAATACACACAAATGTGGAAAGCAAAAAAAAAATCCTCTTATAAAATGACTGTCTTCAAAATGTCTTCTCAAATGTATTTCTTTCAAGATTTAAAAGCTTGCAAAGCTTCTTGAACTGTTCAGTGTGGCATAGAGAACCTTAGCTCTAAATAAACTGTCATTGATTCCACCCTGGAGAAGGACAGCTAAAGGCAGCAAATAAATTGAAATACCTTGTTGTCCTACTTATCTGAGGGGAAAAAAAGTTCCTTAGAGAATGGTAGATAAATACATTTACAGAAAGAAAAGTCCTATCACAGTTTCTCTCATGATCATGTGTGAATTTACTGCAAGTGTAAGGGCTGAAGAGAAGGAACCTACAGAACCTAGATCTCGCCAGTCAAAACCTAACATTCTAAGCCAATTTTGGTCAATCTAGACCAGTGGTTCTTAACCTTTTCTTCACCACGGTCTCCTTTTAAAAACCTTTTGTGGTCACGAACCATCAACACTTAGCTCAAGATTTAAATCATAACATTTCTTCAAGACTGACATCAGGGTGTCCATGGACCACAGGTTGAGAACCACTGGACTATGCTGGCTGCAAATGATGGCATTTCTTTCCCAATATATATGGCTGCCAATGTATATTAAGGCTATCCTTGACACTGCTGGATCTGATTTTTTCATGATGCGCACATACCTACTCCACAATCTACTGTAGGATCTTAACTGCACCTCTCTTTCAGTGTATTGTTTTTTCTAAAACTCTGTGAAGAATAATTGAAGTACTAACTGGGTACAATTTCCATACATCATTGAATTGTTTAGTCATAGCAGATGGTCACATCTACCCATTATCGACAGATCAAACGCGTGTTCTATCTTCTTCAATTCCACTATTATACATTGACATTAGACTACATAGTCAATTTGGCATAGTAATTAAGACACCAGGCTAGAAACCAGGAGATTGTGAGACTTAGGCAAAAAGGCAGCTCACTGACTGTGCTAGTCACACTTTCCCAGCCCTAGGAAGCAGGTAATGGCAAAAATCTTCAAAAATCTTGCCAAGAAAACTGCAGGGATTTGTCCAGGCAGTCACCAGGAGTTAAGACTGAGTTAAAAGTGTGTATGTGCGCATACACACACATACACACAGAGAGAAGGGGAGGGGGGGGGAGAGAGAGAAATATAGTGGAGAATTTTACCCAGTAAATCTTGGGCAAAAGATATTGTGCTAATAATGTCAAAATCTATGTGAAGAAATGAAAAGAGCTTCCAACACAGATTCTATCCAGGTTAGAGATGATTATCCTGCACTTGGCAAAATTCTGGATCTTGTTTCATACCAATTTCAAATCTTTATCTAAAGAACTCTTTTTCTTTTTTTGTGCTTTTACTGGCTCAGGTAAAGTATTTATATTTAGCCATTTCTGACCTCTTCTGTTTGATCACATGGTATTAGGGGGACCTAGCCAAATAGTAAAGCTGGACTCAAATACTTTGGCCACCAAATGAGGAGAGGACTTATTGGAAAAGGCCCTGATGTTGGGAAAGATTGAAAGCAAAAGGAGAAGGGGACAGCAGAGCATGAGATGGTTAGACAGTGTCATCAATGCAATGAACATCAACAGTGGATGATGGGGGCGGGGGGCGGGGCTGGCATGCTACGGTTATTGGGTCGTGAAGAGTCAGACACGACTTAGTAACTGAACAACTAAGCCTTACAAAGGCTTCCCCTTTCAGTCATTCTGCTCCAAGAATCAATGTTCTGAGGAAAAATCATTCAAGATCTTAGTTTCTGGTTTTCTGGCTGTTAAAATCCCAGTTCTCACCAATTTATTTAAACTGCTTGCTTCGGTAATATCTTCCTGGTGGAATTTAGAAGTGTCACAGATGCCTGGAAGTATTGTTTTAGAAATACATAACTTTGATATTTGGAAGTGGAGACAAGAGCATAGGCTTTTTGTATTTTACATGGATGAGCTTTCAAGGGAAAGCAGACAAATGCCACGGAGAGGTATTATCCAGCAAACAGATCACAGAACAAATGAAACCCAGCAACTCATCCATATAGGAAATTACATCAGCATGTTGCTTTGTTATACAGTCAGAGCGTGTTCATCAGGGTCAACTGAAAGGGAAGAATCCACTCAGACAATTGTTACATTAATTTCCCATGGTACCCAGACAACTCTGGCGGTTTTAGAGTTGCACTCCATATCCAGGGGCAAAAGGCCACATGGTCCATCAGGTGGAGTGCTAACAGATCCATTATTTTTTTTTTAAAAAAATTCTTCAGGGATCCTGAGAGATACACTTGAGAAAAAGCGGTGTAATGCAAACCACTAAATGCAAATAACCTGAGGTAAAATTATTTACTTTGTTAGTGTTAAGCAACACAAAAGAGAAAGAGAGACTTTGTTCATCTTATTGCTCTCTATTCCATTCCCCCATATTTTATCTTTATTTAAAAAAAAAACTAAATGAGAAACGTAGCCTTTTTTATCTGTTCAACTGCTATCTAATAGCAAGGGAAAGATAGGGAGCACAGCCGTTACTCATTACTCAGTGGTCCTGTTGTATTCATCAATTTTATTGTTTTCACTCACACACACAAACATTAGGGGTGATTGGAAGACTAGCACAGCATAGTAAATATGCCTTTTAGATGATAAAAGGGATAAAAAAATGTGCAAAAAGTTAAATAGTTTCAATAGCACCACATTATAGGCGTACAGTTTATAGGCTTATGGCTAAATAAACTAATCTCACAAGAGGTAAACAAAATCAAATTATATTTTAAAAAAAAGAAGAAGAAGAAGAAGAAGGAGGAGGAGGAGGAGGAGGAGGAGGAGGAGGAGGAGGAGGAGGAGAAGAAGAAGAAGAAGAAGAAGAAGAAGAAGAAGAAGAAGAAGAAGAAGAAGAAGAAGAAGAAGAAGAAGAAGAAGAAGAAGAAAAAAAACATAAAACCCCCAAAACTTAACTTTAAATGTTTATTTTAAATGTTAATAGTGGATAAATAATGTTCATAAATAGTATTGTGTTGACTTTATTTCGATTTATTTATTTATTCGATTTCTATAGCCACCCATATCAATTAATGACTCTGGGTGGCTCATAATTTTTTTTAAAAAATAGATACAACAATTAAAACAATAAAAACATTTTAAAATATAAAACATAAAAAACATCCGAAATAAATACACACAGTAGCCAATGTACTTGGCCATTTAAAATAAACCAGGCAACTGGGCCCCTTAGCACATTCATGCTAATTAAAAGTATGTTACATCTTCAAAGTGATTTGGTTGCTTTAGGTGAGCCAGGTTTTGGGCACAATGATATTGAAGCACAAATAGTCAACACTGTTTAGATCATGATGATCACGTGGCAAGAGAAAATTACAAAGGAAAATGCTCCAGGCACATCATAAGATGATTACTCTTTGCTATAAATGGAGCAATCCCAGCTGGACATCTGGAAGATGTCTGGTGAACAGATTCCAAATTAAAACAAACATAATATTACAGTAAAAATAAGATCTTCACGGACATGCTTGAGATATGATTAAAAGGCTGAAGTACATATAATTCCTGAACATGCAAGAGAAATAAAACTAATAAGCACACACGTCACTCTATTCAAGTAGAATAATCTTCAAAACAACGTATTTCTGCTTTCTTTTACCACCAACCTGTCTTTTCCTGTAAATGAGCCTTGGTAGTACAGTGGTCTAAAGCACCCTGTTATTAAGACCAGCTGCCTGCAATTACTGCAGGTTCGATTCTCGCCAGGGTCAAGGTTGACTCAGCCTTCCATCCTTTCTAAGGTAGGTGAAATGAGGACCCAGATTGTGGGGACAATAAGCTGACTTTGTATAAATATACAAAAGGATGAAGGCTATTGCTTAGCACATTGTAAGCCGCCCTGAGTCTCCAGAAAAGGGCGGCATATAAATCAAAAAAAAAAAAAAAGCCAGACTTTAATCTGAGGCTGTTGGGGAACAATGTTAGCTCTGTGCCTGCCTCAATCTTGTTTCTCCAGTTGGGCATCCTTGATTAAAGGATGCCTTCTTCTAAAGTTTTTCTTTCAGCAAAGAGAGGAACTGGGGCATCTGTGTGTGTATAACAAAGCATATTTTTCCAACTTTTCACCAAAGAAAGGAAAAATATACATCTGGAGAAGAACTAGACATAGTAGACTACTACATATACCTCAGCCACAGATCTCAGTGGAAGGTGAAACAATAAAGGAAATTGAACAGTGTGGTTAAATGTGGTTGGCAGGCATTCGGCAATAATTTTCATGAACAATTTCCCTCTTTGCCTGAAGAGAAAATTTTTCCATCAGTGTGTACTACCTTCTCTAACATATACCAGTGAAAAATGGACACTAACCTCGCAATCAATACAAAAGCTATGAATGGCATAAAGAGCTATGGAAAGATACATGCTCGGCATCACAAGACAAGATAGAAAGACCTACACATGGATTATTATTATTTTTTTAATATAAACTTTATTGTTTAAAAGAAAGAACATTTAAAAAAAAAACACGTACAAGTTTCTCACAATTGAGAGACAAATTTACATATACAGTACATAAACGTCACCTATTAACTAATTTCCATTATTCTATATAAATATATATATTATATATACATATATATAAACGTACAATAAAGTATTCCATATTCTATACCTCTGACAGTGCTGTTTTTTGTTATATTGATTTCTTCTAAATTTCATCTCTAGCCATTTCCTTTCCTCTGGTTTATCCATTGGTACCATCTATTCCATGTTTCATAATATTTAGAGTCTTCCTTATCCTGTAACTCTAAGGTTAGTCTATCCATCTCTGCGCATGTATATATTTTTTGTATTAATTCCTGATCTGTTGGCAATCGATCGCTTTTCCAGAATTGTGCTAATACTAATCTTGCCGCTGTGATTATATGAAGTATTAGGTATTTTATGTCATTTCGGATGTTCTTTTTGATCATGCCCAATAGGAAAATCTCAGGTTCTAATTCAATTTCACAATCTGTAATTTCTCTTATCCATATCCTTACCTTGTTCCAGTATTTCTTAATGATGGGGCAAAGCCACCAAGCATGGTAGAAGGTTCCCTGTGTTTTTCTGCATTTCCAACAGGTCGGATCTACATTTGGGTACATTTTCGCAAGTCTTGCGGGGGCCAGGTGCCATCGATACCACATCTTATAATGATTTTCTTTGTAGGCCACTGATTTTGTCATGCTGTAATTAGTTTCCCAAACTCTTTCCCAGTCTTCTAGCTGTAGGCTATGCCCGATGTTTCTCGCCCATGTTATCATCTGCCCTTTCACTAATTCTTCTGCCAAATCATATTCGAGTAAATATTTATAGATTTTTGAAATTAATTTCCCTTCTTTAGATTCTAATAATTTATCCAACCTGTTTTGTTTCAAATCTATTCCCCCCTCCTCCTGATCCTTCCTATATCTTATCTTTATTTGTGAATAGGGCCACCAGTCTATTGCTATTCCTTGTTCTTTTAATTCTTCCCTAGTTTTTAATTTGCCCTGCTACACATGGATTAAAGAACAAACAAAGTATACAATATCATCAAGAGAGTAAAAGAATTACAGTGGAAACAAGCTGGTCACATAGCAAGAAGAAATGATGGCAGGTGGACCAAGGCAGTCATAGAACGGATCCCACTTGATAAAATGTGTCTGTGAAAGAGACCTAAAACAAGATGAATCGATAACATCAGCAAGTATTGTGGGCCCAATTGGCAACAGAAAGCTCAGGACGGTATTGGTTGGAAGAGGCCTTCATTCTGCAGTGGATACACAGTGGCTACGAATGATGATAATGATGATGATGATGATGATGATGATGATGATGATGATGATGATGATGATGATGATGATGATTTTTCCAACTGAGGAGGTATGTATTATGAATTGCTGCATTTTGCATGAGACAATGATCATGCTTTTTGAGATCTACTGGCTGGCAAAGGAACAATTTTGACAACACACACATCCAGATTCCTTGTGCCTGATTAGTCTTCAGGGTTTCAAATGCCAACATGGCCGGGGCTAAACTGCCATCTCTCATTTGTTACATTGGTTAAAACCTTTGGGTTACAAAAATTAAACACTGAATATTGACAACTATCTTAGCATCTTCATAAACTTCCATCAACAATAAATTCTGTTTTTCCTCCATTAGCACTAAATGTGGCAGTCTCTCAGAGTTATTTCAAGATCCAAATCTGGTAGAAACCATATTTGCTGAAATATTCCTATTGACTAGGAAATGTTCAGCATATATAGTTATACCAATTGGGCTGCTGACCAATTGAATCTCTTGTAAAGGATTCAGTAGTCTGTAAAGAATAAGAGGAGGAAGAACCCATGACCCACATTTCATTTCCTCTTTGAGATTAAAATGTAACTAGCAAAGTAAACAGTCTTCGTTTCTTAGTTATTTCAAGCTCAGGTGATATGAAAGGTTACTTAAGATAAATGCAATATTGTTATTCCACATTCATATTTCTAATATGATTTAATTTTCGGGAGGGGGCAGGGTGGGGAGAAGAGAGGAGAAGACCTTAACCTTAAGATCTTTTATCTCAAGCTCCTTGAATTCAGCCATGGAATTGCCAGTACTATTTGTACATTACGTAGTGTTTTCGTCATAATATCTGAAATCCTGACAAATCAAAAAAGTCTGCAATATATCCAGATGGCATATAAATACCGTATATCTCTATATCTATCTATATCTGTATTTCAACCTTCACATAAACATGTGGACGATTAAAAACAGGGGCAGCAGGCCTAATTCTCCTATCTTCTTTTGTGGGGGGAGTTAAAGGATAATATGGGTAATATGGATAATATGGATTATCCATATGGATAATGGATAATTATCCATATGGATAATAACCAAATGTAGAAGTCAGAGTTGTGCATGTGTAGCTGTGTACCAAGCCTAATCAGATTTTTGGCTTCAGTTTATAAATGCATACTAAATGCTAAACCCTGGATATGTAGTAGTCGGTAGCAAAAACCTTTGGGTAATTTTTGCTATCAGCATGCAGTTGCTGGGAGGTTTGCAATCCAGATTGGTACATATTTATAGCAATGTATTCTCTATATATTATAATTTTGGAGGTTGGACTGAATGACAGGAAATGAAGTACATCAGTCCTTTTGCATTTCCTCAGAAATTCTCAGGGCTTCCATAGAGCCACCTGATCTGGCAGCCAGGATGGGTCACTGTTCAGCTGACAATGACTCAAATATGAGAAGGAATCTATTTGGCTCCAATTATGCTGGCAAAGTCAATAGGAACTTTTTCATAAAGCAGCTCTGTGACATAAACATTTGACTTTTACTAGTATTCAATTCAATGAGCACCAGTATGTAAAGCAAATAGAATAGCAGAGGTGCATTATACTAAAACAAAATGGATTAATATCATGCCAGATTAATAAAGACTTTGAATCAGACATGACATGACCTGTATTGGAAGCTGAAGGAATTACAGTGATTAAATTGAAAGTAAGCCACAATGCTGCCTGACGGCATTATTAAAGTAGAATGAAGCAGCTGGAACTACAATACGTATGACTACATAGCAAAAGGCAGAAGCAAATTATATTGAATAAAAGGGAAGAGGAAAGAAGGACTTATGCATCGCTATCAGCTCCTGTTTCAACTTGAGGAAAACACAGATAAATAGTTAAAAAAAAGCTTTGATCCCTGACTTTGGGGTGGAATCCTGCACATTATGTAGCAACAGAGTTCCCACATCCAGCAAAAAGGCTTGTCACATTTTGAAGTGATACAAATTATCATCAAAACAACCATCCACCTCCCAAGGAAAAAGACATTCAGGTCAGAGTGTGAAATTACCTGTGATTATTTCCCCACTAGCAGTTTATTGTTTTTTCTTCAGTCATCCAAGCACTGTTGTGTCAGGAATGGGGACAGGCTTTACATTTCAGGCACAGCTAAGAAGATGTTCTAAGTCAGCAGCTCCCAATCTTTTGGGCACCAGGGACCAGTTCTGTGGAGAGAGGTTTTCCATGGACCAGAGGGGGTGTGGTTTTGTGTGTTGCCTGCATCCTGCGGATGGGGCTTTGCTTGTTTGTGCGGCCCGGTTTCTGGCTTGCTGCGGCCCAGTGCCAGTCCACAGACCGAGGGTTGGGGACCCCTTGTCAGCCTCCGCTCTTTCAACACTTGCTTGCTCAGCTGCCATGGAAACGAAGGGGGGGAGCTAAGGGGGTTAAGGGGATGGGAAAACGAAAGTAAATCTTAGCTGCAGTCTCTTTCTTTGAAGTTGATATCAGGTCAACGGTCGTGGCATTCCGAGATGATGACACTGCTAGACGTGTGCTTCCACATGACCCCTAGAAGACCTTTGGATTGGATGATTTACGCTGGACAGTTGTGAGGGGATGCTTTCTATATGGGATTTTCGCGCCTATGCCCCAGATCTTGCTTTTCCTTGGTTGCATTCAGTTTGTATTCAGTAAAAGTACCTTTCTCTATGAAAATGGAGTCGAGGTCATTCTTTCTTGAATATTGAAAGGAGGCAAGCCTGACACCCCTATTCTAAGTCACTAATAGAGAAATGAGTTATAACATTGAAGAAATATGGCTGTCATTTCTAGGAATAAACACCCAATATTTTCCTCAAGCTGGTGAAAATTAAGTGTATGAACACATATGTTACTGCTTTTATCTCCCAGAAAGAATCAGACCAAGAATTTCTTACCTTTGGTCCTTTCAACATTCCAAATTTTATTTATTTCTTGTTAGAATTATATCCAGCCTTTTGTTTGTGTGAATCCCAGCACTGGGATCTCATTATTAAAGTTCAGCCATATTTTTATTTTTTGAAATGAAAGATGGGAATGGAACACCTGTGGAGCAAAGTTCTCCCATCCCTACTTTTAAACTCTGCAAACCCATGAAAAAGAGCCTGACATAGTCTTGAAAAAGATGGTTCTCAGCGTTGCAAAAATTTGAGAAGTTAAGGTTGGAGAAACTTACCCACTCAAAACTGACTGCTTGGTTGTTTCCTACTTCTATACTAGCCATTCATTCAAGGTTTCTCCACTCCTACTATAAGAATCATTTCTCTATATCTACAACTGTATTTATAATTTATCTATTTTCTTAATTATAAATACAGTTGCTGTTAAAAATATGGTAAATTGTCAGCAGAGCTTGGTGCTTTCTGCATTTTATAAATTAGCAAGTGAAAAAATAATAATCCCTGGATAATAAAAATTCTGTTCCACAAACAGCTATGTTCTGTAGTATGCATAAGTTGAGCAAACTGACACTGCATGATTACCAGCTTTGCAGAATTCATTTTGTTAAACCCAAACACAGCTGCTTTTATGGAAAGAAAAGTACATGGGGAGCTCTAAAAAGAGAGCTCCAATATAATCTGAGAGCTCAAGGGAAAAATGTACTCTACCTTTAGTAACTGCTGGTCTGCTCCTTAGGGAACCTTACTACACTGTTATTATGGGTTTGCACTTGGCTGCCCTGCAAAGAAGAATGGAAAAAAAGTTCTCTTGCTTGAGCATGATGCAACTCATCAGCTAAGGGAAACAATTAAAACCGATAAGTGGAAATTAGTTCTGGAAAGCCATTCACTACAATATAACACAATTCCATCTTCATGAAACAAATGGAACAGTCACTCATAAAGAGTAAAGAGTTTGCCTGGCTGTCTGCAAGGATGCAGCGGTAGCAAAGAAACATCCAGATATTATATAGTGGAGAGGAGGAGGATCTCAAACATAATACCTGATGCTATTGAATCTTGTAGATTCCTGTATATCAGGGGTTCAAACTCAGGGCCCGGAGGCCGGATCTGGCTTGTGGGGTGCTTAGATCTGGCCTGCAGGGCCACCCTGGAAACAGCAAAGGATTGGCCCGTGGTGCATCTGCCAACAAAAACGGAGCTCAGGTGGGCGGTGTGGGCGTCTTCCGAGGCCATCGCAGCTGGAAATGGAGCTCGGGAGTCCCTTTTCACTGGCAAAGTGCTCGGGCCACCAAAGGTGCTCCCGATACGAGGGACGTCAAGCTGGCCACACTCACCCTGGCTACACCCATCTCGGCCCACTGAGGTCAAACACACTCCTGATGTGGCCCTCAATTAAATTGAGTTTGACACCCCTGTTGTATATGAAGGGTATTCTAAATTTGTTTTCCCATAATCAGCAAAATGTCATGGGGTTTCATTCTTTATCAAGGTGCCGCTAGATCATCACCAACTTCTTTAATATATGGTGGCATCTTGTTCCTGGTTTAGATGGGGTTGTGCTCCTCCTAAAGGAGCAGAGGAACAGCTTGAATCCAAGTTGCAATTACAGATTCAATGATACTAGCTGAAGATTTTCCTGAATTGTGTTAACCTCCCAAAGAGATCCAATTTCTGAAACTTTCCTGGTCAGATCACACAAACCAGATAGATCCAGCCGAATTTCACCGCTGATGAGAGTTGAAGGAGCACCTTTTCCATTATCAACCTAGCCATTCATTAAGTTCACCAGGAGAAGCTATTTTTTCTCTTATTTCCATTTGTTATGTATAGAAAGCAAACAAAAGAAGACATTTTCGGTTGTGATGGAAAATTAGTTTTCATTATCTTTATTACAGCCAGTGACTGGAATTATGTATAATGTTATAAACCAAATAGCATAAAATAAGCTAAAATATTGCATAAATTTTAATTAATACCATATAAATAAAATTAGCTATTACTGTAAAAGCTCTTTAAAAGACACAAAAGTAATTTACTAATTTACTAGAACTGTTAGGCAAGAGGCGACAAAATTGCTAAAATATGAAGGTTCTAAAATACTTACAGTTTAACGCAATCATTATCAGGAAATACATCACAGATCAGAGAGTAATTGCAATCAACCTTCCCTGGAGTGGAGATCATGCCTGATGTTTCCACTAAAGGAGAAGGAATGAGATCACGGTCACTTTTGCTGTGCCTGGTATTTAAAGAGAGATGTAATTAAATCTTTGGTCCAATTGAATTAAAAAAGGCAACAAAGGAGAATGTACGCCATTGATTTGTTTCTCCCGGTGGGCATGGACATAGGCATTCTTGCTTCAATGTGTTGTTAAATCTCTCCTTCAAAAAATTAAGATATCAAGTCTGGCTAATGGAAAGCTTTCTGGTTTGGGCACAGGATATTAGTGAGGTTGCTGAGAAAGATTTTCCTAACATGTTTAAACTGAACAAAGCTTAGATCTGCTGTTGGCCTCTGACAGAACTGAGATCAAATGTTGTGTGAAACATCTGCAGAATCTTGGTTCAGAATTTATTTCAATTAGCCATTAAGTTATCCTGCAGTGTTTAGGAGCCCAAAAAGCTTTAGAGAAACTAGTTCATTGCTTGAAATCAGTATTTTGGGCAATACCGATACAATTGGGCTTCTCGTGAAATCAAGCCTGCTTCTAGGAATTGGAGACACACCTGGGAGCGAAGAGCAAAGCTCTTAAGAACTTTGAACAATTTCTATAGGGAGACCATTGCAATAACCACAGACCAGCACACCATAAATCAGATAATACAATAACTCTGAAGACTTTGAATGCACTCAGCATGTGCTTATTGCCACTGTGAATAGTCAAGCAGATATCAGTCATTAAAAGTTGTCTTGCAGGGACATAGATCTCAGCTGTTTGGACCAAGCCATCAAAGGGATTCTGACACATTTAAATAGCCTGGAATATTTGATGCTGGTATCTTCAATTTTCCAGGTAAGATGGAATCTCTTGAAAATAACATTTTTGGGGGGTAAGATCATCTTAACTACATTACAATGTGTGTTCTCGGAGAATCACCTTGTCCCCATTTGAAAAAAGATGGCAACGCTATCCTTATAATGTTTGAAGTCTGTTAACCATCATAAACGGGTGATGCTCCTTTTACAGAGGGATAAATGTAGAAATTTGAGTAAAGCTTGGGCCATGATTCATCCTTGTTTTACCTCTTTTGGGACTTGTATTATGGCAGGGAATAGAGAGTAGCTTAGGCTGCTAAACTGATCTTGTAGGGTGTTATCCTCATGCTACTTCATAATAGACACTAGTCAATGGATGAAGCAGTCAATTTCTTCTATAGCCTACATCTGGGAATTTAGCTGAATGCTGCCTTCAGATCTATGAAGAACATCTTATGGCAATAACTAAAATGTTGGGAGAGCAGAATGGACAAAAAATGACCCTAGAGAAAAATACATACCTGTACTAGAGTAAGCAACCTAAAAAAAAAAAAAGTAAGGAAGCCAGTTTTGAAATAGCAACCTGAGATCAAATGTTAACTGTTGGTTAATAATAGGTCAATGAAAAGACAGCTGAGCTGACATCTGATG
The DNA here is from genome assembly GCF_059756535.1 of Pantherophis guttatus. Lineage (NCBI taxonomy): Eukaryota > Metazoa > Chordata > Lepidosauria > Squamata > Colubridae > Pantherophis > Pantherophis guttatus. The sequence continues at coordinate 275,091,266 of NC_142063.1, read as the reverse complement.
GACACTAACAAAATGCAGCTGGAAAAGGTTAAAAGAAAAATTCCCCAGTGGACTGGTCAGAAGAAACCCAATTGGTACATATAACTGTCATATACAAAACATTCCTGTCTTCTCCAGTCCCTTGGCCAGAATGCAGCACAGCATGTATGTGCATGCACCATGCTTAAACAATTGCAATTTCATGATTTAAGAGACTCTCGTTGTGCTATGCGTTCCTTTGAGCATTTCATTCTTCTATGAGATTTCAAAGTTCACATCTGGAATAACATAAAATTTGCTCCATGGATATTGTAGGAAGTTAGCACCCACCCCTTTCCTGGAAGAGTGAAATATTTTAGGAAATATGAAAAAGGCAGAGTATTATATTTCCCTGGATGAGAAATATGAGAAGCATATTTTACAGACAAAGCAGCTCCCACCTTCCTGCCCCCCCACCCTTTGTCAATGGGCGATTAAGGCCTGGGCCAGTCTATTCTACATAACAAAGATCTGCCTCCTTCAGGCAGAGCCATAGTAGGAATTGCCAAAGATAGGATTAGCCCTCTACACAATAGCAGCAGAAACTCACCCATGTGACCTGGGAAGCACATGTGACCATCAGCCAGCAAGCCCCCCCCCCCCCCCGGGAGTCTGACAACCAATCAGGATACTCTTTTGGGGCCCCAGGAAGTTCAAAGCCAGAGAGGGCATAAAACCCGGGGACTCGCTGCATCTCGCCCCTTTTATGTTCAGGAACTCAAGCCATGTGATCCTGTCCACCATTAAACCATCTTTCCAAGCAGTCTCCATGTTTCCAGTGTCTGTTTCCCCACTTGGAGCAGAACCTAGAAGGATGTTTCTTCCAACAATATGAAAATATACCTTTCAGCTAACTGAAAATCACAAAGCTGATTGGAAAATTCTGTAACACATTCTGTGTGCGTAAATGGGTTTGACAGAACTGGGGCCTCTGGTGATTCTGAAGGGATTAAGTTAAACTGAGAAGTTTTATACCCTCACGGTGAGTTCAGAATTGGTGTCCTTCTCCATGAGCAGTATGATTGGCTTCACACTTTGTTTTGGTGGCAGACGGAAGCCTTTTTCTCTGTCCTGGGATTTAAAATTTTAACTGTGGGCAGGGACTGGCTGGTTGAAATAGTGTCTATGTTTCACAGCTATTGCAGAAAAACCTTTGGGGTTTTTTGCTGTTTTTATTTTATGTAGTAATAGGTGTTGTAATAAGAGAGAGTGGGGGAAATCATTTCCTTTCGTAGATGATGAGATTATTGCCTTTAGAATTCAGCGAAACAACTCTCGTTTTCTCTTTTGCTTCATAATTTTGTTAGCTGCAAATTAACAATAGCTTTATGTTCTGCTGGAGAGCTCCTTGTTGAAACGACTGCAGTCCTTCACATCCTATTGAAGTCTACTGAATCAAAAAGACCATCATTAGCCATTATTGTGGGGAAGCCAGGATCCTATTACAATACCATACTCCTACACTTAGTAGTACTAGGCTTGTTTTTTGGATACCCATTCGCATTGATGTCGATGGGCATTTGCCAGGTTCCTGCAGCTCAGTTGTATCACTAGCAGGCTCTTGTGTTCAAATCTTCTCTGGAAAATCTCTTGCATAGACCAGAAGTGATTGGATTCAGCATGAGTGGTTTCCCCTTTAAAAGATGCCTGACATTTTTACATATAATCAAATGGTCTTGGCCCTACCAGCTATGTCAGACAACATATCCTGTTCAGAGAGTGGCATCTCTTTTTCCAATCATCCTGAATCTCCTGGCAACTTCCCATGGTTGAAGGACAGTGCAAGATAAGACCCAGAGCTTGTCCTGTAACCTCAAATTCATTTATAACCCACAAGTAGCATGAATATTACTCCATCATCAGGGTCAAAGTAAAATTCAACCACCCATTTGCTTCTTTGCATGAAATATACTGGAGTGCCATATTGCTTGTATCACACAGTGAAACATCTTGAAATACATCTGCAAATTTCTCTCCCCCTGCCCCCTAAATACCTTATTTACATTCATGGCATTAATATAAGAACTTGGAAGAAATTTCTACCTTCTAAAAGATGTTTAAAGCAAAACAATATAGATTCAGCTGAGCGGATTTGGCAAAACACAGTGTTCTCCTGTATAATGTTGTTACTTCCTTTTCAATGAGTGAAAATCTTTGGCAATTAAATATTTGTACTGTTATTTATATGCTTCACATATTTTAGGACCATACCTCTTCGTCAGTACAGTTTTTTTTTTCCTCTGGCTCTGAGATCCCGAGAATGGCTTTAATTCAATAGATCCATTTTGTCCTCAAGCACTGAGTGAATAAGATATCTAAAGGGCATAAGGACTCACTGGAGAAGAGCCTAATGCTGGGAATGATTGAGGGCAAAAGAAGAAGGGGACGACAGAGAATGAGGTGGCTGGATGGAGTCACTGAAGCAGTAGGCATGAGCTTAAATAGTCTCTGGGGATGGTAGAGGACAGGAAGGCCTGGAGAAAAGTTATCCATGGGGTTGTGATGGGTCAGACACAACTTCACAACTAACAACAACAACAACAACAAAGGGCATAAGATTGTGCATGTCAGAACATCCTGCAAACTCCCCCAGCATCTAACTTTGTGTTATTAAAACCCCATTTGCTCAGAGAATTTCATGTGAGTGCAATACAAATGGTAACAAAACAAACATGTACACTTTTCAGACTTGGAGGGTTGAGGGTTATTATATTTAATAATATCCCAATTAATCTTTAATTGTTCAGAAGCTTTCTTTGGGTTTAATGCATAAACCAGTTTTTTTAAAGTCACTTGCTACTTGGCACAGGTTGAACTATGTTTTTTCCAATCAATCATTTGACTACTTGTCCTTAGCTAAATAAAAGTCAATGTCAGCAAAGTGATTCCCGCTTAAATCTAAAGCTCATTGTGAGATTGAAATATGAAGGTATTGGGAGGGCCTTTTACCTCCTGTCCCTCAAGCCAAGTAAAGACTTGAGAAACAACCAATAAAGCATGATACTCGGTATATTTGCTCACGGTTTGAAAGTGGCAGTGTGAAGCCCACAGTATGGGTTGACCAACTGAGTCATCATCAATAGCCCCTGGGGACAGATATCAAGGCAAAAGCTCGAAAATTGTCACGCTTTTATGCCAAGGAAATAAGAGCAATGATTTAGCTTCCATCTATAACACAAGAATCCACTTTAGCTTTTATGAGCTGAATAAATTGTATTTGTGCCCTGACCACTGAAGAAGAAAAATGGCTGGTTTGCTTTCAGCGCGTAAGAAGCTGAATAAAAGTAGTAGCAAGGAAGTAACATCGTTTTCCCCAATCATATATTCTTGTTGAACATCATAATCTTTCAAATGGCATTTAGCATACTCTTAAAATTCCCTTTATTAAGAAAAGAAGATGACGCTGTTCAAACATTGTGGCCAAAGTGCAGAAACTACTTTCCTGTAAGTTCATTTCTTGAAATAGTAATTGTATTTAATGGCTTACAGCCCTATGAGCAGGGTCATACGCACAGATTCTTAGCTTCAAAGTGTTGGTGGGTTAAAGATGCAAGTAATTAGTTCTCATTTATCATATTGTGTTGCTCTCTTTAAAGAATCTTGACAAGAACTTTTATGTCTCTCTCTTAATAGCAATGGGAAACTTTTGGCTCCTGAACTCCTGACTCCAATATAAAGCTAAAGTAATGCCTTTAGTAAATCAGAATGCTTCCAGGATTAGCTTTTTAACCAGTCATCCAGCCTTATGCATTAAATTGTATTGTATCCAGATACTGATATGCTCCTTGCAAAGTTCTCATTACCCCCCCCCCCATGGCATGGGGCCATCCATTTTGTCTTAGCCCCCAACCCATCTCACAAGGTGATTGTTGTGGGAAAAATAGGAGGAAGGAATTTTAGGCATGTTCACTGCCTTTTTTTTTAATAATAAAAGTGGGTTATAAATAAATAGGAAAAAAGTTTGGAAAATTTCTATTGAGAAGGAAAACTGCTTCAGAATGCCTTTTGACTAAATTAGAAGCAAGAAGGGCCAGATGCCAGCAGGATTAATTCCCCATGTGGATGGGATTCCCAGTATTGAAAACTTGCCCTGCAATCATTCTCTTTTTAGATGCTCCTTACTTTGTTATTTCCAAAGCCTGCCTTCCTTCCTTCCTTCCTTCCTTCCTTCCTTCCTTCCTTCCTTCCTTCCTTCCTTCCTTCTTTTGAGTCTCCTTTGGAAGTCAAGGTATCTGCTCTTCTTACAGTATGTAGCAGCTACATTTTCTTCTGTTTTTCTCTCTCCCCAATCCAGTGGTAAAATTATAAAAATATTTTTGTTATGAGAAATGCCTTTTTGAGAAGCTCATGTTCCAGATTTCCTTGGATATACAGGTATCTGATAACAATATTTCAAGGTAATAAATGTAGTCAGTTGACTGTACATCTTACAAGCTCCTTTTATTTATTTTTTAAACTCTTTTGATTTATACGTTTATTTTTAGTTTGTAACATCCCAGATAGGTGTTTTTTTTTAAGAGCAGGTGTGTTTTTTGACTCCTTTGGAAAGGCAGCTTCTTATAGAAGTTTTATTTCAAATGCTATTGTTTATAGGGATAATTTTGCAAGTTTTCTAAGTTGAACACTACAGAATAAGCATGTTTCATAAACAGAGAGAATAAGAAGAAAAATCTAAGAGGGGTCCTTGGATGCGCTCTGAGCTTAGTTGTTTTCTTGCAGGTGTTTCATTACCCAAACTAGGTAATATCATCAGTGGTGTTTTGGAACATTGCCTGATAGTTGCAGCATCTCTGAGAACATCGAATTGTTACAGTCCATGATTAGAGACAGTAGCAATGTCAATAGCTTTTGTGATTTGTAACTTTTAGAGGTATTGTTGAAGCTACGGAAGGAAAGGGAAGGAATCCTGAAAAACTGGGAACTTTCATGGCAGTAATGGAGACAGTAGCAGTTACGGTAAGGTTGAAAAAAAACTGTAAGTGGACATCTAATATGAGAGATTGCCTTAAACTGGGCCCTCACCCAAAAAAAATGGCTCTGCTTCTGGTCTGGTTCCTTGCCAGGGAACAAATTCATTGTGATTTTTGTCTTAAGACCATTTGATTTAAAAAAAAAAATTCACCCAATTCATGCCAACATTTGGCAAGGATCCAAATAATCATTTTCCAAAGCTAACAGGTTACAGTGAGTAAGCAAGGTCAACAGAGAACGAACTACTTTACAAGCAATAACAATACAAGATAATAATAAGATAAGATATTATAAAATATAATATGAGATGAGATGAGATGAGATGAGATGAGATGAGATAAGAATACAAAATAAAACAAGATAATGTCAGACCAATTCTTGAATACAGCTCATCTGTCTGGAACCCGCACTGCATATCGGACATTAATACAATCGAACGAGTCCAGAGATATTTCACGAGAAGAGTCCTCCATTCCTCTGCTCGCAACAAAATACTTTATGCCACCAGACTCGAAATTTTGGACAACTTAGAACTTCGCCATCTTCGGTCTGACCTAAGCATAGTACATAAAATCATCTGCTACAATGTCCTACTAGCCAATGAATACTTCAGCTTCAACCAAAACAATACAAGAGCACACAATAGATACAAACTCATGGTAAACTGATCCAAACTAGACTGCAGAAAATACGACTTCAGTTACAGACTTGTCAACGTCTGGAATGCACTACCTGACTCTGTGGTTTCTTCCCCAAATCCCCAAAACTTTAATCTTAGACTGTCTACTGTAGACCATTCCTAAGAGGTCTGTAAGGGGCGTGCATAAGCGCACCAGCATGCCTACCATCCCTGTCCTAATGTTCCCTTTTATTCGTATCCTTTTCATGTATTTATAATTATGTTTATACTTGTATGTCATAAAATATATGCTTGACGAAATAAAATAAAAAATTTTAAAAAATTCTAAAAGAGAAATGTGTAATATTCATCAGGTAAGGATATTACATTCTTTGATGCATTCTTTGAATACAACATAACAGTTTCAATATAAGAGGGTCTCATAACTCTGTTATGGTAACAAGCTAATTTTGGGAGGAGACAAAGATAAGCACAGAGATTTAGATCCTTGAATCTACTGCCTTTATTCGAGGTGTAAATTGTCTAAGAGTTTAATCATCAACAGGCAAGTTTCCAGACTTAAAGGAGCTCACAGAAAAATACAACTAAAACCATACAATATGTGCAGTCCTATATCTGTATATTGGAAGTAAAGAGAAGAAGAAGGCAACCAGCTGTAAGATGGATAGTTACAATTATAGCAGTAAAGGGAACAAACCATCAAAAAGAAATATTATGTAGTGGCTGAAAGTCCACATCAACTTGATGGTACATAATAAATCGGTCTGTGTTTATAAAGAAATTATTATAAAATAGTATAATTAATTCAAGATCATTCATTATTCCATTTCTCCCCACTGCAAGACCCTTGTGCCTTCAATCCATTTGTTTTGCAGTCATGCAGTCAGCATATCCAACCCAACAAATTATAACCGTGCTTTATATTAAATCAGTGTTTCCCAATCTTGGGAACATTGAAATATGTGGATTTCAAATGCTAGTATGCTGGCTAGGGAATTCTGGGAAGTGAAATCCACAGATCTTAAAACTGGCAGGATTGAGAAACATTGCATTAAACCAGGTGACACAATATGGAAAATAACACTTAGTTCCATTTCATGCATTGATAGTGTGATATAAGCTACACCAGAGGTGGGTTTCAACAGGTTCTAACCAGTTCTGAAGAACCGGTAGTGGAAATTTTGAGTAGTTCCAGTAAATACCACCTCTGACTGGCCCCGCCCCCATCTATTCTCTGCCTCCCGAGTCCCAGCTGATCGGGAGGAAATGGAGATTTTGCAGTAATCTTCCCCTGCCACACTCACCAAACCACACCCACCAAGCCACACCCACAGAACCGATAGTAAAAAAATTTAAAACCCACCACTGTGCTACACATCCTTAACTTTATATCTAAGGGTGAAATATAAAAGTATCTATTAAATTAAGGCAAGGAGAATTTAAAAACTCTTCATTTGGAATCTGTATATGTTTGTGACTGTGTCTAGCAGTTCACTGTAATTCCAAGGAAGATTGAATGTAAGTGGAAAATTTGAAATTAGCTTCAGTGATCAAATATTCTATTCCTTGCTGAAATGATGAGCTGATGCTCATTTTAGAGGAGCTATAAATAAAACTGAAGCTTTTTAAACACACAGTATCACGTGGTTGTAAACCAATGCTGGATATTATGTGTGCGAAGACTGGTAGCTGATCTGAGCTAGGAAAAAAAATGAAAAACCAAATGCTTTCTGATATAAATATGAATTACATCCAAATATTGGACTAGGAGGAAATCAGAGCTGGAGGAAAGTGTGATGAGTTCACATTTGGGAGTTGGGTAGTGCTGTCAGGTTTTTCTGTCTTGAATTTTCTTCTAACCTGTTTTTTGTATGATATTGTTTCATCTTATGGTTGTGAGCTGCCTAGGGTTCTGGTTTCAAGAGAGGTAGCCCTATAAATATTTTAAATAAATTATGGTGCTTTCCCATTTCCATGGAAATCAGTCGGTGTTTTTAAAATCATTAGAGAAGCATCTCTCAACATTGGCAGCTTGAAAATGTATGGACTTGAATTCCCAGAATACTCCAACCATCTTACTGGGTAAGGAATTCTGAGAATTGAAGTTCACACATTTTCAAGCTGCTAGGGTTGAGAATCACCACATTAGAAGCTTGGCTCCAGTCCCTAATCTTTTGTCCCCCTAAATATATTGCTTGACGTTAATGACTCATCTTTTTTTTCTTTGCTGGTTTCTCATCTTTAAAAATAGGACCTGTATGACAAGGCTGAATCCTTCTAACATCTTTCTCTTGTCCAGTCATCATTTCTATCCTCATTCAGCACAATGTTGCATAATCTGTGTCACTTTACTCAAACAGATTTGCATCTCATAAATTGTTCTGTTGGAACAATTGTTGGAAAGACTTTTCAGAAGATACTGAAGGTAATATTTGTTGTAGATAAGGATTAACATTTTGTTGTTAGGATACCTCAAAGCAGGGGTGCGATTCAGCAGGTTCTGACATGTTCTGGAGAACCGGTAGCAGAAATGTTGAGTAGTTCGGAGAACCAGCAAATACCACCTCTGGCTGGCCCCAGAGTGGGGTGGGAATGGAGATTTTGCAGTATCCTTGCCCCAGGAGTGGGGAGGGAATGAGGATTTTGCAGTATCCTTCCCCTGACATGTCCACCAAGCCACGCCCACAGAACTGGTAGTAAAAAAATTTGAATTCCACCACTGCCCCAAAGGTGCTTGTTCATGAACGGATTTTCAGAAAAAAAATGCAGACTACAGGAGCCATTTGCACTTCAGTTTGAGATGGAGACAACACAGACTCATCCCTAACAGCCTGCACCTGTGTTCAACAGTGAAAGGACACAGGACAGAAAATATCCTGCAGAAAACACAGCTCCACACACAGTCCTTTCAGCAGTTCCAAGAAATCTACACCCATTTGCACTACTCAGGTGACCCTGAGGATACAGATAAACGTCCAACAACTCTCTGAAAGAATGCAAATTCTTGCATACATCATCCAGTCAGAACTGAAGAAGCTTCTTGGATGAGAAGTGAAACATCTTCAAAGAAAAACAGGAAAGTCCAGTTGCCTCCTGAAAAAGCATCTTTGGGACAACCATGACCTAGATGACTGGGAATCTCTACAGACTTTTAGCTATACAATTTGGCATGAACACCTGTCAGCCTTTGCTTGTTTTATTGCTTCATTGCTTCATTGCTCGGCTGCCATTGTAACGGGGGGGGGGAGGAGGGATCTGTTTGAATGTCTGGGAGTGGGGAAGTGAGCTGACAGAGAAGAGGGGAGAAAGTTTTCTTCAGCGTTTTCTGTGCAGCTGGGAAGAATGCTGATAACCACCCAAGTATACCATTGTGGCATACCAGAAGGATGGTACCAATGGAAGCTGCACCCCACATGAACCCTGGGGTGGATATGGATTAGATAATCCTGACTGGGCAATTGGGGGGAGGGTTTAAGGATCTTTATTTTTTTCTTTCTTTCTTTCCTTCCTTCCTTCTTTCTTTCTTTCTTTTTTTCTTTCTTTCTTGGTTCAATTTATATGCCGCCCTTCTCCGGAGACTCAGGGCGGCTTACAAATGCGTTAAGCAATAGCGTTCATACTTTTGTATATACCTGCTTAGTAGGGCTTTCGCCCCCCCCCAAGCGGTGTTCTTTTTTATACAAAGTCAGCTTATTGCTCCTATATGTGATTTTCGCGCCTATTGCCTCAGACCTTGCTTTTCTTTGGTTGAATTCAGTTCATATTCAGTCAAAGTACCTTTGTCTATGAAAATGGAGTTGGGGTTTTTTCTTTCTTGAGTACTGAAAGGAGGCACACCTGACAACACCCTTTGACTGGTGTGGGAGCAGGAATGAATTTCCAGAGAAAAAATTGCAGACTACAGGAACCAGACACACTACTCAGGTGACCCTGAGGACACAGACAAATCTCCAAGTGGCCTCAATGACTCTCTAAAAGAATGCAAATGACCAGCTGTCTGCAAGGAATATAAATCCTTCCATTTCCCACCATTCAGCCAGAGCTGAAGAAGCTTCTTAGATGAGAAGTGAAACATCTTCAAAGAAAAACAAGAAAGCCCACTTGCCTCTTGAAAAATAGCACCTTTGCAACGACCATGACCTAGATGACTAAGAATCTCCATAGACAGTTGTTAAGATATCTACTCCTTCAGTTCATATTAGGCAGCTTGATTACTCTTTTCTCCTTGGTTCAGTGATATTAATTTGACCCAAGGAGGTTTTTTCTTTCAATGTTTTCACATGTGAGCATTATCCTCCCTGCATTTTAACTTTTCTTGAGAACTAGATTTATATCTGCTTCAGTTCCAGATTCTGTAAGCCTTTGGGTCCCTCATTGTTCAAAGTAGTTTTTTCCCAACTAAACTGATTTATTCCCTTTTGAACAAGCAAAGTTTTCTTTATTTTTTTTATTTATTTTATTTACATGCTGCCCTTCTCCGGAGACTCAGGGTGGCTTACAAGGCATTAAGCAATAGCCTTCATACTTTTGTATATTTTATACAAAGTCAGCTTATTGCCCCCACAAACCGGGTCCTATTTTACCTACCTTAGAAAGGATGGAAGGCTGAGTCAACCTTGAGCCTGGTGAAAATTGAACTCGCAGTAATTGCAGGCAGCTGGAAGCTAAATACTATCTTTTAACAGTAGCATTAGTCTGCTGCGCCATTCAGGCGCATTCTTCAGTGAAGAATGTATAGTAGATGTTTATACTGTATTTAACATCTCCCTTTTTGTACTTCTGTTTCATTATCATTTCCTTGTGGTAGAATAGAAAAAATGGCAAAGAAGGAACTGTTTTACAATGGTAAAGAAAAATCAGCGGATACTCTCAGTGAAACACAAAATTTAAAAAGAAAAAAAAAACTTCTGCAAACCCCGTGGGAATTGTAATAGCAATTGTTCAGCATTTGGAGAGTATCCTATGGTAGGGACAGAGAAAGTCTGTTTTTATGCAGTAGTTTGTCTTTGATATGATATGACGATATTGACAAGATGCTGCTGGGGAAGATAATAATTGAATCCCTGGAGAGATTTTAAAAAATAAATACAACTTAATTGCAAGAACTTTTCTCAACCACCTTATTAAAAATTAATGAATTGTTTTCATCAGTAATGCATATGGGTTTCATCCACCAAACTGTCATAAGATCCCATTGGAAAGAGATAGGTACAAACTCCCTGATATTAGTAAGGTACACTGAGTTGTTCTTGCTGTGTTTTTTTTTTAAAAAGAAATTAATGTGAATGCCAATCATGAAGAATAATGGCGAGCATTTTGTCAACCAACAGTTCTTTGGAAGAGATATGTTAGATTGAAAGTCTTGATACTAGGCAGGATTTAAGATATGTGGACTTCAAATGCCAGAATTCCCCAGCCAGCCTGATGGCTGGGGAATTCTGGAAGTTGAAAACCACACATCTTAATACTGCCAAGCTTGATAAACACTACTCTTGAGAAACAAGCAAATGGTGGGGTTTTTTGTATTTCTATGTGTCCTTTTTTGCATGTCTCTTGGAGAATATTGTGGAAAATGAAGCAAGTGATGAAATGCATATTCTCTCAGTGTGAAGGGAATTATATAAACTCTCTGGAACTGGATGACTATCTAAATCAGTACATATCCTGAGGTTAGGCTCAGAGGGGAAGATAGATTAGTTTATAATGATCATGACAAACAAAATAAAAATATTGCAAGTGAGTTTCTATCAAAAGCATGAGAAAACATTTTTATGAACTAAATAAATTCTATTTGAGTGGGGTGATCCAGCCACCCAAAGAAATGAAATTGCTTACGTATTTTTCACGTAAGCAGAAAAGATAATGTGAGAGTTTAGATTTGTTTTTCCCATGTGATTCCACCACCAGTTCTTACTCTGAGAACCCAACTCTCTGAGTTAACTCTATGGCAAAATCTGAACTAATCCTAAACTTGTTTTTGGAAATGGTCAGGAATTCTTCTGCCTTATTCATTTAGGAAAGATTGCAATATCTTTTAGCATTCTTCCACACTGCTCAGTTAGTGCTATCCTCCTGACTGTAAATCCTGTTGTGGTCCACTAGCAGCCTGCAGAGCTGGGAGCGGAGTTGGACAGTGAGGAGGCTGGAGAGGAACATGGGCCAGTCCTGGAGTCTGGGGAAGGCCCGGATGAGGGCTCTGCGTCGGAGGCAGAGATGGGGCCAGGGCGTCCGCACAGTGATGTGCGGACTCCGGAGCCTCCAGAGTTGGACAGCAGAGAGGCAGAGGAACAGGAGGAGCCTGTTCCTAGTGCACGCATGCACAGAGCTGCCAGAAGGCACAAACAGTTAAAACAAAAGCGACGACTCGGGAGTAAGGCCTGGAGATGATTGGCCCCTCCCATAAGGCTTAAAAGAGGAGCAAAGGCACGTGGGCACTTTGCAGGAAAACAACATTGTTAATTTTGTTCCCAGTCGGCATATCTGTTTGATTCTGGAATCCGTGTGGTTTTGCCAAGTAGGTCTTTGGCAGAGTGTCAAGGGAGATAAAGGTTGGTGATTATCCCGAAGGACTTCTCCTGAAGGACTTTTTGCAACTCATTGGGACTCAGCTGTGAATGAATGTAATTCACAGCTGTTGCAATAAAAGAGGTTTTTGGGACTACTCCTGTGTTTTAATGACTCAGGAAGCCTAGGTCACAACAAATCCACAGAAAACTGATCAAAGGTTTTGCTTTCCTTATAGTCAATCCCAATTGTCTGTGTTCTGGTTTGCACCCAGGGGATGGTGTTGGTATTTCACATTCCGGGAAGGGGGACTCCCCATCTTCCCAAACTGAAGCTGAAGCTCAAATACTTTGGCCACCAAATGAGAAGATAAAACTCATTGGAAAGGACCCTGGTGTTGGGAAAGATTGAAACAAAAGGAGAAGGGACGGACGGTTAGATCATGTCATCAATGCAATGAAAATGAATTTGAGCAAACTCTGGGAGACAGTGGAGGACAGAGAAGCTTGGTGTGCTAAGGTCCATGGGTCAGAGAGAGTGTCAGGCCCGCAAAGAGTCAGACACAACTTAGCAACTAAACAACTACAACATCTTCCAAAAGAGAAAAACCATTTGCCAATCACAGCACTACAGGTAGTCCAACCACAATTGAGTCCTGAGTGAGAAATTTGTTTAAATGGGTTTTGCCTCATTTTACAACTTTTTTTGCTGCAGTTGTTAAGTGAATCACTGCAGTTGTTAAGTTAGTAACACTGTCAGGTGTGGAAGCCATCTTTTACATTGGCTCTTTCAGGCCTGCCACATTTAGTGCTGTGGGAAACTAGGATGGGGGAATTGTATGAGATATCTAGCCATAATAACATTCTTTTTTCTCTGGAAGTCAAGGATATCCAGCCTGCACCTGGAGTGGCATGACTGGGAGGCATCTCCAGTTGGGACGGTGCATTGATTGGACCATGTGATGGACATGTGGGTGCAGGGGAACGGACTTTGGGTGAGGAAAACCTGGAAGCTTTCAAATTTGGGGTTTCCCAGATGTGCCAATATGACATCTTTAATAAAATGGAACTTTGAGGAACTTCTAGCCTCGGAGTCTTCTTTCGTTGGGGGTGTTACTTGGAACCCTGACATTAACCCAAAACACGGTTGTTAAGTGAATCTGGCTTCCCCGTTGACTTTGCTTGTCAGAAGGGCGCAAAAGGGGATCAGGTGACTCTGGGACACGGCAACCGTCATAAATATAAGTCAGTTGTCAAGTATCTGAATTTTGATCACGTGGGGATGCTGCAACAGTTGTAAGTGTAAAAAACGGTTGTAAGTCACTTTTTTCAGTGCCGTTGTTACTTTGAACAGTCAGTAAACAAACTTTTGTAAGTCAAGGACTCCCTGTACTCTGATTGGCAATGCTTTAACCATCTCTTATTGCCCTGGCCCCCCAAATCCTAGGGTTCAGGCCCCAGAAAAGTGGCAGGCAAAGGAGATTTGAAGGCTTCTTAGCTGGCCCACTGCTTTGAAACTTAAATCTCAGAAATTCTTCTAGTCTTCTCCTCCAGCAATATTCACAGTATGTAGGTTCACAGTAGGTTTTATAAGAGTGCTATGCTGTGTTATGTCGTGCACGGTAAAGCAGATGCAACTTCATTCCACAGCAAATTGAAAGATGCCATAATACACACTGTGGTTTCTACTATATATTCAGTCACATTGGAAGATTCCTAATTCCATACAAACTACTCAAAATGAGGCAGCAATATGGCTTTTGTCCATTACTGCTAAGGATCAAAAAGAGAATTCTCAATATAATAACACCTAATAGTCCAGTTTCTGATTGATACCCACACCACCTTTTAACACAAGTTATGAACAAGCATAACAAAAATTAAACTAATGGAAGGAAGAGCAGAGACACCTTTCTTATCAGCAGCTGAAAACAAATTCCCTGTAGATAAGATTACCAGAATATAATTTCTTTAGGTTTTATTTTGTTACATTTTAAAAGAACAACTTTAGTTCACACATGAAGGCATTTTCCTCTCCTGGAACAAGAAGTATCCTAATTTTTTTTGTCCCTTTGTCTGACAAATGCATGTTCTTCAATGCTCCTCTGACCATAATGTTCTTTGAAAAAAGCAGAATTGCTATTATATAATATGCTACCTTTCTGAAGAGACTCCTAATTGCTAAATCAATTGACAAAAAAATACAGCCTTTGTTAATAAATGAGGTGGGTGGCAGGGATGGGTTCTACTTACCTTTATTACCGGTTCACAACGGGAGTGCTTCACTTGCTTGCGCGCCTTGCTTCTGCGCATACGCAGATCGCTGATGATGACATCCGGGGTGGTGGGCGGAGCCTCCCGCCAGTTTTACTACCGGTTCTTGCGAAACGATCCGAACCGGGGGCAACCCACCAGGGGTGGGTGGGTGTCAAGCCAGTGAGACTGGAAGTTAAGGGCGTAGCTCTTAACCGTCGACCGGTGTCAAACTCGCCACATGAATTGCCGTCACATGACGGTTGCAAAGGTTTTTCCCATTCGCGCAGCTAGGGTGGGCATGGTCTGTGTGTGATGCATCTGGCCCACAGGCCACCAGTTGGCAACCCTGGCATAGCAACAATGTTTCTCAACCTTTGCAACGTAAGAAGTACGGACTACAACTCCCAGAATTCCCCAACTGCCTACCCACTCAGAAAAGCAACGGGGCAGCTCATCATTATGAAGGTTTAAGTATTAGAGAATAAAGAGACCTCCTCAGGAAGGGGAATTGGGAGTAAGTAATCCGTTTAACCACAATCAATTGGAGCATTACAATATCTTGATTGTACAAGATTCAGTTTCATCAGAAAAGCACTGCAGGCAAAGGAATTTCTATGATATGTTTACTTAAAAACACACATGTACAAACTGAGCATAAATTTTCATTCCAACAAATGTCTGAATCAACTATTAGATTTCCAGAAGAACCCATATTGCCACTGAATTCCCTGCTCTTTAATTTATCCTCAGTCCATTTATTATTATGCTGGGATACAACTGATGCTTGTAAAGGCACAGCTTTACTATGCTTATCTTGATCTGATAAAATCGCTCTAATGGTCTACTGAGTCATTATTTCCTGAGGGCTTCTCCTAACTAAGCCATTATCCTGGAACAGCTCACATTTCAAAAGGAATAATTCAAATCGTAAAGTTTCGGTCGCTGTGCTTCCTTCTTAAAAAGCACACAGGAAATTTCAGTACCAGCATCAAACAAGCAACGAGATATTATCATTACTAAAAGCCTGCACCGAGTAGCCAAAGGAATAAAAGAAGCTTTGAAATATGAAACATGACAAAACTACTCTTTAGCGGGAAGACTCCCCACATGACAGAATGATCTGTGCAATAAGGAACTTTTAGGGCCAAATGTGTAATCTTGCTATTAATGGCAAATAATTATCTCCAGGAACTGTTTGAATTCAACTTTCAAGTTCAAAAGTACCAGACCATAACAGATGAAAAACAGGCATTTTGTGTTTCAAGCATAGTGTGCGTGTATGTCAAAACCTGCAAGGCAGAGGATGCAGTGCTGATGCCCCATCCTTTCTCATGCATGTGTCATACAGCCGCACATACAAAACAAGCAGACTTTTTGAGCATCACACTTGTACCTACCGGTACCTTCTTGCTCCCCTGCTAACATTGCTGTTTCGCAGAAGTAAAATCAGTTCTATAAAGTACAAAAGCTGCAGAAGTAAAAGTAAGTTCTGCTGCTCGTGCAGAATTAGACTGTTGTTGATAGCAGCATATTAAAATCAGTGATTCTGTGAAAATGTCTATAGATCCCTCACATCCTGGACATAAACTGTTTCAATTTCTCCCCTCAAGATAATGCTATAGGGCAGTGATGGTGAACCTTTTTGGCACCGGGTGCCCAAACTGGAATGTGCATACATGTGCATGTGTGTGCCGGAGCGCCGAAGTGCCGGAAACCCAAAGACCAGCTAGCCGGTGTGTGCATTTGTGTTTTTTGGCCAGTT
Source organism: Pantherophis guttatus (assembly GCF_059756535.1). Lineage (NCBI taxonomy): Eukaryota > Metazoa > Chordata > Lepidosauria > Squamata > Colubridae > Pantherophis > Pantherophis guttatus. The sequence goes on along the minus strand of NC_142063.1, from coordinate 275,075,116 downwards.
TTGGGGCATTTTCAGGCCATTTTTTGGGCCGAAAATGGCCCTGAAAACAGCTCAAAAATGGCCCTGAAAACAGCTCAAAAATGACCCTGAAAATGGCCCACAAACGGCCTAAAAACAACCTGAAAAATGGCCCGGAAAATGGCCCAGAAAATGGCCTGAAAAACAGCCTGGTTTTTGGCAGTTTTTCAGGCCATTTTCCAGCGCTCCAGCGCCTGCAAAAAGCAGCTGGCAATGGCGCGCATGCCCACAGAGAGGGCTCTGCGTGCCTTCTCTGGCACATATGCCACAGGTTCGCCATCATGGCTATAGGGCATTGCAGCCAAAACAATTAGACACAAGGACAGTTTGTTCCCCCATGCCATCACTCTGCTAAACAACTAATTCTCACAACACTTTCAAACTATCTAGGGCTGTATTACTATTATCCTTCTCATATTTCCTATTACCTATTTCCTTATCTTCTTATGACTGTAACTTAGCTGCTTGTATGGTGGTGGCACCGCCACAGTAGTTACAATGCGGTACTGCAGGTTACTTCTGCTGATTGCTGGGTGCCAGTAGTTTGGCAATTCAATTCTCACCAGCTCAAGGTTGACTCAGCCTTCCATCCTTCCGAAGTTGGTAAAATGAGGACCCAGATTGTCAGGGGCAATATGCTGACTGTGTAAACCGAAATAACAGCTTTTATTTTGTACAAAGAAGAGCTGTAGTGAACCTATTCCATATGCATATAGACAATAAACATGCAAAGACAAACCTAGGTAAAGTTTGTCTAGGATCTTATACACTCATTTAGCCAATCAGAGACAAAGTTTGGTACCAACGTGGTTTTTTATCTTCAAAGGTTTCTGTCTTCAGGCCCGTTTCTGTCTTCAGACCTACCTTATCTATGGAGCATCCCTATAGCCCTGTCGGAGCCAGGTTTCCCTCCCTGGCCAAGTTGTTTATTCAGCAGAATGCTTTCAGGTAACTCCCTGCTGTGGTTCCCTGATCTATGGGGCCTGATATTCCTGGGTAGCGATTTCTTTTATATTTTCAAGGATATGCCTAGGTTTGAATGAAAGAACAGAAGCAAGACACAATAGCAAGATAACAAGCTTTGCACTAATGCCAACCAGTATCAAAGCTACAATTTACTAAGCTAGAATTAATTCCTAACAACTAATTTCTGACAATATACAATATAAGCAGAAGCCAATAACAAAGTTAAATTCCTAACAAATGATTTCTAGGAAATGTATCATATCAGAAGCAAACAGCAATTATTCATTTGATCACTAATATATAGTAACACAAGCAAAGCAATTAATAAAAAAGCAAATAGCTAATATTAATTTGATCGCTATACTCCTTCACTAGCATGCTTTATGTTGATTTCTTGTTTAGTATCTTATGACTATCACTGAGTGTTGCATCTCATGATTGATGGTGACTGTATTTTGATGATGATGATGTTCATGTTTTATCACTTGTATGCTTGCATGTACACTGAGAACTTATGCACCAGAGACAAATTCCTGGTGTGTCCAATCACACTTAGCCAATAAAGAATTGTAGTAATTCAAAAATTCGTCAGAGAAAGGATCCTAGGTACACATGCAGGGACTCCATGGGACCATCCAAGCGGAAAGCGGGTTTCCTCTCTTTCCCAAGCGCCTGCATGCACAGAAGCAAAGCTTTCCAAGTTGGCCACTCTCGGAGTTGCACGGCGGGCCGAAGTTCTCCCTCAGCGTAGAGAAGAGCCGCCTTGGCGTCGGATCCCTGGGCTTCTAGGTACTTCAGGCGGCTGCTTCGTTTCTTCCGTGGCTGCAGAGAGTCCGGGAACCTCTAGGGGCCGCCCTTGAGCACCCGAGAAAGGCAGCCCGGAAGTCGTCGGGCGGAAGTGCCTCGTTTGTCCGTCCCTCCCCCCCCTCAGCCGTCCGTCCCCCAGGAGGAGGCGGGTTGCGGGGACGTGGCTGCTGCGGTCGGGCGCGATGAATCTGCCGCGGGGACCCGACAACTTGTGCTTCGATAAGGATGAATTTATGAAGGTGAGGCGGGCGGGAGGATTCGGGAGACGGAGGGGGGCTGGGCCGAAGCCCCGGCGCTGGGCTGGGGAGGCAGCTGGAGGGCAACGGAGGCCGAGTCTCTCTCGGGGCTCCCGTCCAGGCGGGCACCTGCCTTCACCCGGAGCTCCTCCAAAGGCAGAGGCGGGAGCGGCTCCCCTTGCTCCTTCAAGGCCAGAGAAGCCGCGCTCTTTATTTGGGTTTTGTGGGTGTGTCGGAGAGCTCCGCACTCGGTCGAGGGAAAAACCTGCGCTCCGGTGGGTTGTGCTTTCAAAGGCGGCGACGTTTTCCCTCCAGGGGATTCTGTCTGGTGGGGGGGGGGGAAGCAGCCCCGACTTGGATCTCAAAAGTTTAAGCAAGAGTCCAAATTGGTTTAATATTTTTGTGGGAGAAATGCTCAAGGAATACCCGGACTGGGTTGAGGAATCAAAAACAATCCAGGAGGCAGGAGGAGTAAAACCACTTTTATATTGTCAAAAAAAGAATCCACGAAGTGCTCGGGAGACTCCAAAGAGACTCTATTTTTTATGAAACCGTGTAAATTGGCTTGTTAATGTGTTGTAGTCTTGTGTATGATTTGATGTGTGTGTGTTTGTGTGTATGCTTGACAACAGGCAAGGGTGGCATGATATTGTTTATCTGGTTTATATGTCTGATTACAAGTAGCCCTCAACACAATTGAGCCCAACATTTTTAAAAAAGTTTTTTATTAGTAATTAGTAAAATAGTAAAAATTAAAAACATTGGACATCACTGGTCTCAAGGATCTTATTGATTGATTGGTTGGTTGGTTCGATTTATATGCCGCCCTTCTCCGGAGACTCAAGGCGGCTTACAATGCGTTAAGCAATAGCCTTCATACTTTTGTATATACCTACTTAGTAGGGCTTTCGGGGGCCCCCATAAGCGGTGTTCTTTTTTATACAAAGTCAGCTTATTGCCCCCACAATCTGGGTCCTCATTTTACCTACCTCGAAAGGATGGAAGGCTGAGTCAACCTTGAGCCTGGTGAGATTTGAACTTGCAGTAATTGCAGGCAGCTGGTGCTACTTAACAGCACTTTAGTCTGCTGCGCCACCAAGGCTCTTAAAGTGGTGGATCTTCCAACACTTTAAGTTAATACATAATATACCAATGATGATATAATATATTCCTTACACCTTATACATTATTTAAACATAGTATAATATTAATCATTTATACCTTATTCCTAAACAATTATACATATCTATACCTACATATACCTATCTATACAATTCACATACATATTTATCTATAATAATGTATATAATTCTAGTCTAACACTACACATTTGTCTCGGCTATCCTCCTTTTATCTAACCATAAAATCTGGGCAAAATTCTATGAATGGTTAGATAAAAAGAGAATTGAGCCCAACATTTCTGTTGCTAAGCGAGACATTAAATGAGTTTCGTCCCATTTTACGAGTTTTCTTGCCACCGTTGTTAAGTGAATCACTGCCATTGATAAGTTGGCAAGACGGTTGTTAAGTGAAGCGGTCTTCTCCATTGATTTTGCTGGTCAAAAGGTCGCAAAAGCTGGACCCCATGACCTTGGGACAGAGCAATGGTCATAAGTATGAAGCATCTGAATTTTGATCACACAATCATGGGGATGCTATAAAGGCCGTAAGTATGAAAAATGGTCATAAGTCACTTTTTTTAGTGCCATTGCAACTTTGAACAGTCACTAAATGAAATGTAAGTCGAGGAGAGCTGGGTAGTTCACAACTGATTAAAAACAACCCAGTGACAGATGGTCCTTGCTTACTAAGCATTTAATAAAGATTCAGCAGCACTGAATAAGTAGACATACAACTGCTTCTCAAAAGTTGCGGCTGTCACAGTGTCCCTATAGTTGCATGATTACAGTTTAAGCATTTGGCAACTGGAGCACGTCCACAATGGATGCAACTCCTGTGGTCACATGATCACCACTTGCAAAATTTTCTGCTGGCTTCCCACAAGCAAAGTCAGTGGGAAATTGGCAGGAAGTTGCAGGTCGTGGTCACGGAATGTCATGCATAATGACTCCAGCTAAAACTGCCGTCGTAAGCCAGACATGGTCATAGGATTTTTCACTTTATGAATATGTTGCTTAGTGATAATTACGAGTCCCAATTGCAGTCAGTAAGTGAGGAGCACCTGTAAAAACTAATTAAATATACAAGCAGAAAACTAGTGGTCAGTTTGAAATAAAAATACGGATAGTCCTCAACTTACAAAACCTCATTTAGTGACTGTTCAAAGTTACAGTGGCACTCAAAAAAATGACTTACAACCGTTTTTCACACTTATGACCATTGCAGCATCCCCATGGTCACATGATTAAAATTCAAATGCTTGGCAACTGACTCATATTGCAATGTCCCAGGGTCCCCTTTTGTATCCTGACAAGCAAAGTCAGTGAGGAAGCCAGATTCACTTAACAATTGCGTCATTAACTAAACAATGGCAGTGATTCACTTAACCGTGATAGGTCATAAAATGGGGCAAAATTCACTTAACAAATGTCTCAGCAACAGAGATTTTGGGCTCAATTGTGGCTGTAAATTGAGGACTACCTGTAACCATGATCATCAACAGAATCTATCCTTGTGTCAGCTCAATACAGCCATTGTATTGTAAAAGCTCTCCACTATTGCCAGGCCATCATAAAACTTCATAAAAGTTTTTGTGTGTAAAATTCCTACAGATATCTGATTAATCAATCATATTATTGGCGATCGTTATTTATATCTTGGTTATTTCTTGTAAGCTTCACAAAATTGTATTGAGTTGGGCAGGAATATAAATTCTTTAAATGTTTAAAAATTAACTACTGTGATATAGAATAGTAGATTAAAATATATATATTCTGCCTGCATTCCAGAAGGTTAAGATGGCATATGTATAAATTCTTGTCTCTCCTACCACATATCCCTTTTTTTTCCCCTGTGAGGTAAATCATGTTAAGAGATAGTAATCGGTCCAAAGTTATCCAGTTCATTTAATTAATAATTCTAACTATTAGATCACAATAGCTTTAAGAGTGAGTAGAGTTTTGGTCTGACTCAACATAAGAATATTCCTTAAACTAGATTCTTGCATCAGGTTATTTTTATATAGAATGTATGGTCCTATAGAAAAAATTATATACATTGGGATAAAACATCCAACAGCTATCTCTTGGCTCCCAAGATTTTTTGACTCCCAGTTATTTAAGAATAAGGGCAAGAAATTTCTTCTTTTCCACATAACCATTACTGAAGTGAAAAAAGATAGAGCTGGGTTTTTTTGCATGCAAAAGGATACAATTGCAACTCCATTTCAGTGTTCAAATTGTTGAGCAAAAAAACTAAGAGTGCCTTTAGCATCCATCTTTAGCAGATGGATGTCATAAGCTCACAAAACTCACAAAAAAGCTCACAAACCTTTGGCCTAAGTAAAATAACCTCAGGTGGCAAGAAGTGTTATCTAAAAACACAGAGTTCCATGAATATATCAGTGTATCACAAATTGACTTTAAATATACTGAGTTTAAGTCAATAATATGATACAAGATGTTCTTGATTACAAAATTTCTCTTGCCCAAGTAAAATGTTGATTGCCATGTGATTTATCACAGCCCAGCACATTGTATATTCAATTTCGGGGAGCCCGGGGGGAGTCTCAAGAGAAAAAATTGTTAAGCTATTTTGTGGGAAGTTGTTCTAATGACAAAGCTTAGTAATGATTTAAGAATAATGGAGAAGATGATTATATGAATTAATCATTTGGTTCTATTTATGTAACTTAAGTTCTTAATATGGTAGTAAAGAAAAATGTAGGAAAGATACCATGGCAGATTTTAGATTATTTCCAATTCCTTTAGATGCCCTTCTTTATACTCATTTTATAGAGGATCTGTATAGAGGATTTTGCAAAGATCTCTTATATCTCCTATATGATGAATGTTGTCTAGTTTTACTTATCAAGTTCACATTTCAACTTAGTTTCTGATTGTAATACTATTGTAATGTAAAATGATGCTAGATATTGTGTAGTCGCTTGTCAAATTCACTAGGAATACAGTGTAAAAGTTAAACACACCCAACAAATTCTGCAATTATGTAGTTATATTGGTGTCTATTTAATTCTTTATTCACATTATTGAATTCTTTGTTGGTGTAGTCTGTTAACATAGAACAGTATTTTACCACTTGATTATAATTTATTTAGTAGTTCTTTGTAGATTTTAGTTCTATAGGGATTTTACAATTCTATGTTACAGATTTGTCCCCTTCAAAAAAAATATATACTACTTATGATTCTTCCAAGAGAATCCTTGCTCTAAACCATATTAAATTGACTATTTAATATTTTCATTTCTTTAAGCAAAAGGAAGAAAAGACATGGTTACATTATAGACTTGGTGGATTATCATGAAAACATTTTAACTCTGTCACTGGATTGAATTCCATAATGTTGATGAATCTTTGAGGGACGCCATGATAGTTTGAATAAGATTATTCAAATAGTCGCCCAGAGTTATCCTGTGTTAAGATGGGCGGCCAATAAATTCAATAAATAAATATCGTGTGTACATATGGAGAAAATGGAAGACAAATTGAACTTGAAATTATATCAGTGCCTAGCTATTCAAATATTTGGTTCACTAGTTATTACATACAACTCTGTATCCTTCTCTTAATCATTGGAATGCTTGCTTGTTGTATAGTGCGGTGTGAGAGCTCAGTGATTAAGATGCTGAGTTTGTCAGGTGAAAAGCCGACAGCCTAGGTTTGAGACCTGAGCATCGTGCGACAGAGTGAGCGACTGTCTTTGCCTAGCTCCTATCCACCTATCAATTTGAAAGCATGCAAATGCAAGTAGATAAATACTTGCCACTTTGGTGGGGAGAAAACAGCACTCTGCCCTGTCATGCTGACCTGACTGTGGAAATGTCTTTGGACAGCTCTGGCTCATGGCCTTGAAATAGAGATGACCGCTTCCCCTGATAGTCAGTAACGACTAGCAAAATAAAATCTGCAGGGAGCCCTTTCCTTTCTTAATTAACTGTACTTGTATCTGATCCTGAGATCTTGGAATATATGCATCCCAGGTAGAATGATGCAGAATTTGTTACAAATGCATTTGGCTTGAAAAGAATAGTAAAGACATAAGTAGATGTTGTATTAGACCTAAATTCAATACTTATTTAAATTTATTTAAAACATTTATATACCCATTTTATAGCCAAGTCTGGGAGGCTCACAATCAAAATTTAAAGCAACATACAAAAGCATATTAGATCTATAAGAGTTGACATATGAAAAACAATAAATACTTCCGAATAGTCAAACTTCTGGTGTGTGCAGTCATCAAATCTTATTCCAATGCTTGGGGGGAAAGCCAGTTGTTCAAAGCTTTATGGAAGGCTAGGAGGATAAAGACCTGCCAAAATTCAGGGGCCAGAACGTTCCACAGAGCAGAAAAGGTGTACTTCCTAGCTCCCGTCAATTGGAAATATTTAGAAGAGACAAGGAGTGGGCCCATCCTAGGTGACCTGGTAGGAATGGATAGAAGTCCCTAGAGGAAGGCAGTCCTGCAGATAAACTGGCCTTGTGCCATATAGGTGTAGGACCAGGATGAGCCGAGAGAGGGGTCAAACACAGCAGCATCAGCCTCGGGTCCCTTCGCTCCCACAAAGGATCTAAGTCCACCTTAATTTCCACTGATTCTTACCTACCAGCAATTTGTTTTGACCATTAGTAGTTCAGATTCTGGGAGTGAGCTTAAGCTTGCAATAAACCTTTATTTTCATTTGAACTGCCTGGATTCCTTGATTTCCTGCGCTTGACAATAATAGGTCTTTAAAGATGATGACCACCAACTTGAATTGCACCTGGAAAGGAACTGGAATGTATTCTAACAGTGACTAAATAGATGCCTGTGTGAAGGCCAAATGGGCGATATTCTTGATATTCAGAATCAACCTCGATAGTTTTCTTTGAAGACTGCCCAGATTGGTGGTCATCATTATATATTGTGGTATTGAATTCTCTAGTTTGGAAAGCAAGAAAGACAATACTACCATGTTTCCCCGAAAATAAGTCCCTGTCTTATATTTTTTTCCAACCCTGAAATAAGCGCTCAGCCTTATTGCCATGCGCTCACAACCCCGATTGGGCTTATTATCAGGGGATGTCTTATTTTGGGGGAAACAGGGTAACACCTAAAATCTCCCTATCATTTAGCTCCACTTGATGATTTTAGATTTTATTTTTTCCAATCAAGCCAAATTTTATATCCCCAGCCAAGACCAACAACAATGGTTACACAGCATGGATATACTTAGTGTTGAAGTCCTTGCTATACCCGCAGAAAGGTTAAGAGCGTACACTGATCTCTGAATACAGAGCCCCTCCATTGCTTCCTTAGAATGAGGATCAAATGCCTCCCTACACTCTTCCCAAATTGTCATATGTAATTTTTTCTCTTATTAAAATGAACCCCAAACAACCTAGAATAAACTCAAAACAAAAGTTTATTTATGGCTCCACCCTGTTCTTCAGCAGGACAACTTTGAAAAGGGCATCAAGATTATCAGTTCATTATCTCTTCAGGAAGTTTCATAAGCATATCAGTTAAATATCAATTAAACTATCACTTGGTGGGATGCAGAAAGCAGATCATCTCTTTCATAATGCCTGCCCTCTGCAGGATGATTCCCTCAAAGTTTGTATAGCTCTCACCTTAAAACCTGCTTCTTTCCCCACGATTTGAGTCAAGAGTCGGTAACGGACCCTTTGTGTTATGCTTTTGTTTCTAAATAATCAATTGTTTTCCCATTCTCTCTCATTTCAGGATATATAGATATAATAGATGTAGATATAGATAGCTCTATAATGCAAACTACCCAGTGTCAAAGCAGATTGGGGTGACCTATGTATTTCATAAATAAATAAATATTGCTTTTTAAAAAAAATAAAGAATTAGAGTTTGTATGATAGATCATTTCTCAATAATTATGCTTTTTTATACTTTTCTCTTTCGCAGCCAGACTTTGATGTTGATCACTTTGTCTCCGAGTGCAGAAAACGTGTTCAGCTGGAAGAACTTCGTGATGATCTTGAATTATACTACAAGCTTCTTAAAACTGCCATGATTGAATTAATAAACAAGGATTATGCAGACTTTGTTAATCTCTCTACCAACCTGGTAAATTGATAGACTGCCTTATGTGTGTTTAGTGCACAGTTATAGCATTTATATTATATATTCCCCAAGCAGCTAAGATTAAATATGCCATAGAAAGAAATGCCACTGCAAAAAAAAAAATATTTATGATGGAGTCCAATTTAAATCAACAGTAGTTAAGTTAGTTATGTGACTGGTTATGCTATTAGTTTCAATATGACTTTAAGAGTTTCTGGTCTAGTTCCAAGCTATTTAACAGGCTGCCTGCAGTCTGATAATGTACCCTGTTGAGAAGAGAGCATGCTGTACATAGTAGATGCACATTTTAGCACGTAGGCTCTCCAGAGCAGGCAATTTAATTGTGACCTAAATAAAGAATAATTTGCTGATTTGCTACCAAGATGCATATTTATTTATTTATAAAATGTATTGGCTGCCCATCTTACTACAGGGTATTTTGTCTGTTTTTTTTTTCTGTCAGTAAGTATTTCATTTCAAAAGTTAAGCACTGAAAAATTTGTACCATACATCAATTAAATATGCAAATGCCATGATACCATAGGAAACATCTACCAGTAGAAAATCAGATATGTATAATAAAGCCAAAATGTCGCAAAAGTATTAAAAAATAAGTGATTAAGAAATACAAACTCCCCAAGGATGGAAGCATTCTCAGCCACAATGACATCAAAATGACCAAAAAAATAAATAAATGTGGTGTGATACAGTGGTGGGTTTCAAATTTTTTTACTACCGGTTCTGTGGGCGTGGCTTGATGGGTGTGGTGGGGAAGGATACTGTAAAATCTCCATTCCCTCCCGATCAGCTGGGACTTGGGAGGCAGAGAATAGATGGGGGTGGGGCCAGTCAGAGTTTTTACTACCGGTTCTCTGAACTACTCAAAATTTCCGCTACCGGTTCTCCAAAACTGGTCAGAACCTGCTGAAACCCACCTCTGGTGTGATATCAAAATACAAACTCTACCCTTTTATATTGTATGTAAGTAGTTTACATGACTGGCAACACATGTGTTTTATCTCTTGACTCCCCCCCCCCCATCATCCTTCTATGAAAACTGGTTATGTAATAAAGCTAATGCTGGTATTAGGACTAAAATGGACAATCCCTAGAAATATTGTATAAACAAGAAAAGTGGACTTTAGATACATTTTTAAACATTTGTTCTCAGTAGAAATTGAGTACAGAATCAGTATTACATGCCCAATGTTTATGCTTAGTTTTAACATTAAAAAATTAAATTTAGAAAACAGTAAAACACCAACAACGGTAGAAAATATCAGTAAAGAAGTGAGACAAAAAAGAAGAAATACATACCTAAAAAAATACCTTTGATTTTTTTTTTTTAACTGTTCATTGATAGTAATATGTTTTGGGAATTTCTTTAGGTTGGCATGGACAAAGCCCTTAATCAGCTTTCAGTGCCTTTGGGACAGTTGCGAGAAGAAGTTATGGTATGTTCTGACATATTTTCTCATGTATAGGCCATAGCTGCCTCGTGGATATTTTGTAATCTTGTAAATAAAGCTTTATGGACAATTTTTTTGGGGGGGGGAATATCTATTTGGAGCAAAAGGTTAAATATTTTAAGAACATCTCTGGATGGTGAGAAAAACCTTGAAAATAATAGAACAGCGTTTAATTATAGTTATTATGCATTTATCTATTTATATCCCACCTTTATTATTTTTATAAATAATGTCAGGTGATCAACTATTTATTTGTGTGTTTATATTATTATTATTATTATTATTATTATTATTATTATTATTATTATTATTATTATTATTATTTTATATAGATACCGCCCAAAGGACTCGGGGCGGTGTACAGCCAAAATTAAATATCATAGTTAAAATTAATTAAAATCATTAAATAGTTTTGGCCGAATTTTAAAACCCAAAGTTAGAACCCAATTTAAAATCATTCAATTAGACAGCCCCGCCTGTCGGAACAGTAGGCTCTTGAGGGCACAGTGAAAGACCCGGAGATCAGAGATGTTACGAATATCCGGGGGCAATTTATTCCAAAGGGCAGGGGCTCCGACAGAGAAGGCTCTCCTCCTGGGTGTCGCCAGCCGGCATAACTTGGCCGACGGCACCCTGAGGAGTCCCTCTCTGTGGGAGCGAACTGGTCGGTGGGAGGCTGTTGATGGCAGACGGTGGTCCCGTAGATATCCTGGTCCTATGCCATGGAGCACTTTAAAGGTGGTAACCAACACCTTGAATTGCACTCAGAAGACCACTGGGAGCCAGTGCAGCTCGCGCAGGAGAGGTGTTACATGGGTGTAACGAGGTGCGCCCATAACCACCCGCGCGGCCGCATTCTGGACCAGTTGGAGCCTCCGAGTGCTCTTCAAGGGGAGCCCCATGTAGAGAGCATTACAGTAGTCCAGACGGGAGGTGACGAGGGCATGAGTGACTGTGTGCAAGGCATCCCGGTCCAGAAAGGGATGCAACTGGCGGATCAGGCGAACCTGATAAAAAGCCCCCCTGGCTACGGCCATCATGTGCTCTTCTAAAGACAGCCGTGAGTCCAGGAGGACGCCCAGATTGCGAGCCCTGTCTGTGGGGGGCAGAGATTCACCCCCAATAGTCAGCGATGGCACCAGCTGACTATACCGGGACGCCGGAAGCCATAGCCACTCAGTCTTGGAAGGGTTGAGCTTGAGCCTATTTACATGCCACCTGTTTTACATGCCACCTGTCTTACTTTGCAAAGTGACTCTGGGTGGCTTACAATTAAAATCATAATAGTTGTTGTGATTCAGACCATAATAATCAACATAGCTAATACTCCTTCCTTTTTCTGTTTTCCCCACCACCTTTCCTGTGAGGTGACTGACTGGCCCAAAGTCACTCAACCAGCATTTATCTGTAATCCAGGACTAGAATTTATGATATAATGGTATCTTGCCAGGGCCAGGAGACCAACCAGCTATTATTCATTAAAAGCTAAATTTTCCAAAGTTATGTATCTGATTAAATACTTTTTTTTCTCAAAGAATAGACAATTGGATTTGTAAATCAATACTTAATTCAAGACATATTAAACACACATCTACTCATATTACTTTTGTGGATGTCTGCATGGTATTATATTTCATTAGCACGTAGGTCTGTTCAAATTATCTTTTTCTGCTGAGCTGAAATTTAAAAGTGCCTAAATCAAACTTTGCCTTACATTGAATAAGAAGAGCAAATAATCAGTTCTTTGGGATGTTATGGTAGGCATACTATATATGATGAGATTTTTCCCCCAAGTTAAAATAACTGGATTGAGAGCTCGGCAAATGATTTCTAATACCTGAGACTTACTTTGTATTTTTTTAATTAAGCAATTTTAACTATAGTCCCACACATTGTATTTTTGTTGAACACCTGTTTACTCCAGGAGAAAGGCTAAAAAAAAAACCAACTGAATTTTCTCTATCTTTTCTAAAAAGACTTAATTTGTGATCTACCAAACTCCCAGACTTTATTACAAGAACTGTAGCTAAGCCAGGCACCTCCTATCTTGTACGTATGCATTTTGTTTTTCCTGGCTATGTGCAGAATTTTACATATCCTGACACTGAACAACATTTTGTTGAATAGGGTCCAATGTTCACATTTATCAAGATTCTTGATATAATACATCATAAATCAGCATGCTCATAAAATCAGACATCATAATCAGCATGCTCATAAAATATTCAGAAGACACAAAGCTTGGGGGAATTGCTAATATCACCGAAAATCAGGCTGATTCTTGGTGGTATTAGCAATACCCACAAGCTTTATGTCACCTGGGTATTTTATGAGCATGCCTTCTATTCCCTCATCTAAGTCATTTATGAAGATATCAAACAGTATTGAGTCCCAGACAGAACCTGAGCTACTTTGCTTCATATCTCCTTCCATGTGGACACTAAGGATCATGTGTTGGTTACTGTTGTTCAGCCAGCTGTGAATCTGGCAATATTTCCATCTAGCCCACTTTCTTCCAGTTTGTTAAGAAAAAACCATGGTGTAAATTAAGTGTTTATTACATATGTAAGGCCACCCAACTCTACACAAAACAATCACAATGGGATTCAAAATGCTATCAAATGATGTTTCATTTTTAATTTTCTTTGAAGTGAATCTGGGTAGGTAGGTCTATTAAGGGAGCCAGTGTGAATAATAATTGTGCTCAGTGTTCCATTGCAGATATAGTATTTATGATCTGACCATTAAAAAGACTAGGTTTTAGAAAGCGATATACTCTATTTCCTTTTGGTTTATTTTATTCTTAGATGTATAAGTTAAGACTTTTGTGTTTTGAGAATTCAACAATGTGGATAAGAATGCTAACACAGTCAATTAAAAATAAGTCTAAGAAAGTAAGCCTTGCTTAATAATTTTTAGCTTTAGTTTGTTTGAAACTAAAAGTAGGAGCTATTATTAAGACCCAGGAGGTCATGCAGGAATAATTGGATGACCTCAAAAATTGAAATGATTGAAATGAAATGAAATTGTTGGAATGAATATGAACCAGTCATGCACAAAGATAACTGATGTAATTTGTTGACACTGGAACAATTCTTATTCTACAAAATGCCATGAGATTGTATAGTTGAAGGACTGCTTGGACACTTTTTTGGCTGAAATTTCTTGGCTTTTATTTAAGATGCTGTCAATTTGCAAAATGTATTGTGTTAATAGCTGCATGTTTTGTTGTTTGATTAAACAAACATTACGAAGCTTACACTTTTGTTGATGTTCCATAGAGCCTTAAGTCTTGTGTTAGCGAAGAAATACGTGCAATTGATGACCGTTTGTCTAAACAAGAAGATATCAGGAAAAAAAAGGTACTTGATTGCATTTGTACATCAAAGAGCAACATAAATAGGTGAAAATAAATATATCTGTCTTTTGAAATCTAATCACTAAACCATATTGGTTTTTTGAAAGCCCAGTAAAACTTGGCTGTTTCAGGACTTGAATAGAAAATTGCTATAAATGGAAATCTCTCCTGTGATGCACATGTGTTTTGTGTTTGATTATTTCTCTAGCACAAAGTTTTTTGTAGATTTATTTATTTATTTACTTACTAACTAACTAACTATTTTTGATCTTATTGTAGGTTGGTAGGTGGCTGCTCAGAGTCTTTTCTGCTCATGCTAGTTATTTGTGCTAACCTTTAAGACAGCAAAATGAAAAGTTAGCTAATTCTAGTTCCAGGTTTACCTTATTAGAAAACCCAAAGATTGTTATTTCTAATATAGTTTATATTTCCCATTTGTAATGTATAGTATGCATTCAAACATGTTCTTTAGGGAACTTATATTTTCATTTGTATATGCGTACATATGCATCACATTATGTTATTTCCTTTTAGGGTAGGCAAAATGGAAACATAGAATAAGAAATACGGTAATTAGCCTAGGAAAGTAAAGATACGAAATAAGAACTACATCTGTTTCTCCCCAATTCCATTCTCTATACCTGTCTGTCCTTCGCTTCCAACATAGCCATACACTGCTTCGTGCATTCTCTTTTATTCTTTAAGGTCTTGCTTCTCTCTTTAAAAATTTCATCAATTCCCTCCAGTTACAAATTTCTCAGTTTTCTCCTTCCTCTTGATTCATTCACTCCACTCTTATACACTGCTTTGAAATTTAATCCTTTTTCATTCTCTCAGTTCACTTCGACATACTTTTTGCTCCATTCAGAAATGTTATGTAGGCAATAGTCAGAGAAAATTGATATAGCAGAGCCAGACTATTTTAGGTTTAAAGGCAGATCAGAATCAACCTTAAAAACAGTTATTTGCTTTTTTAAAAATTAGATGTGTGTCTTGAGACTTATTCAAGTTATTAAATCAGTTGAGAAGATAGAGAAAATTCTACACTCCCAAAATTCAAAAGAAACATCATTAGAAGTAAGCAGGTATGACAATTAAATTTTATTTTCATTCACCAGTTTGTTTTTCTTTGTATATGTTTCCCATTAAGGTGTAATTGGTCTAATTATAATTATATGATAAAATAGTAAGTTTCATTAAACATTTAGAAGAACATATCTTTGCTTCCCAAAAGACCATTATGGGATAATATATTTATTTTCTCAGGGCTGTTCTTGAATAAACTAATTGAATATTGAGACTATAGATCTCTTAAAACTGTTTTCAAAAAATGCAGCCATAGTCAGAATGTTTTCCCTGAATTGCTATTACTGCTGTATGCATATCAACCAATTTAATGATTTAATTTAATATAATTTGGGTGTTTTTATATTGGTATATATGTTCGTTATAGTCTTTCTGAAATTTATATAAGTCTTCCATGTGTGATGATATTGTGTATGCCTTTTAAGACAAGGCTTTCTTCTTTACTCTGAGGGAAAACTAGTGTTTAAAAAGAAGTTCTTCTAAAACTAATTAAGATGCATACTATCAGCCACAGGTACACTATATAATTCACATGTTCCCTGTTACTAAAAGTGGCTTAAGGAATTATTTCTCTAGGTAAATGAAAGACTGTCACTCATTTATTTCTGTAAGGGGAAATAAAGGTGTGGGCCTTGGGCCACTGTAATCGTGTGATTTAGGTCTGTTCTCTCCTCTAGTAATTTCAGCCATTAAAATTCAAAGCTATTTCTTCCCAGTTGCAGAGCCTCCATATGGGATCTATTGGTCATGCTAAATTTAGTGCTCATAATTCAGAACAGATTTCAGCAACTCCTTCTACATATTTATATGTATTCTTAAACACAGGGAAAGAGAGAAATGGAGAAAATAAATTATGAACTGTTTTCTATTCTGAAGTTATGTCTTTCTGTGTGTCAATTCAAGTCCACTTCTGACCGGACAGATTTTAGAGAGGATTGCTACCGAATTCAACCAGTTGCAATTTCATGCAGTACAAAGCAAAGGAATGCCCCTTTTAGATAAGCTGAAACCAGTAAGTATATTGACTTGTTTAAACCCGCCCCGCCCCCGCCCCGCCCCCCCCAAAAAATACCCCAGCAACATTGCTTTCTATTTTATTGCTTTCTATTTATCTTTTTACTAATCAGCTTTAAATAGATTTGAGTTACATGATGCCATCCAAATGAATATGTGGTCTTTGGGGCTTATTTGAGATCAAAACAAAACTGAAAAATATAAAATATATTGGTTGTTAAAACTCCTGTCACCTAGAAAAGTCAAGGGAATGTACAGTATTTATTCAGTTTACATTTAACTTTAAATTAATGAAAAGCAATCCATTACTCAGTTATTAAATACAGTGTATTTCAATAAGTATATGCTTCAATTACTGAAGAAATGCGTCTTAAAAAATAATTGTTTGTATTTATGGTAACGTTTAGATTTGAATATTAATTAAATGGAATCTTTGTTTCCTTTTCTGTTGCTATATTATTCTCTTGCTTGCAGTAATAGAAACAATAAAGTCTCATGATGCCTTAAAAACTAACAAATGCTTTGTCACTTAAACCTCAATGGACTGTTAGTCAGCAAACCATGACTGATAATCAGTTTGTTTAATCTGATACTAATTATATTATTCTTGAGAATAATATGTATTTAAATAAATTAACAGTATTAATTAATCTCATTCATTTTTCCAATACAGTTAACAATTATCCTCATTCTATTTTGAAAATCATAGCGTATAGTTGGCATAACAGCAACACTGCAGCAATCTCTAGAAGGACTGCTATTAGAAGGACTTCAGACCTCTAACATCGACATAATACGACATTGCCTACGTACCTATGCAACAATAGATAAAACGCGGGATGCCGAGGCATTAGTTGGTGAAGTCCTTGTGAAGCCATATATAGATGAGGTAAGTGATGCTAGAGGGGACTGATGGAAGAACAGATACTATCCATATCTGAGACTCTTGTTTTTTTCAAAAGGAGGAAAAGAGTGAATTACTTTTTTATGCAAGTATTAAAGCAGAGACTGGATGGACAGAAATTGGAGATGGATATATGTTAAGGATACTTTAAATTGGATTTCTGCACTGAGCAGGGATTTGGACTCGGTGGCTCTCCCAACTCTACTCAATAGCCCTTCCAACTGATTTTCCAAAAGATAGAGCAGAAAGTAGTACGATTATTACTTGATAGAATTGAGGTTACCAGTGATAAAAGAAGGCTGTTAATTTTGTTATGTGTATTAAAAATTACACATAAATGTTTTAGGCTGAATTAACCACTATCCTCCTCCCATGAAATTAACATAATTGAGCATGCTGTATAAATACAGGGATGGGGACAAAGTGTCTTTTTTTTAAAAAAAATCTGAACTTTAGTTTGAGGTTTGACATTGAGGCTTTTTCATAGGTGATTGTAGAACAGTATGTTCAGTCTCATCCAAATGGTCTCCAGACGATGTATTCAAAATTGCTGGAGTTTGTTCCTCTCCATTGCCGTCTCTTGCGTGAGGTAACAGGAGGAGGTATTTCAAGGTAATTCAAATCTCTTTTTTTGTTGTTAAATTTTGTTAACAGATTTCTGTTAATTTCTGGTAAACAGTCTTTAAATCATATGAACAGCGGCTCTGATGGCTATGGAGAGATCTTTAGTATTCATTATCTTCAGTAATAAATAGATATCTTGTAACCTGCTGACTGTATTTTTTTGCAATGTAGCTCATTTTAATGACTAAGAAAAAATAGTGTCAATATTCTGTTCTCACTCACTTTACCATGACTAATACTTTATATTTGTGATTAATCATGCGAAAAATCACATTAGTTATATGTCATCTTGAAAATCTAGTCTTATCCTTACTTTACTTGGCATAATGATTTTTTTTTCAGTCCTACTTTCAAGTTTTTCACATAGGATTCATTTCTAACTTTTAAGAAGTATTCTGCAATCAGTTTTTCTCACCAATTTTTCTGAATGTTATCCCCAAAAATAATATTGCTGAGAGATGTAGGGCTTTAATTTAATATATTTTCATTGTGGTTTGGATAGTTACTATTGGATATATTTTAATTTCAACGTAGTATTTATGTATGTGAATGTGGCAGAGAATTATGGTATTCCTAGGCAGGACCATGAAAAGCTATAACTCCACTTGTTTCATGTTTTCTGGTTTGTTTATGAGGGCCAAAATCACCTCAAGAGATATAGCCAAGCTAATGTATTAAATTTATCACATATTATGAAAAATGGGTGATAGTTACATTAAAGAATATATAGGCTGGAAGATAGTTTGTTTCTTTCTACAATTTGTAAAATGATCTTTAAGTTTTCAAGGCAGGTTCTAACAGTTTTAAAATGATTTTCAAATTTGCATATACAATAACAGTAACAGCTATGATATACAATAAATTTCTAATTCAACTATATGTTTATTGCAGTCTAATAGAATACATTCTTAATTCATAGTGAAATAAAATGAATTCAAGGCTCCTAAATTCATTGGTTAACAGAATGTTTAATATTTGTTTGTTTGTTTGTTTATCCACCTTTATTATTTTTTCTAATAACAAAGGTGGTAAATATATCTAACTTATGTTCTTCCTCCCATTTTTCCTACAACAATAAGGTAAGGTAAGTTGGGCTGAGGGACAGTTACTGGCCCAAAATCACTCAGCTAGCTTCCATGGCTAAGGCGGGTTTTGAACTCAGAGTCTCCTACTTTCTAGGCTGTGCCTTAACCACTAGACCAAACTGGCTCTCTAATTGTAATTATTAATTATAATTATTAATTGTGATTGTTAATGCAGCAGTCAGAATTATTGATGTTTAAAATTTACCTAAATGGACTACAGAAATACATTTCAAATTATTTGGTGTGATGTTCTTCATATGATTTTATATTTTGCTAATACTTAAGTTTCTTAATACATCCAGCAGTTTAGTCTTTTATGTTCACTTAAAAATTGTTACTATTTATTGTGTGATAAGCTAGAACTACAGTGATTTTATTTTCTTTAGATTGCTTAGAGATTACTAGCAACTACATAATGTATTTAAATCTATTATTTGATTTTACACAACTTTAGAAATTAGAATTCTGGGAGGAAGAAAAAGTTTCTTGTATCATTCTCAAGGCCACTGTAAATGTAACTGTAACTGGAGAAGCCAGGCATCTGTTGAGATGTGTCCTGCATTCACACATAAAGTGCTGGAGGCTTTAATAACATGAACATTTAACATTAAAAGGGGGGCTTGTTTGAAAGGAAATTACATCCTTGTTGCATCACCTGTTGTCATCCCAATTTTCACAGTTCAATTCTACAAACTAAGTTGGACTTGGATAAAAAGTGTTACAGATGGAGAGCATGCAGAAAGTCTCTGGATATGGACAGGATATGAGCACACACACAAAGCACAATGCCACTGGCACTGCAGTAATTCAACTGCAGTCCCACATTTCATTTTCATTGGAAGAGAATGAAAGGATAACATTGAGAACTGCCTATCTAGAAGCATTCTTTGGCTTCAGTTTGCAGTGATATTGCTCATAATAGTTTTTATTCAGGTTCCAGAAATGTATTGGCATGCTTTCTTCTTTATGCATCTGGAACAAATTTCAGAAAAATAACTTAGTAATGTTCCTTTACATTTGCAATACTGTTTTATACATTGTGGACTACAATGTAACCAAGTTGCCACTGTGCTATATATTAATATATGTTATAAAATGCCTACGTATTATACTCAGGTGGTTCCTATGGCCCCTATGCTCAAATGCCACCTCTTTGCAAAGGTATATTTGTAAAAAAAATATTAAAAAATAAAATAAAAATATTCATAGTGTTAGAATCCAATGCATTTTACAATTGCTGGAAATCCACAGTGTTCAAGAAATCTGTTACTAAAAATGTCTTGCAACGTATGCAATACTCTTTGTAAATTCTGATTTTTTATTAGAGCTATTTATAGCAGGAATATTGATTTAATCTTGCAGTGAAAGAGGGAATACGGTTCCTGGATATGATTTCTTGGTAAATTCTGTTTGGCCAGAAATTGTTCGTGGTTTAGAAATTAAATTGCCGTCTATGTTTAATCCTGGAAACCCAGATTTATTTCATGAGGTAATTTTAAATTTATATATTCACCACAGTTTGCAATGATGAACCAAGGGATACAGACTGTTAGACTTAACTACTATATATTTAACATAGTTTGTTCAATTGCAACTAACTTATGTTCTTCATTTATATAGATGAATACTGTCGTAAAAAAAATGTTCGTACTTTGTAATATGAACTGGGGTATGGTGAACAAACCATAGGAGACTTGTAACATTCTGATTCAGCGCAGTTTTATGTAAATGTAATCAAAATAATTAGTATATTATTCTCTCCATGTAAACATCTCCATTGCTAATAGGACATTGTTTCTAGTTTCATAGTCTTCAAAATGAGATAAAAGTGATGTGTAGAAAAGTAAATGATGCCAGTTCTCCTGTAAAGAAATTTGACACACAGCTTAATGCATGCTTTTTGTCTTCAGAAATACAACATAAGTATGGATTTTATAAGGAAGTTTGAACGGCAATGTGGTTCACAAGCCAGCGTAAAAAGATTGAGGTTACATCCTTCCTACCAGAGCTTTAATGATAAGTGGAATTTGTCAGTTTATTTTCAAATAAGGTCAGTGTCTTAGTTTTATGCTTAGATGATATAAAGAATATTTTAAAATATGCAAGTGAAAAGATGCATTAAAAATTAGCTTCTCCCTTTTGTCCCCCAAATGTAAGGGGAAACTACAAAAAGTTCTGGAACATCTGTCATCTGAATTTACAAATGCCTCTTATTTTAGAACTCTTGTTTCTACCCATGTTTATGCAATTTTTATTAATCAGTTTAAATAATTAAACATTAGATGACTAGGATTTTTGTAGTCTGTGACAACTCGGTTTAGAAGTGAAAATGAAGCTATAGCATGGAAAAGAAGATTTTAAATTATTCAGTCTAAACTGCAACACTGTGTAATAAAACCTCTTGATTAATTTTATTGAAACTTTTCACTTTTGTGTGATTTTAGTTTTGCAGTCTGTGGCATTCCTCCAGAAAAATTGGTGGAAATTACAATGAGTTCAGTTAAACAGAAATAAGATTTTACATACTGCCAACACTTAAGTTATTTTCTGAAACAAGCCTGATTGAAAAAGTCTTCTTAAAAGTTTATCATTCTTTTTAAACAAAAGTGTTCAAGGTATCAGAATGAACTATTGATTTCTGCCTCCTAGAACTATTTGCAGAGCTTTGTGCCAGTGTCCATTGCAAATCAGTGGAAAAAGGAAAGTTTTTTGGTCAAAAGACCTAACTGTAGGTCATTAAAAAGAATTTCTATGCTATGTTTTTTTCCCCTGCTGTGGTGTAGAGTATAAAGGAATTGTAGGCATAATTAAGAAGCAGTTGTCCTCGTTTCTTCCAAGATTCCTAATTGTAATTTAGCTCCTCTCAAATAATACTGAATTTGGTCCCAGATTACAAAATCTCAGTTGTTGGATTGAAAGTTACAATGAAAACAAGAGAGATTATAAAAATCTGTGCCAAAGCTTATGAAGAGGCCTCAGAGGTCCAGAAATTTTCCCTCTTCTGCAAATCCTTTTCACTTGTTATCTGACTAGCAATTCAGATATATAAACAAGAGCTATGTTGCATGCAACCTATTTATCCACTCATCTGGATCTCTTTCTCTTATCATACAGACAGTGATGCGTCATGCATCTCCTAATCTTTTCTGATCACAGGATTCATTTAATAATAGGCATGAGTGCTTTTGGGTGATAGATTCTGTGAGGAATCTCGTCAAAAGAATCTCTTGTCCAGTTCATTTATTTAGATTAATCATGATTTTAGTTTTTTATTGGCTTTTAATTGTTTCATATTTTATTTTGAAAGAGAGATAGATAAACAAACAAATAAATGCAGCATAGCGTATATATTAAGTAAAAGCACCATGAATTGACCATTTCAATAATAAAGATACTAAGATTTCTTAAGGTTAAAACATCTGGAAAAGTGAACCAGTCTTTAGCTAATACTAGGAAATCATCACAGAGAAACCAAGTTGAACTTATAAGTGGTGATTCCACAGCTGGCATGAATTAACTAGAAATATCTTCTTGTGACATTCAGATTTGAGATGCAATTGATAGGATTAGATTGATAGCTTGCATCACTAAATTGCCAGATGTTAATTTACTAACCTTACTTTCACCGGGGTTTCACAAAACATATTTTGTGGTTCTTTTAGATTTAGAGAAATTGCAGGCACTTTAGAAGCAGCTCTTTCTGATGGCTTAGAAGAGGCTCCAGGTAAAGCTTTTCTCTTTATTTAACACCCGTGGCTCATGCCTTTATATTTAGATAACATAAGAAAAATATGTATTTTCCATTGCTGGGATTTTTTAAAAATCTTCATATAAAAAGTGCTGCTCTGCTGACCAGAAATTTTGTGATAGTGATAAGCTCACATTATCACGATCCATGTAATATGTCCTTAGAACAAAACCAAACTAATTGAACAAAAGAAGAGAAATATATGTTTAAATGTTGAAATAGAGTTTCTTTTATTACTAGCATTTGACTAATGGCAGAATTGACTAGTAGTGTTTCCCACTAAATAAAGAACTATTTATGGGTAGCACTGATGAAACAAAAGATAAATTGTGCCCCCGGTTTCTACTTTGTAGTTTACTGTCTGCATCCATCATTTTATAATATTGGATAGTGCTTTTTACAGAATAAGCTGGCTCTTAAGGAAGCCACAGTTTCCCCACTTTTCGGTCTCCTTTGCTATGTAATCTTTGTAAATCGTGCTTGCCTTTTATTTGCAAGTGCAAAGTTAGTCAAAAGATGGCTACTTGCTATCATTGAGATTGGGGGGTGGGGGTTTGTTAAATAAATGAGCCTTCACCAGCCGTGAGGGAAGAGTGGCAAAACCGTCTCCCCCTGCAACTGGCTGGAGAGAGGAATTTCTGAGTTGCAGAAAGGTGCACAGATTTTCCACCAAGGGGACATCCCATAATCAACTTCCGAGGAAATGCTGTAAAACTGCACTTGCAGGGTTTCCTCTGAAGAAGGCACTGTGCCAAGAGTGAAGCCTGGAGGTTAGAAAATAAAAGCAAAGTTAATAGGATGAAGTTTTAAATGTAACATTGATCATAATTGAACGAACTCTATTCTTTCTTGGCAGCTGGAAGTTCATATTGCCTTTTGGCAACACACATGACATGGGCTAGCTTACAGAAGTGCTGGTCAGCTCAGATTTTTCTGCCATTGCTAACTGATCGATTATGGAAGCTTTCACTGCAGATTCTAGCCCGCTACTCAATCTTCATTAATGAGGTGAGAAAAATGGGTTTGCTTAATTAATTGATTTATTTTAGCTCACCTTTATCAGTTCATAAGTAAACTCAAGGCAGCAAACATCCATAATATTCTTTTGATAATAGTCATAATAGTCTTTTGATTTTGCTTGCAACAACAAACCAGTGAGGTGGATTGGACTGAGATGGAGAGAGTGACAGGTCCAGTCACCCAGCCAACTTTTCATGCTGAGAATCTTATGCAAGGAATATTAAAACAATTTTATTTGTTTGTTTGTTTGTTTGTTTGTTTGTTTGTTTGTTTATTTATTTATTTATTTTTAAAATTTTTATACCGCCTCCTCTCCCGAAGGACTCGGGGCGGTGAAGAGCCAAAATTAAAAACACACAATACAAATATTAAAATACTTTAAAACGAAATTAAATTTATCTTTGGCTTCCCCAATTTAAAACCCCTTACCCATAAAATTCCCCAATTAAAAGATTTTTAACCCAGCCCGGCTTGCTGAAATAAAAAAGTCTTCAGGGCCCGGCGGAAGGTCCGGAGGTCCGGGATCAGTCGTATTCCTGGGGGTAGCTCATTCCAGAGGGCGGATGCCCCCACAGAGAAGGCTCTTCCCCAGGGGATCGCCAGCCGACATTGCCTGACAGACGGCACCCTGAGGAGGCCCTCTCTGTGGGAGTGTATTGGCCGGTGGGAGGTTATCGGAGGCAGAAGGTGGTCTCGTAAATAACCGGGCCCTAAGCCATGGAGCGCTTTGAAGATGAGAACCAATACCTTGAAGCGCACCCGGAAGACCACTGGAAGCCAATGCAGCTTGTGCAGGAGAGGTGTCACGTGGGAGCACCATGTCGCCCCCATAAGTACCCGCGCGGCCGCATTCTGCACCAGTTGGAGCCTCTGAGTGCTCCTCAAGGGGAGCCCCATGTAGAGAGCGTTGCAGTAGTCCAGGCGGGAAGTAACGAGGGCATGAGTGACCGTGCATAAGGAGTCCCAATCCAGAAAGGGGCGCAACTGGCGTATCAGGCGAACCTGATAGAAAGCCCCCCTGGCCACGGCCGTCATATGCTCTTCTAAAGACAGCCATGTGTCCAGGAGGACACCCAAGTTACGCGCCCTCTCTGTGGGGGCCAATGTCTCGCCCCCAACAGTCAACGATGGCACCAGCTGACTATATCGGGACACCGGCAGCCATAGCCACTCAGTCTTGGAGGGGTTGAGTTGGAGCCTGTTCCTCCCCATCCAGACCCTCATAGCCTCCAGGCACCGGGACATCACTTCAAGGGCATTGTTGGGGTGGTCTGGGGTGGAGATGTACAGCTGGGTATCATCAGCGTACAGATGGCACTGCACCCCAAAACCACGGATGATCTCGCCCAGCGGCTTCACATAAATGTTGAACAGGAGAGGCGAGAGGACCGACCCTTGTGGCACCCCACAAACCAGGTGCCTTGAGGTCGACCTCTGCCCTCCAGCCAACATGGACTGCGACCGGTCAGAGAGATAGGAGGAGAACCACCCTAAGACAGTGCCTCCCACTCCCAATCCCTCCAACCGGCGCAGCATGATACCATGGTCGATGGTATCAAAAGCCGCTGAGAGGTCTAATAGGACCAGAACAGAGGAACAACCTCTGTCCCGAGCCTCGAGAGATCATCTACCAACGCGACCAATGCCATTTCCGTGCTGTACCCGGGCCTGAAGCCGGACTGGAACAGATCTAGATAGACGGTTTCATCCAAGTACTGCGGGAGCTGTCGCGCAACCACACTCTCAACAACCTTCGCCAAGAAGTGAAGGTTGGAAACTGGACAATAGTTTGCCAAAACAGCTGGGTCCAGAAAGGGCTTCTTGAGGAGGGGCCTCACCATCGCCTCTTTCAAGGCAGGAGGCAAGAAACCCTCACTCAAGGAAGCATTTATAATCTTCTGGAGCCAGCCTCATGTAACCTCCCGGGTAGCCAGCACCAACCAGGAGGGACACGGGTCCAATAAACATGTGGTTGCGTTCAATCTCCCCAGCATCCTGTCAACGTCCTTGGGGGTCACAGGGTCAAACTCATCCCAGGTAACAGTCTCAAGACACACCTCGGACAACCCGCCTGTACTCACCCAGTCAGAGTCCAAGCCTTCCCGAATTTGAGCGACTTTATCATGCAGATAATGCACGACCTTGCAAGTTAATTAAACTGATACAAGATTAGCACCTACCTTTAACAAATAACACCAAGTTTTGACAAACTAAGATGAATGTTCATGGGATTCTCTCTAATATTACTCTTTGTCACTCTTTTTGTAAACGGAATAGCTTCTGCTCAGGCCTGTGTCTAATGAAACTGTGAAAGACCACAAAAAAACATTGGCAAGCAAGGAATCCCCACTGAACTCTGTTGAAGATCAAGGAAATGAGTCTTATCCAGATGCTCAGCCCTTACCTTCTCTATCTACCACTCAGCTTGTGTTTGTTGCTGCAGATTTGGATCGACTTCAGGAATGGGTTTGTAGATATTACTGATTTACATGACTCTGACACAGACAACCTACAAATATGATGTGTCCTGAAGAAAATTATTCTTTACCATTTGTGGCAGCTGCTTTGGTTATCAACTTTTATCTTGGTTTCTTATCATTGAGGTAAACGTAGTACAAGTGATGTGTTCACTCCTTTAGTTCTAGAGGTTCAAATCAAATTGTTTAAAGTAAATACATTTTTATTCTTTTTCCATACTTGGTTAAACAGCTCATTATTATTATGTCAGTACACCTGTTTAAGGGGGCATGGGTTGTGCACAGATACAGAATCATGTCACTGGTGCCTTCTTTATTTGATGTATGTATTTCAGCAAAGAGAATTGCAGAAACATTACAAGAACTTTTCTGCATCGGTATGTCAGATATGTGAAGGTTATGTACTCATAACACCTTGCATGTTTTTCATTCAGCTTCCTGAACTTTTGGAAATGATCAAACCAAAACTTGACATGATTGGCTTCAAGAATATAGCTTGTATCTCAGGTAAAAGATTTGTGTATCTCTTTCTCTCAATGTATTCAACTTTCATAAATATATTTTATCAGGCAATGTGTTTACAAAGACAGAAAACATTAAATTGAATGAGGAAAATTGAAATTGAAGTAATTTCTCAATGTTTGAGGGAATGGATTTGAAGATGATTCCCTACAGCCTTGCTTCTTTTCCCTCCCTGTATCTTTGGGATAAAAACATTACTGGTTCTTAAGCATATTTCTCTGCTAGTGTTTGCAGATCTTTCAATTACATTTGTAAACGACTTGATTCTAAAATGAAACAAAAGGGGGAATGTATGGAGGTGACTGAAGGAGGGTTGGGGAATTCTGACTCACTTGGACACTTGCCAAGTACAGTTAAGAGAGCAGGTTTTAAAACCTGGTCTTTTATATCTCTATGAAACATAATATCAGTTTGTATCATAATATATAATGCTAAGTAGTACAGTTGTATCATAATATATAATGCTAAGTAGTACAATCCGGCTCTTTTTGTATTTGTTTTTAACTGTACTTCAGAGGAGTTGTAAAATAGCCATATACCTTAAGATTGACTTGGGGTATTTAGATTTTACCATGTATAAATATATATATTTCTTCAATAGGAGCACTAGAAGACTCAAAGAATTCTTTACTAGGTTCCTATCCAACCTTAAACAGTAAGATTATTCAGGACTTAAATGATTCCTGCTTTAGCTGCTTGAAAAGTGCCCTGGAAATCCCAAGACTCTATAGAAGAACTAACAAGGTATTTTTTTCCCCATTTGAAAATACATGTGTGTATATGTACGGACAATATAAATGGCCATTATAATAACTATTATAATGGGGTCCTCTAAACTGTGTGTGTAGAGGAATATAAATGTTAATATAAAATAACCTTTAAGTCTGCAAAGATGCCTGTACTCTACGAAATTGACAAAGAGTCAGTCTCTCAAAGGCTATTGAAAGAGAAGCTGTATGTAGTATCATATTCATATGTCCCCATTATCCACTTCCATGTTTTTCTATTTCTATTATTTTCTATTCTTCTAACTCCATGTTGACCTAGGAAAGAGAGGGTGATGTACAAACTAAAATACCCTTCTGGTTCCTCTTGACTCTTATCGCACTCCGATTTTCTAAAGCAGAATCTGGCAGGGCATCAATGCTGTTGCTTCCGTCAATAGACATCTCTTTTCCAGATAAGTGGTTATTAGCTGACAAGGAACTGTCTCAGAAGTAAATAAAGAGACCCAACATCAGAGGTCTCCTATTTCCCACTACAGCCACCTATAGAGGAAGAAAGCCAGCACTGCCATTAATGTGCTAGAATGGCTCAAACTGTGTCATACAGTACTTGGCTTAATTCCAATTTGCTGCTACTGAAACTGTTAAGGTTTTTGATAGTACAACTGATTGTTCAGGGTTAAATCCTTTGACTAGGTATTTCATTTCTTTGTCGGCTATTTCTGTTTGGGTCTACATGTGTTAATTCGGACACAAATTGGGATAATTGTGATTGGAAAAATATGTTTGCTTGAAAGACCATGTAGGTGTGGCATGCTTTGCCATTTTTCTCTAGAAACCAGAATTGCCTTAAATATTATCACAGATTATTCATTGGAATGTTTGTCTGTTGCTCCTGAATAATTTTAAGACTGCTGCGCATGAGCAATTCGTCTTTCTAAATGGTCATGTTAAGGTTTGCTGTAGATGCTTAATAAGGTTTTCTTTTGTTTTTTTTTTATGTCACATCTCATACATCAATAATCAGGAAGTGCCAACCAAGGCATTGCCCTATGTTGACAGTGCCCTTAAACCTTTCCATCAACTGAAGAATGATTACAAAGATACATTAAAGCCAGCTGTGATTGAGCAATGGCTGGAAGGAGCCCTCAATACAAGCACCCAGAAGTAAGTGACATTTTAAGTAGAACATTGCCAGACTAACTCTATAGGAAGTTGTTGAAAATTCAGAGATTATTTGCATCCACAGCTCAGTACTGTGAATCAAAAAGTGTTCCTGATAACCTCCATTAAAATGACATAAGCCTCCTTGGAATCTCCATTCACATCTCTAAAATCCAAATCTTTACATATAAATAAATAAAATATACATGTGCTGCCATTTCCATGAGTAGGCCTTTGATAGCACATTTTGTGTGTGTATGTATGTGTAGAAACCAAAAAATGGACAGTTACATTGTGAAGGTTTTCTACCAGCAGAAGATAAATGTAATCGTGGACAGTCTAAGGCCGTGATGGAGAACCTATGGCACGTGTGCCAGAGGTAGCACACGTCGTCAGTTGCTCTTCTGATTTCCGGCACATGCATGTGCACTCGCCAGCTGATCTTTGCGCACACTGGAGCGTCAGAAACCCGAAGATCAGTTGGCCGGTGTGCTGGTCTTTGGTTTTCCAGTGCCCCGGCACACGTGCGC
The DNA here is from genome assembly GCF_059756535.1 of Pantherophis guttatus. Lineage (NCBI taxonomy): Eukaryota > Metazoa > Chordata > Lepidosauria > Squamata > Colubridae > Pantherophis > Pantherophis guttatus. Next base: position 275,046,147 of record NC_142063.1, on the reverse strand, counting down.
AAATGCTTGCACATTTGCGCACGTGTTCCAGTTTGGGCACTTGGTGCCGAAAAGGTTCGCCATCACTAAGAAAATTGGCATCATTTGATTCACTTTGGTGGATGTGAATTGATGTGAATATTTCTAAGAAAAGTGTGGTGACACTCTCTTAGTAGTGATGGGAAAAAAGGATAAGGCTTGTTCCTGAGTGATAACTCCTAACTTTACCCGTCATTGGTCATAATGACTGGGGCTGTTGGAACTGGAGTCCTTGATGTGAGTTTTGTTGTTTACAAATGTTTCATTACCCAACTAGGTGAACATCATGAGTCCTGGTGAGTGTGAAGTTCCCTGTTTATATACAGTAACTTGCCCTGCCAGGGTGGGGATCTTTGTAATTCTTTGAACCACATTTACAAACCATTTAAAAGATAAGGAACTACCAAAGAGAAACCAAAACCCCACCAATACTAGCAAGTCAGGTTATTGTATATAAACAGCAAGCTAGTGTTTACAAACAGAGCAGTCCTCCCTCTTCCCCCACCAGTACTGGTGATGTTACCTAGTCAGTGAATGAAATGTCTGCAAGCAAACAACCAAGCTCAGAGAGTACCAAGGACCACACAGCTGAGAGATGTGTATTCTTTTCTATTGGCTGTTGGAAGTTCGAAGGTGTGCACAAACCCTTCAGTTTGAGAGATGGGAAATTTTGATGTGAGATTTTGAAATCTCAGTAATACAGAACATATTGTGCTATCTTTAAATGAAATGCAGCAAAATACGTTTTTTTAAAAAGTCTAGGTTTACACTGCGGTGGGCCTATAGAAGACTTGTTTGTGAAATAGCAATAGCACTTAGACTTATATATTGCTTCACAGTGCTTTACAGCCCTCTCTAAGCGGTTTACAGAATCAGCATATTGACCCCAACAATCTGGGTCCTCATTTTACCGACCTCGGAAGGATGGAAGGCTGAATCAACCTTGAGCCACTCAGAATCACACTGCCTAACTGCAGGCAGCTGGTAGTCAGCAGAGGAAGCCTGCAGCAGTACTGTGTTCTAAACACTGTGCTACCATGGCTCTTAATAAGGTGACATATAAGGTGATATATAAGAACTATGGTCGGTCAGCAGAGGCAGTAATTGCTCTGGCGGACCAATGGACTGCCTTGATGTAAAGACCTTCTTTATGTCCCTTTTTGTAGTTATTTCATACATTTCAGTTTGTTTCTGAGACTTAAGCCTGTGTGTCTTTTGAAATTCTGTACCATTGAAATACAATAGGAGTATTTTGTTGCAATTATCTATACTATGTACAAAGGAACCAGAATGTTGTGGCGATATTCTAGGGTTTAAGAATCATCCTATGGTATAGATAAAAGCTAAAGTATAATTCAAACAGGGCATGTTCCAGGCTAAAATCAGTAATTTTCAGTTACTGTTGAATTGAATGGGAGAGAAAGAGCGTAACTTCATTTCTCTATATTTACTTACTTACTTTCTATATATTTACAGGGCTTTTCTTCCTTTTCAATAAATTTACAGACATTTCTAAAATTCTGTTTTCACTTTGTCATTATGGAATACTGAGTGTAGATTAATGAGAAAAAAAAATGAATGTCAACAACTGTAGAATCAGACTGCAAGCATCATATAAGTGAAGGGGGTCTGAATACTTTCTGAATGCACTGCATATTCTGCTCCATCCTATAGGCACAGTATAACTACTATATAGTTAGACACTCTTTTAGAATCTCCCCCTCTAAATGAAGTTCTGTCCGCAAGTGCTCATAATCTAATCCATTAATTCCTTTTCATGTAGGTACTTGGATACTGTATCTGATATTCTAAATTCTGTAAAGAAAATGGAAGAGAGCTTGAAAAGACTAAAACAAGCCAGAAAAACTGTAACTGCAAATAATCCTTCCCCTTCTGGAGGCATGAGTGATGATAACAAAATCCGCCTACAGTTAGCTCTAGATGTGGAACATTTTGGAATGCAGGTAACCTAGCTATCAAAAACAGTTGTTGTTTTTTTTTTGTTTGTTTGTTTTTGTTTTTTTGTTTTTTTGCATAAATATAGCTGTTAATGAGTTTGGCCATACAAACATCAGTTCAAAATTTTTTGGACAGTCATTCTCTCTTGCTTTTGGTATTTTTTGGCCAGTCATTTGCTGTTGCTCCAGTTCATTTCACAACATGATTTGGGGTGTGTAGGGGTGTGTGGTTGGAGAGTGTATGTGTAACTTCTTGAAATTCAATTCTCATATTATAGATTTTCTATTACATTTGAAATATGTAATATTTCAACAAAATGTGATATTTTGTTTTAGGTGGAAAAAATGGGGATTCAGCTGAGCAACATTAGAAGTTTTTCCACTCTTTCGGAGCTTGTTCAAGCTGCTAAAGATCAGATAGCCACCGAACAAACATAACATAATCTCCAGGTTTTTCATGAAGAGACCTAACTTCCAAAAAAGAAAAAAAGTTTATTTTTTATTTTTACTTTCCTTTGCCAAATACTGTTTAGCAAAAAAAAAAGTGCTTCCTAATGCAGCTTCAGCAGCAGATTTAAATGTGTCTCAAAATAGAAAAACTCATTTCGCGAAAATAAAGAAACATACAGGGGAGAACGTTTATTTTGGTTTTCCATTATATGGAAGGCAATTTATATATTTCTACGTATTCTGAAATAGGATTATGGAAATATTTTTATTTTTATTGTAAATTATTATCATGCAGAAAAAATGAATTTAAGATGATTAAAATGAACAAAAAGGATTTTGTCTTTTTGTAAATTTTGTTAGAATAAACAGTGGTGTTAAGTATGTTCCTATGACTTGTGTGTTTTTATGTTTTGTTTTGTGATAAAAATAGTAAAAATGTAGCAATGTTGTGACGACTAAGGTTAGTTTGAATCATATTACTTTGAGTTTATAAAGAACTATTCTTGGCTTTCTAAAAAGAAAACAATTTTGAACTTTTTCCTCAATGGGTGGCATCTTTTATTCTGAGTCAAAATGTTTCACTAATCCTGTGAAGAAAATCAAATGTCTCCCTGAGTGACTTTTCTTTGAAGGTGTTTTCAGACTACCTGCTACTTTTCTTTTGTTGGCATACAATAAGCAAATGATAGAGATAGAGTTGTTGTATTTATTCGATAGAGGTTTACTGTATCATTTCAAAACCTCAGAATTCAAAGCTAATTAAAGAGTTGTTTTTATAACCTTGCTAGGCATTTTAGAGTGGTTATGGGAAACTGTTTACTTCTCAGGGTCCTGGAAATCCTATTTCCATCATTGAAACTCTGAAACATTTTTTTTTCCTTCCGTGAGGTCATTATAACACAGCATGATCCCTGGAACATTGGGAGGCTAAATTGTGGCTCCTGGCTGCCATGATGTAGCCAATACCTAATTTGAAAACAGGTGAATCCTGACAGGAAGAAGTTCTGTATTTGAAGAAGTGCACATTGTCATGACTTCAGAGATAAAGTATCCTAGAATCACAGTGGTTCTTACGCTATTACTTGATATTAAAATTTTCCAATCAGAGCACTGGCAGCAAAGGGGAGAGGACCTTGCCTTAAATTAGTTTCATTTCTGCCTACCACTAGCATGCCAATCAAACAAACTATGTTTCCCTGACTCTCCATAAAGGAAAATAAAAAGATTCTCCATTAGGATGTTTAATATCCAGTTTGGATCCTGTTTCAAAGGAATGCATATAGACCTATGAATTACAATGCCAAGGTGAAAAGGAGAGACAAACTATGAAGCAAATGTGAATTTCGGTGTGGAACCTCTGGCACTCAGAATAAATTTATAAACAAGTGTATAAAATGTATAAACACTTTAGTTGTAAATGCTTGTGTTCAGCACCCTGCTCTGGATAGTGGATCCAGCAGTCCTGAACTCTCCCACAGTCGATTCAAAGCTGGAGCTGGAATGTTGTTATGACCAAGAAGTGCACCCGAAATACCACTTTATTTTTCTAGTCAATGTGTGTCTCACAGGATATGACCAGATGTTCAAGAATTTCAACCATTGTATGGTTCAAACAATTCAGATTGAGGCCTACATTTATTTTTAATGATGGAAATTTTTTCCCATGCTTGTGGAGTGGGAATTAATGATTTTTAGACACAAAGCAGGTGTATTAAATCAACCTTGCAGATTAAGCTACTTAATTTTTCTTCTTTTTTTTTTTCACAAGTTGTTCTGGACTTGGAATGTTCCTCCTGGCATAGAACAAATATCTCACTCCATGGCCTTCATACTAAATTTGGTCGTGGGTGGTTAAATGTTTCATACAAATTATTAAAGTCCGACAACCCAAGCATGGAAAGGCCTAAAAAATGCAAGCAAAGTGATTATTGACCAAGATTAGACGGTATACTATTAGCCGAAAAAGTTGAGTGAGTACGTTGGGGAATTCTCAATCATATCATGCAAACATGACTTGCGTGTGCAGCTTTGATGAAGTAAGTCCCTGTGACATGAATAGAGTTTAATTGTAACATTATTCCAATTCAGCTAAACTTAGTTGTGCGACAATTAAACATAGACATGGCTAAATGTCTTTAAATAGAACATAGAAACAGATTATTAAATTATCTGTTCTGGATATATTATTTCCCATATTTTTGAGTGGCAGACTTCTTTCACAGGGAATATTAGATTCACATACATTGTTGAATAAGCCAAAATAGTTGGGTTTGCTAAACCATAAACCGTGAATTAAAATTTATATATTTGGCTTAAACCCAGCACACATTGAAATCACTCAGTAAATGGAAAATGATCTACTTTTTCTTATAATAGTCTTAAGAGATGTGAGCACTTTATTAATCACGACGTAAACAGCAATATTTTTTTATAAAGTTCTATTGATAAATTTGTCAAGTTTATTTCTGAAAGATGCATTAGTTTTCAAAGCAAGATTTGTAAAAAACAACATAAAAACTAAGTACTGCAGGAAAAAGATTAAAGGATTACAGAAAACTGTCGTCCCCCCCCCACCTCATCCAGAATTTATGTTTCTTTTAGGGGATTTGTTATTTGGCCAAAATAAATCAATGCAGCCGATTCTTTTTCATACACCGCGAACTGAAATGGCTTGTTCAATGTTATTTTAAGTGTCTCGCTGGCATGTTCTTCTGTGTGAGCTTCTACTTGATCTTCCTCACTGGGGCTGAGCTCAAAAAGTTGCTGATTTATGATCTGCAAGCAAAAAACAAAGATAGTAAATCTGAGTCAGTAGGCCGTAGTGCTAAGATTATAAATGAAAAAAAGCCCAATAAATGAAAAGGTATTTTAAAAGTGCTAATAAAGAGATTTAGAAACTTGGATTTTAAAAAAGTTGTATAATGTTTGTAGAAGGCTTATATGGTTTGTGCCACAATTTATCTATCATCCATCCATCCATCTTTATTTATTTATCTATCTACAACCATCTATCCATCCATCCATGGCTGGCTTAGGAATTCTGGGAGTTGAAGTCCACAAGTCATAAAAGGGCCATGGTTCCCCATCCCTGATCATCTGTATATTATCTGTCCTTGGATACTGAATATGTGGTCCAAACCCATAGATTTATATGCTTACAAAGAGCAAAGGTCAATGACAGCATACCTTTCCAATGGTCACATTACTACTGCTTAGCAATCTGAGATTGGCTTCTTTTCCAAGCAGATTAGGCATCCCTTGTTTCACAAGGAGTTCTTGAAGGTCGTATATGCTTGTAAAGGACACCCTTGGGAAAGTCAAGTGAATCTCTCTGCAGAAGGAAGAAAGAAAGGGGAGGGGAAAGGGCAAAGCACAAGATTATGAAAGAGTTGTCACTTCGTACTTACGTAATCAGTAGAGGGGGAGTGCATAAGTGCATGATTGTGCCTATCGTCCCTGTCATTGTATTTTTTTCTTTTATTCTTGTTCTTGTTTTTGTTTGACAAATTCTAATAAATAAATATAAATAAATTCCAAGAAGTGATGGTTACGGGCTTCTGGAAGATTTGGGGCTGGATTTGCCCCTGAGATCACCTATAAACTGGAAGCGAAATGGGACTGGTTGCCTTGGTTGCTTCTCTGTCTTGACAAAGGGAGTAGTGGTTATCTCTCAAGTCTGGGGTGTAGGAGGAAGAGAGAGTTGCACTAAAGTGAGAACTATGCCATTGTGTGTATTAAAAAAGGCACCCAAATTCAGACATGATACCTGTGCTTGCTCCTTTCTGCTCAAGCACTTGATCAGATCTTTTTATAATGTCCGCTAAAAGTGGCTCTTTTCATCAAGATGAAGCAAAAGCAACACTTTCCCTATAATAATTTGGCAAATATCTACTTTGATTTTGTATCTATTTGGAATTCTGTACAGAAATGCTACACAGCTCCCTTTCTGTGCCGTGGTATATTAAAGGTCCCTTCTCTTTTGTAATTATACCAGCTTAAGCTACTACCACCTGATTAATTTCTTATTCTTTTTGGTGTCTTGTATCTAGGTACCCAAATTCGTGCAGGACAGATTACAATGCCATACTTGAGTGGATACTGTAGTAATATATGGGCTTGAATCCTAAAGAAGGATATGGTTTGGAATTATTTTCTGGAAGAATAAAAATAAATATAGGTAATCCTCAAGTTACAACCAGTGACTGTTCGAAGTGACAAAGGCACCGAAAAAAGTAACTTATACTTTCGTTTTTCACACTTACAACTGTTGCAGCATCATCCCCATGGTCACGTGGTCAAAATTCAGATGCTTGGCAACTGACTCATATTTATGATGGTTGCAGTGTCCCAAGGTCATGTGGTCACCTTTTGTGACTTTCTGACAAGCCAAGTCAATGGGGAAGCCAGATTCACTTATCAACTGTGTTACTAACTGAACTGCAGTGATTCATTTAACAGCTGTGGCCAGAAAGGTCATAAAATGGGGCAAAACCAACTTAACAACTGTCTCATTTAACAATAGAAATTTTGGGCTCAACTGTGGTTGTAAATCAAGGTCTACCTATATGGTGCGGATATTTAAATACTGAGATAAATTCCAAATTCTGTGGTGCCAGAGGTGGCCAGGTCCACATCTAGTCCAGTCAATGATATTTGAGTGCCATAAATTATATATCCATGGTACATAATAACAGAATAAGGGAGTTGGAAGGGACCTTAGAGATTGTCTAGTCAATCCCCTGCTCAGGCAAGAAACCCTATACCATTTCAGACAAATGGTTATCCAATCTCTTCTTTAAAACCTCCAATGTTGGAGTACCCACAACTTTTGGAAGCAAGTCGTTTCATTGGTCAATTTTTCTAACTGACAGGAAATTTCTCCTTAATTCCAGGTTGCTTCTCTCCTTGATTAGGTTCCATCCATTGCTTCTTGTCCTGCCTTCAGGTGCTTTGGAGAATAGGTTGACTCTCTCTTCTTTGTGGCAGCCCCTTAGATATTAGAATACTGCTACGAATATTTGAGCATGAATGGTGAGCTGAATACTAAAGTTTAACTTCTCCCTCAATTGGAGAATCTCATACCTACCACTCCGGGACTTTTCCCTGATTCTACAAAGATCTTCTTAGAATAATAGAATTGCAAGCGTTCATTTCAGCCATCATGTCCCACTTTCTGAAATGTGCAGGAATATAAATTAAAGCATTTCGGAGACACGTGACTGTCTAGCCTGAAGAGGAGCCAATTATCCACCACCTCCTTGGGTAATTGGTTCTACTATCAAACTCTTCATATTGTTATGAAGTTTTTATGAGTGCCTAGTGTTGTGATGAATGTGTGAACGTACTTTGATTGCAAGCCTTGAAGCCATTCCAAAGAAGGTGTCAAAGGATATTGATCATCACTAGGTAGCTCATTGCTGCTGCTGGGCTGTAAGAGCACCAAAAATATACTCTTGCTGAGAGGAATTTTGACAACGGAAAGTCCTTTATGATATTTATGCTTGAAGATTCCAGTTACTGTCATCATAGGAACAAAGATCTTAGTTTGGGAATCAAGCCAGAATTCTTGAGGTTCTCTGAGTGGGGACGCTCCATTTATTACAGCTGAAAAACAAATGAAAATATGATTAGAGGAAACTAATTGTTTCCCTCTCTTTGGCATAAAAAGGATCTAGCTGAATATTACATGTAATGTATATTTATCCCTTTATCCACTACTATTCTTGGACATAACTCAAGTTTCCTACTGCATACGTACATCCAAAGGAACTTATAATGCAAAACCATAAACTGGCAGAATATAAGAGTAGGGAAACTAAATTCAAAGTGTTAAGTGAAGTATTACTTTAATTAATTGTGTGTATTGCTTTTGATTATGAGCTGAGAAACCTTAAGAGGCTCAAAAACATGCACTATATTTCCCAGCAATTGAAAATCTGCTTGGGAAACTGATCTTCAACAAATATCCTTTGAAACCACAATAGATGCTCCAAGAATCTCCAGAAAGTCCTTATACTACAGGAATAGAGCCACTATACTTTTCTCCTGTAAAGATTTCTCACACTGCAGTTGTAACCTTCTAAAAATAGCATAACTATTTTCTATAATTGTCTTCCTATGAGCAGATACCTAGAACCAGTTTGGTGTAGTGGTGAAGGCATCAGACTATAAACTGGGAGACTGTGAGTTCTAGTCTCACCTTGGGTGCCAAATAGCTAGGTCACCTTGGACTGGTCACTCTTTCTCAGCCCTAGGAAGAAGCAGGTAAGGACAAGGCATTTCTGAAAAACCTTGCCAAGAAAACTGCAAAAACACAAAAGCTAATCCAGGAAGTCATCAGGAGTCAACACTGACTTGAAGGCACAAAAAGAAATACAGACTTGGCTGACTCTGATATGAGAGATTACCAGATCACATGGGTTCACATATTATGTACAGCTAAATTTATTTCCTACTATGTTACATTTGTCAAACATGCAAGCACAGTCATTATCTGTTCAATACTCAAAGAATCAAGTGAACCTTATCCTCAAACTGGGAAATGGGTGGCATATAAATTTAATAAATAAAAGAAATCAATATGGTGGGAAGCAGTTTATTCCTTTACTTAAAGCAGAGGTCTTTAAATTCTGTGCTTTGGCCCTGCCCAATCATAATTGATGCATAGCGTTCTTACTGTTCTTAAATTGCTACTGTCAATCTCACAGTGACTACCATGGTTTTTGTCTATGAATTAGTCATTGTGAGCTGATATGATCCCCTTTTTCACAGTTGCAGGTGACAATGACTAATTCCTCATATCCTCAGAGTCAGAGTCAGCCTATTGCCCTCAACAAGTTGGGTCCTCATTTTACCCACCTCGGAAGGATGGGAGGCTGAGTCAATCTTGAGCCTGGTGAGATTCAATCTGCCAAATTGCTAGCAGCTGCTGATCAGTAGAAGTAGCCTGCAACACTGCACTCTAACCACTGGGCCACCGCAGCTCTTTAAGGGTTATTCAAGTTGTATTCTGCGTTACCAACCTGATGAAGGTTTGGCGATTCAACACCACATATTTATTACAGTCCCCATTTTAACAAGTGGACAAAGTATGGTAGTTATTGCATTATTTTACAAGTTTCAAATTACTATTCTTTCCCCCCCCCATCTGCTCCTCTCTGAGATTGTCATTGGTCTTACTCTGTGACAATTCCCTTTTTCCTGTCAGATACCTTTGAAATGAGTATAAGTTGTCAACAGCAAAGTGGTTTCCTGATCAATGTCAGCCAGCAGACTCTTGGTCCTGTGGGTGCCCTTCCTTTCGACAAATGCATTTATTTGTTTTGCTGCCTCTGTGGGGTTGGTGAAATCCACAGCTCGAACGTAGAAATTAACATCTGGAAAGGCCAATTCATGGACAAAAGGCTCAGCTAAATGGGTACCAGGAGCAGAGAAAAGGCACAACAGCTTGGAGAAAATCAGTCCCTCTGTGTCCCAAGAGCGTAAGGGAGCATTCAGGATGATCTTCAGGGCAAAGAGAACTTTACGTCCATCTATTTTGAAGGTACAACTTGAGTCACTCGATGGCAGGTAAAACCCTAATAAACTCTGCAGATTGGTTGCTGTTTCTCCAGAAGTCCCTAAATAAATGGACAATAGAGACTCATATATGAATATAGGAGAGAGGATAATATTGCCGCTTTCATGTATTTTCTTCAGCTCTTTGTAAAAACGGGCCCCAAGCATATAAATGGGGTCTATTAAGAACTTCACACCCAAGTGTTTCTCTTTCTTCTCGCTCTTGTTCCTCAGACTCTCTTCATAGGTTGAAGTGAAATGGGACTCAATTGAGAGGGGAACAAACATCTTCACCAACTGTTCTCTTTCTTCCAGCTCCTTGCAGCTGTTGGCATTGGTATTGTTAAGGGAAATCAGGTAAAAGGGATGAACGTATACCCGATCGCAGCATCCAGTGGTAAGGTACAGAAGGACACACAGCAAAATGACTCCAAGTTTCATCTTGACGTGGATCTTCACCTGTGTCTGTTTCAGAAAGAAATAATTACAACCGTCACCAATGAATGTTTTATGGCTTTTCAGCAGGTTTTCTTTTTATTAAATAACATAATTATCCAAGCCATAAAGAAATTAATGTATGTACTTAGGAAGTTAGCCTACATGGGAAATTTGCCATGATCCAGCTGTGTTTCTATAATTCACCAAAACACAAAGTATCTGATTACATGTTACTGTAGTGTTATGCACTGGGTTATAAAACTGGGTTTAATTATGTATAAGCATGTTTAGCAAATATATTTCATGATTCAGTACTATATTGGTTTATCCTGAAGACATTTGAGAGATGGACAATTGCAAGACCTTATTCCTTTTGGAATATTATTTCATTTTACAATCAGTCTTGCATAATTTTAAATATATATTCTGTTTAATAGGAACACCTTTAAAAAACCCCACTTTTTCTCACTCACTGCTGTTTGAAAAGATGAAGCTGCCATATACAGTCCTTAAGTCCAAAAGCAACTATGTGGGTCTTACTAAACAACAATAGGCTGCATTTAGGTTTTGCTTAGCATAGTGTATAAATCCTGCCAGTAATGGCTTTTATTTATTTATTTTTACTTGAATGAACATCCTTCTTTTGATTTATATAGAGATAAAAAAAATGAAGATAAGGGATCGGTGGTGACCAGCTAGAACTAAAGTCTGGTTTACTCAAACTCTTCCTGCACATAACCTTTAGCCAAGTGCATTCAATTTGCATAAGATTGAGTTATACATTAGCCTCTTTCTCACTGAATGGTGTACATTGAAGAGCGTTAAACATGGAGCCAAACATTTGCCTATCCTCTCAACAGCCAGATCTTCATGTGGACATCTTTCAAGGCAGTCCTAATATAGACCAACCTAATTAAGAATACAATTATTATCTGGAATTAGATGCCACCTAACTCCATCTTTGTAGAGCAGTGGTTTAGAAATAATGGGAAGAAGTGATTTAGACTTTGCGCTCCCTGGTGACTCTTTAAAGCAGTTTCTTTTTTCCCCACACTAGCCTCAGAAAATATATAGCTGCTTTAAGAAGCCAGTTCATAAAAGTGCGGCTATAATAGACGGGCTGCAAAAAATTCTGGATGACACTAAATAGCAGCAAAGAGACGGCCATCCAGAGCTTTGCAGCCTAGATACGGTATATCCAGTGACTAACTTCAATATCGAAAGAATGATGTCTAAAATCTTATTTTATATAAAATTTATTGGCTTAATCATCGAAGCATTTAACCCTGAGGTGATGATCTCTTCTCTGAGGAAGCTAAAAGAATAAAAAGTAAAACTCTAAAACAGATTGACCATATATCATTCTTTATGTAGGATAATCCTTCCTTTGTAGGGCTAGTATGGCGGTGGTAAAAATAGTGTTCATCCACTGTCCAACATCTGGACAGTGGTCTGAAGGAGCACATGGTAAGGTAAAGGTAACGGTTCCCCTCGCACGTATGTGCTAGTCGTTTCTGACTCTAGGGGTCAGTGCTCATCTCCATTTCAAAGCCGAAGAGCCAGCGCTGTCCGAAGACGTCTCCGTGGTCATGTGGCCGGCATGACAAAATGCCAAAGGCGCATGGAATGCTGTTACCTTCCCACCAAAGGTGGTCCCTATTTTTCTACTTGTATTTTTTACATGCTTTCGAACTGCTAGGTTGGCAGAAGCTGGGACAAGTAACGGGAGCTCACCCCGTTACGTGTCACTACGAATTCGAACCGCTGAACTGGCGACTTTTCGATCAACAAGCTCAGCGACTTAGCCACTGAGCCACCGCATACCCTGAGCACATGGTATCCATTCTATTTACTATGACAAGATGTTATAGTGACGTTTCTCAATCTACACATCTACAAAAATATGAATATCAATATATAGCCTTTAATTCATATTGCTACAAAAAGAATTCATTCTTTCCAAATTACATTCTTCAAACATATTTTAGTGACTAATATTTATATTACTATCTATGATCCAACATGGTACATTGCTTCCAGTACAGGAAAAGCTGCTTTTACTTCTTAAAGCAGTTTTTGCTTATTGGGAAAGAAAACAACAGCCTAGTGCTAATTAAAATAAATGTGATTTTTTTTTTAGCAACTGCATCCTTTTTCCAGGCTCAAATAAAGAGGTCATGAAAGGTTCAAAGTATTTGTTTGGAAAAAATGTTAAGAAGTACTCGACCCAATTTCCTCATGCTGGCTGGGAGATTCTGGGAATTGAAGTCCACACATATTAAAGTTGCCAAGATTGAGAAACATTGGTCTGTATCACCTTCTCTATATTTTTAAAAATTAGTTCAACTACAGGTGAAGTGCAACAACATCGACACAGGAGAGCAGGGGACACAAGAAGGGAAAGTGATACATGTCATGATGTCATAGCACAGATAGAATAGAATAAAATAACAGAGTTGGAAGGGACCTTGAGGTCTTCTAGTCCAACCCCCTGCCCAGGCAGGAAACCCTACACCACTTCAGACAAATGGTTATCCAACATCTTCTTAAAAATTTCCAGTGTTGGAGCATTCACAACTTCTGCAGGCAAGTTGTTCCACTTATTGTTTAACTGTCAGGAAATTTCTCCTTAGCTCTAAATTGCTTCTCTCCTTGATTGCTTCTTGTTCTACCCTCAGGTGCTTTGAAGAATAGTTTGACTCCCTCTTCTTTGTGGCAACCCCTGAGATATTGGAACACTGCTATCATGTCTCCCCTAGTCCTTCTCTTCATTAAACTAGACATACCCAGTTCCTGCAACCGTTCTTCATATGTTTTAGCTTCCAGTCCCCTAATCATTTTTGTTGCTCTTCTCTGCACTCTTTCTAGAGTCTCAACATCTTTTTTACATTGTGGCGACCAAAACTGAATGCAATATTCCAAGTGTGGCCTTACCAAGGCATTATAAAGTGGTATTAACACTTCACGTGATCTTGATTCTATCCCTCTGTTTATGCAGCCCAGAACTGTGTTGGCTTTTTTGGCAGCTGCTGCACACTGCTGGCTCATATCTAAATGGTTGTCCACTAGGACTCCAAGATCCCTCTCACAGTCACTACTATTGAGCAAGGTACCACATATATGGTACCTGTGCATTTTGTTTTTCTTCCCTAAATGTAGAATGGTATCAAATGGCACACAAATAAAATGTTTTTAATATGATCATAAGACTCATCAATTAATAAATCACTACTACTACTACTACTACTACTACTACTACTACTACTACTACACAATGACATTGTGGCTTGTTATCAATTACTTATGACTGGGAATTTTCATCTTGCCCACAAATACCCTTTTCTTTCTTTCTACACTATTTTTTGACTATTCCATATGAGATGCTTCTCTATAGATTTTATTCTGAAATCACTTTTCCTTGTTCACAGATTTCCCAAAGAGAATGGGCTTTCATCCATATTCATATGTTTTCTTCACTAATTTTCTTACTCTTTTTATTTGCACATAGATAAAAGCAATAGTGAGGAAAAGATGTCTACCTGTATTATTGCCTATTATTCTAGCAAGAGGAGGGAGTATCTCAATTATCATAATTTATTCATAGAAAACTCAGGTCTCCTTTTTTCATTTAGTAGCTCTAGGAATTATCTCCCCAGAAACCACTTCTACTGCAAATATTTAAAGAACCAGCATTTGCGCTCTGTTGACATTTTATCTGGTTCTCATAAAGTTATATCATTACACAAAACCTTCAGTTTTATGGGCTTCCGTTTAGTGGACTTTGAACACAATAGGCCAAATCTGCTTTCTGTTGTTTGCTTTGGCACACCCCATGGGCCATTTTGTGTGTGCATTAAATCCTATTTCGATTTAATGGATATTCTGCTTTAACAGGTACTCTTTCTCCCATTCATCCATTAAATTTTAGGGCTATCAGATTATCTAGATTTCTACAGCCCAGATCTGCTAATCCTCATTATTTATTTTTCTCCGTTTGCATCTTTACTTACACTCCCTTTACACGTATTTGCAATCTGAGCAATTTGAAATTATTCCAGGGGTTAATGTACTCTGTACGATCTGTAAAATGAGGGATTACGATATTGTTCCACCAGCGCTGTGGTGGTCCAGCTAATGCCAACAGATTTTATACTGCCATCTGATGGTTAGTGACTCTATAAATTGTTTGTGTGAAACCTCACTGTTTACTTGTGTGCATATATTTAATTAGTTTCTTATCAAACCTTAAGTTTAGATGATAAAAGCTGCATATGAACTGAGATTTACATATCGCTCTAACTATAGTTAATTTCAGCAGGCTTTTTGAATATGCTGCAATAGCTAAGGTTATATATAGTATTTTATTTTTTATTTATTTGTATTTATTTATTTATTTGTATTCCACCTTTGTTTTTGTTTTTTTTACAAATAATTGAAGGCAATGAACATATTCAACATACCTTCCTCTTCCTATTTTCCCCACAACAGCAACCCCTGGCAAGTGAGCTGGGCAGAGAGAGAATGACTGGCCTAAAGTCACCAAACTGGATTTCAGGCTAAGAAGGGACTAGAACACATGGTCTAGTTTGGTGCCTTAGCTACTAGGCCAAACTGGCTTGTTATACCATGATTTATTACAGGTATTTCAACTGTGTTTGCCATAAACTGGGCCACCAATGGAAGACAGCCAGGATTTAGGGTTTTCTGTATCTCTTTATTGTCCTATTCAGGGTTGGGTTCTAAAATTTTTAATACCAGTTCTGTGGGCGTGGCTTATTATATGGGCATAGTTTGATGGTCATGTGACAATTCTTTAGGATTTAACAGAGGTACTGGTCTATCAGGCTTTTAACTGCTTGTAGAGCTGTACCAGTCTACCCATTTGTTCTTGGAGGCACCGGTCTACCCATTTGTTCTTGGAGCCACTGGTCTACACATTTGTTTTTCGAGTGCACTGGTCTACCACCACACTGCCTTTTAACACTGATCAGCTGTAGGGCGGCCCTTTGAAGCCCCATGGCAAGAGTTTAAACAATTTTTTTTCTTTCTAGCCGATCAGCTGGGACTCGGGAGGCAGCGAATAGATTGGGGGCGGGGCCAAATAAAAGGTAAGAATAACCGAGGGGCGAGAACAAAGAGAACAGGTTCGGTGATGTCATATCATCACCGCTACCGGCTCGGCCGAACCGGGCCGAACCGGGAGGAAACCACCACTGGTCCTATTGCAGTCATCTGGATTTTGGCAGCCTAGATCAGGTGGCTTTATTATTTACAAACCATAGCATTTATAACAGTAACCTTTTCCGGACTGAGTGCCCAAAGCGTGTGCGCCCCATGCACGCAACACCGCCCCCCCATGAGCGGCAGAGACCCGACCACCAGCTTACTGGCACATGCACGGTGGAACTGGGTCTGGTGGCTCAGCAGACTAAAAGCATTGTGATTAACACCAGCTGTCTGCAATTACTGTAAGTTCGAATCTCACCAGGCTCAAGATTGACTCAGCCTTCCATCCTTTGTAAGGTAGGTAAATTGAGGACCCAGTTTGTGGGGGCAATAAGCTGACTTTGTATAAATATACAAAAGAATGAAGGCTATTGCTTAACGCATTGTAAGCCGCCCTGAGTCTCCGGAGAAGAGCGGCAAATAAATCATTTTTTTAAAAAAAACTGGGCCTCGGGTGCCTACAGAGAGGGCGCTGCGTGCCACCTGTGGTACGCATGCCATAGGTTCGCCATCACGGGTCTATAACCTTAATATACCATGTCAAAAAGCAAATAGGCAAGCCGTTTCATGATACATGGGAATCCAACTGTTGTTGCATTTTACCTTTTGGGGAAAATAAGGAAAAGCAAGCAAACGGTTACCACAACATCAATGATTTTGAGAAAAAGAGAATAAATTACTATTTTGCAATAGTATTTTTAAAAATATTACTTTCCGTCATCATCAATAACAACAGAAAAGCCTTACTTACATCTCCGTCCCTTGGGTGAGAACCTCAGGCTGTTTCTGTGTTCGGGATTGAATCCTAAAGGAGCACTTGGGCTCCTATTTTATCCTCCTGATTGCCTAACCTCAGTTACACATTAGCTGTCCCCTCTGCTCTCTGACTGTGATGGACAGTGTTCTGGGAAATTTGTTTTTCCATGTATTGGCAATTACAGCTTTTTTTTCCCTTCTTTCCCAAGGAGGAGAGCAAACATTGACCCAAGCGGTCATTTCATCAGACTTCTGTCTGCTGTCCAGTCCTAGTCCTTCCACTATTCTATCTCCACTGTAGTAAAGCCTGAGAGCTCATTCTCCAACACAAACAGCTATATTGGGGATCATAGGAAGTTCCATAAACAGTAGTTCCTACAGGACATTTTTTGTAGATTATAAACAGGGAAGGAAACAGAAAAAGACATGAATATGAATGATAGGTTTAAATATTGACAGTAACATATTGATCTTAAATGAAATTGAGAAAACAGTACCGCATCCTTTGAGGTACTATAGTGGAGAAAACTGAGAAGAAACATAGACTTCTTGGTTCTTTTGACCAGGTGCTAACTTTGGATAGAAAATATCCATGTCCAGTTAGTCCTTGACTTACGATCGGTCGTTTAGCCATTTACAGCCATTTGCACTGTC
Organism: Pantherophis guttatus; assembly: GCF_059756535.1. NCBI lineage: Eukaryota > Metazoa > Chordata > Lepidosauria > Squamata > Colubridae > Pantherophis > Pantherophis guttatus. The sequence continues at coordinate 275,029,090 of NC_142063.1, read as the reverse complement.
CCCCCAATCACATGACCATGATTGCAATGTTTTGGCAGAAAATAAGTGTTTACTTCTGTTTTTTTTTTTTTTTTTTGCAAAAATGCTCATAGCAAATAGTGGATGCGCTTAACAATTGCAGCATTCGTTTAATGACCGCTCCAAAAAAGTTTGTAAAATCCAGTCCCAGGCCCAGTCACATGATGACCTGCGCAACCTATGACCGTAATGGGCAGATTACCCATTATACATTACCTGTACACACTTTTCCTCAGCAATTGTTTCCAAGGACAAATTGTTCTCTGAGATGTCTTCAAAGTAGCTTTTGGTCAAACCTTGTTCTCCCTTTCGCCTCTTTTTATAATGTAGTTCCACCCCGTTCCTCCTGGGAATTAGGCATTGTGCCTCTAATTATAGCAAGATTTCGGTCAAAGGAAAGGGAATTCCACCATCATAGAACAATATGAACACTTCACAGACATAGCTGTAATAGCCCATTACAGAAGGAGCTACAGTCAGGTAAAATTTTGAAGGCTGGTTAACTTAAGCTCACTCAGGAATGGTGGAATAAATGGATTTTTGGATTGATTCATCAAAGCTATTTCAAATAAGCACGACATGGAGTGGAAAAAGTGGGTAAAGGAATATTTGACAGAGGAAAACTGCACCTATTAAAATGTTGTGTGCAGAGTTCTTATATTTCACTATTTTACTAGCAAATGGATGGTACTGGGTCACTCTGTTCTACCACAGGATTGCATTACTGTATAGGCAAGCCAATTGTGACAGGACCTTGCAGCTTTTGAATCATATACCCAACCTTGTTTGCCAATTTGGGTTATTCAGCCACTAACAAAAGAGAAAAAAGAGGTTTGGTTAGAAAAATAAATTACATCACAAATCAGTTTTATTTCTCTATTTAAATAAACCCCCAAATATGGCATAATGTCACAAAATATGGTACTTTACTGAATAAAAATGTTTGAGAGAGTTAAGCCCAGCATCTGGACTTACAAAGAATTAATTTGCACGTAGGTTCGTTTATCCATCACCACTTCCCACTTTGTACAAACTCAAAGTCAATTCATAGATGAAAAGTATTTATTTCTTTTGTTCCTTTGGGAGTGGGATGGTTATAATCCTTCTTCTTAGATGTTACTGCCCCCTTGTGATCATGAATGGGAAATATAGATGTACTGTAAATATATATTGCACCAGTCTTCCAAAATTGGCACCACACTCCTTACTAGCACTGATGATGTTACCTAGTTTGGGTAACAAAATGTCTGCAAGAAAACAAGCAAGCTCAGAGAGCGCCAAGGACCCCTAATTTCTACCCTGAGCAACAAATATTCTCCTTTATGGATACTAATTCCTTAAGCAGTGTTTCAAAGTATTGTGTGGCTTCCAATGTTTTACGAATAGGATTGTCTTACTTTAACATGCTAAGTATTACAAAGAAACCAAATTCCTACTAATTTTCTGGGTGCAAAAACTACTCACTATCATGTTCACAACTCACAGCATGCTGTAGTACTGATATTTCTTCTGCCTTAATGTAGAATAGAATAGAATTTTTATTGACCAAGTGTGTTTGGACACACAAGGAATTTGTCTTGGTGCATATGCTCTCAGTGTACATAAGAGAAAAGATACATTCATCAAGAATCATAAGGTACAACACTTAATGATAGTCATAGGTTACAAATAAGCAATCAGGAAACAATATCAATATAAATCGTAAGGATATGATTTATGTATGTTAATGTATGTAATATATGTTAATCCGGTATCCCACGAAAACTCTTTCTAAATACTCAAAGCTCAAATACTCAAAATGAGACATTTCCCAAACCATAATTCTATTAGAAATCATTTCATTTCTGGTGCAGTAATAATTTGCATGTATTAGCAATTTAAATAAGTTTAGGCCCATGGATTCTTTTAGTTATATAAAGTTCTTATGGAATGATGCCTATGGATTAAAAGCAAGAAAGCAATTATGTAATAACTTTGAAAAATGAACAGATTACAAACAAAAAGCCCTGTAATCCCAAAGAAAACATGGATAGAGCTTTGAAACACAGTTGTATTCAATCCATTGAGTGAAGGGGGCCATCTTTCTAATGCTGAAATATCAGTGCTTTCACCATAGTAGGACATGGAGAATCCATTTACATTGTCCAGTTCTCAAATTCCAAGTGCCAGGTATGTAGTTCAAAAAATATTAACCTCTGAGTTTAAAACTGAGTTCCCCATAAAGTCATAAAAAGATATGAATCAGGTATGATACATTCGCCTTTCACCTCAGAAGGAAGACATACAGGACTGGTTGGTCAAACGATGTATGACTAATATTTTACAGGATGCAGTGACATGACTGCAGCTTTGCATATTTTTGTAGGATTACTTTCAAATAGTATCTATTATGATGTTATCAAAACTTATATTGTTATATATTAATTTTTATTTGTTTTATTTATTTATTATTTGTTTGTTTATTTGTTTAAAAAGAGCCTTGGTGGCGCAGTGGACTAAAGTGCTGTTAAGTAGCACTTAGCTGCCAGCTGCCTGCAATTACTGCAAGTTTAAATCTCACTAGGCTCAAGGTTGACTCAGCCTTCCATCCTTCCGAGGTAGGTAAAATGAGGACCCGGATTGTGGGGGCAATAAACTGACTTTGTATAAAAAAGAACACCGCTTAGGGGGGCCCCGAAAGCCCTATTAAACAGGTATATACAAAAAGTATGAAGGCTATTGCTTAACGCGTTGTAAGCCGCCCTGAGTCTCCGGAGAAGGGCGGCATATAAATCGAACCAATAAATAAATAAATAAATAAATAAATAAATAAATTTTATTGCATAAGAACAACTGCTAGAGTGCATTAAGATGTTAATGTGAAAAGAATTTGGTTGCATTGTTTCATATGGAAGAAAAAAAAATTTTTTTCCTTTTAAAGCAACCCAGTTCAAATGTGTGCCATAATCAGTCCAGAACCATATTTTCTGATGCTGGTGAGCTGTTTCTGCCTATAGCATAGATTCCTCTAGATGTTGGTGCATCTGATAGAAAGCAAAAAGCACATGTATATGTATGCCATGAGATCTTCCTGCTCCACAACATTTTTCAGATTCAGCTATGCAAGACCCCAAGCTTTCCTTTAACATTTAGCCCTTCCCTTCCTGGCGGCAGCAGATTTCTTACTACCTGGTCAGTCCCCAGGTACTTTCTCAATCACCCTCTGTATGACTTATACCAGAGGGCAGGTAACCAGTAGCTGGAGAAGGACATGAAGAAGCCGAACAAGTTTTTTTACTGTTTATTCTCTGGGTGTTGCTTTTTAAACATTGGTGTGCACAATTGTCAAGCTGCCATTTAGGCAAGAAGAAAGATCATTTTCTCCCCTCTAAACTCTTTCCTGCAGGTAAAGATATTCTTGTAAGGGCAATGTGATTCGCTCTCTTTTTTGCTGTCCTTTTGAGGGTAGCCATTTGTAGAATTTGTAGAGTTTCCTCTTTAGCTATTCACTTCCTCCTCTTCTTAGACAGAAGCAGAGCCATGCCTTATACCTACCGGGACCCCAGCGCACGGGCTCCTTCTGTGCCCCAAAATGCTTGTGCCACACACTCCAGTGGCCAAACATACCAGGAGCTGAAGCTTGAATGCCAGCAGAAGGGGACCCTCTTTGAGGATTGTGATTTCCTAGCCAACGACTCTTCCCTGTTCTACAATGAGAAACCACCAATCCCCTTTGTGTGGAAAAGACCAGGGGTAAGTTTAAATCGATAATGCGTTTTCTATGAGCTGAAATTTGTACAAAATCAGACTGAACGTCTCTCCCTCAGGATGATTGTTAAACATGTAATGCATCATGAGTTTCACAAGAAGTGGCTGATGTTTCTTTTTTTTTTCATGTAATTTTATTAAAACGTTTAAAGAAAAAATAAAAAACAAAAAACTAGCAAAAAACTTAATCATCAGAAGAGAGAAGACAGAATAAAGAATGTGCAATAAAATAAAAAAATATAGGAAGAAACAAAGATATGCGAGGGGAAAAATAATGACTTCCAACTTCTTGAACAGCAGATATAGATAAAACTTGAGTTTGACTCTTGTTTTATAATTACAATGTAACCTCCATTTTTTAAAATAATCTATAAATATTACTAGTCATTAAATTCATATGTCATGATTTTTTTTTAGATTTCCCGCGCATAAAAGGGCTTCCAATTGGTATTACATTTAGTCAATATCTTTTCTCCAATCAGAGATATCAGTTTCACCAGCTACATCAAGAGGCTAATGTTTCTTGAACATTAGCTTTGAAATTTGAAATTTGCTATTCTATAGGACTCCTGGGTTTCCCCTTGCCCTTTCTTCCTCTAACCCTCTATTCTGGCTAAATGTACGGTATGTGTCTTATGGAAGATGCCCTACTATTTTGTCTTAGGAACAGACTGACCCACATACGATAAAGTGCAGAATTTGAGCTTTCCTGGCAGTGGTTATGAATTTTGGATGAAAATGGCATTGACTGTATCTGCAAATGCTCAAGAAAGTATCAAGAGGTAGAAAAGAAAAACAGACGCATGAATAAAAGCCAGCCTAATGCATTTGTCACATTTCATTTATTTCTGCTCCATAATTCATTGCCTCTCATTGACTTCTTTGGCTATTGACTGATTTTCACTTAACTGGGGTGCAAACACACCCCACAAAAAGAAAGAATAGAATGGAATGGAATGGAATGGAATGGAATGAAATGAAATGAAATGAAATGGAGTGAAGTGGAATGGAATGGAACAGAACGGAACGGAACGGAACAGAACGGAACGGAACAGAACAGAACAGAACAGAACAGAACAGAACAGAACAGAACAGAACAGAACATTGTGGGCCAAATTAATTTAATCGGATTTAATACTGGTTTTAAATTTTGTATTTCTTGTGTTATATCTGTTGGCTGTTCACTGCCCCGAGTCCTTCGGGAGAAGGGCAGTATATAAATATAAACAATAAATAAATAAATAAATAAATAAATAAATAAATAAACAGAACAGAACAGAACAGAACAGAATAGGTTCATTTGACCAATTTGTCTCTAGTGTAAAAGCTCTGTGTACATGCAAAGCAACGGAGCTAATCATAATAATGATACCAGTAAGAGGGGGTAGTAAAGAAGATGGAAGAAAATATTACTACTACTACTACTACTACTACTACTACTACTACTAATAATAATAATAATAATAATAATAATAATAATAATAATAGTACAGCCATACAACATGGGTAAATATGCTTAGACATAAGACAGTGCTGTGAGGATTAGGTGTTCAGCAGACTGATGGCATGAGGAAAAAATAACTGTCCCTGTGTCTAGTTGTTTTGGCATGCAATGCCCTATAGTGGTGTCCTGAGGGAAGGAGTTGAAACAATTTATGCCCAGGATGCGAGGAGGGTCTGTAGATATTTTTTCAGCTTTCCTTCTGACCTGCGCAATATACAGGTCTCCTATGGAAGGCAGGCTGGTTGCAATTGTTTTTTCTGTAGTTCTAACTATCCAATGCAAGAATAATGGAGGAACAAAGTTGTCATGCTACCAATGAGCAAATCTCTTCTCAAGTAATAATGCCCAACTGGCATTTCAAATGTCTGCTGGCTTGCTTAGTGAACAAAAGTACTTTTACACTAGAATCTAGTTTTATTGGGTGCATATTTGGTTGCAGTTAGCCTACCAGCCAACTGTTTCAAGTATCATGCTTTTTGTGGAAGATGTTCCTCCTAAGGTCTGTGAAGAACTTCAAAATGGAAATCCTTCTGAGTCCAAATGCCCACAACCCTGATCTTGGATCAATCCCCAAATCTCTTTGTATTCATTCATTCATTCATTCAATTTCTATAGCCGCCCAGTTCAACCAAGTGATTCTGGGCGGCTTACAATTATAAAATTATAAAACAATTAAAAACAATAAATAGTAAAAAATATCCAGAAAATAAACACAAACATCAACCAAGATAATTAATCAACTAAAAGTAAAGCCAAGTAACAAAGCCTTTACATGTTCTGAGTCCCAGGCCTGGATTCATAGCCAAGTTTTTAAAGCCTTGAGAAAGGGCAGCAGGGCTGGGGCCATTCTAATCTCTGCGGGGGAAATATTCTGTAAGGCAGGGGCTACAGCAGAAAAAGCCCATCTTCTAGATCCTTCCAATTGACACTCTTTGGCTGAAAGGATCTGCAGCATGCCCAGTTTGCTGGATTGAATTAAATCGATAGAGACTCTTGGAAAAAGATGGTTCCTCGGGTAACTTGGCCCTAAGCCATATAGGGCTTTAAAGGTGACAACCAGCACCTTGAATTGTAAATTATATCACAGGAATATTGTGAGGATATAATGGCAATAGAGTCATTCACTCTGAATTCCTTATGCAGATGAATAAAATAACTATTTCTCCAAGAGGCCATTGCAAGTTGTAGAGAACACATGTGAAAAGGTATTTCATTTTTTCCTTCCCATCAGGTACAATTTGGATTCAGAGCACAGTCTTATTCTCCCTATGATTTATAATAAGGGGACGTCTTACCTAAATTGTAACTTTTGAAAAATACATCCTTATAAACCTAATTAACATACCAAAGTGATTTCTTACTCATACACATTCCATGAGTAAATCTATGCTGTGTTCAATAAATAAATTACTTTTGATTCATGGCTTGTAATTCTTCTAGGTACAAAAATTAAAAGCCTTTGAATCACACTTTTAACAACCGTAACCAAAAAAATCTCCAAGAACATTGTATTTGATGTGAGTGTACTGTATTGTTTAAAACTCTATTTATAGAATATTTACTTCCTTATGAATCACTTTGCAGGAGCTGGGCAAAAAAAAAAAAAATCACTTGGATTTCTACCATACATTTTAGTTTGTTTCTTGCTTGCCTGCTTGCTTACTTGCTTACTTGCTTACTTACTTACTTACTTACTTACTTACTTACTTACTGGTACTTACTTACTTACTTACTTACTTACTGGTACCTACCATTACTTACTTACTTACTGGTACTTACTGGTACTTACTTACTTACTTACTTACCATTACTTACTTACTTACTTACTTACTTACTTATTTACTGGTATTTACTTACTTACTTACCATTACTTACTTACCATTACTTACTTATTTACTTACTGGTACATACTTACTTAATTACTTATTTATTGGTACTTACTTACTTACTTACTTACTGGTACTTATTTACTTACTTACCATTACTTACTTACCGTTACTTACTTACTTACTTACTGGTACTTATTTACTTACTTACCATTACTTACTTACCGTTACTTACTTATTTACTTACTGGTACTTACTTACTTACTTACTTTATTGGTACTTACTTACTTACTTACTTACTGGTACTTACTTACTTACTTAATTATTGGTACTTACTTACTTATTTACTTACTTACTTACTGGTACTTACTTGCTTACTGACTTACTTATTGGTACTTACTTACTTACTTACTTACTTACTTACTTACTTACTGGTACTTACTTACTGGACTGATATAACTGCCCGACTCATACAGTCTAGTGACTAATGATCCATAAAAGTGTCCCTAAAAACAAAGGTTCCCTTCCTCCACTGCCAGGTGCCAACCAAACAGCCTCCCAGCTCATCCTGCATCCTACCCAGTGGTGGGTTGCCCCCAGTTCAGACTGGTTCGCAAGAACCGGTAGTAAAACTGGCAGGAGGGAGGCTCCGCCCACTGACCCGGGCATCATTATAGGTGATCTGCACATGCGTAGAAGCATGCGCGCACCCACTTCCCATGCAAACTGGTAGTAAAGGTAAGTAGAACCCACCCCTGATCCTACCTCAATGCTTGGGGGGAAAGCCAGGTATTTGTGGCCTTCTGGAAAGCTAAAAGGGTAGGAATCTTTCAGATCTCAGGTTCCAAAGGGCTGGGGCAGCCACTGGGAAGCTACTGTATTTTTTGGAGTATAAGACGCACCTTTCCTCCCCAAAAAAGAGGGTGAAAATATGGGTGGGTCTAATACTCCGAATGTAGCCCCGCCCAGCTTCTCAAACAGAGGTTTCAGAGGCTGAAACAAGCATCAGAAACGAAGCTTCATAAAAGAAGCCCCCAAGCAGAGCTTCAGAAAAGAAGCCCCCAAACTTTTTTTCTGGCTTTTTTTCTGAAGCTCTGTTTCGGAGGCTTTCACAGGCAGAAAAAAAAGCAAAAAAAAAGCAAGGCACAGAGCTCATAACCAAGGAACCTGTTGCTAAAATTCACCTCTGGGAACAGCTGATTGGGGGTATTCTGGGAGGCCGATCCACCTGCCAATCAGCTTTTTTCTTATTTTCTCCCCAAAAAACTAAGGTGTGTCTTATACTCCGGTGCGTCTTATACTCTGGTGCGTCTTATACTCTGAAAAATATGGTATGCTTCCAAGGTTACTTCAGGTGGCAACATTTAAGGGAGGGGACCTTGGGTGCACCCAAGGATGGGCAGATAACCTCAAAGAGAGACAATCTACAAGTAACCTGGTCCTGTGCCATGTAGGACTTTAAAGGTGATAACCATCACTTTGAATTGTGCACCTGGAAAGCAACTGGGAGCCAGTATAGCACATGCAACAGGGACGTTACTTGGGTGAATCATGGGACACCCAAAACTGCACCTGCTATTTCACTCCAACCAATTGCAGCTTCCAGATGGTATTCAAGGGCAGCCCCATGTAGAGCGCATTGTAGTTATCCTACATGAGGTAACTAAGACATGAGTGACTATAAGGTCCAGCAATAGTGTACAATTGGCATATAAGATGGACTTGTGCAAAGGCTCCCCTGACCTGGTCTTCCAGCGGGAGTAAGGAGTCCAAGACGAACCTCAAATTCACACCAGATTGATCTGGGGGTGGGGGAGTGTTGCCCCATCCAGAGTCAGAAATGGCAAAAATGGCAAAACCAGGAACCCTCCATCTCCCTCTGATTCAGTCACAGCCAGTTTCTCCCCATCCAGACTTTTAACAACCTCCAGGCCATGAACAGCATTACTTGCCCAGAATGGGGTAAAGTTATCTCAGCTTACGCATGGGATATGCTATCTCAGCACAAGAATATTAAGAAAAGCATTAAAAAGTATTTAACTGTGTTTTAAATTGTCATATTTCATTCTGAGTATTCATTACAGAAAATTGAATAGAGAGAGACTGTTTCTTTTGCTCTTTCTTCCGTATAGAAACAAGTGATACTTCTAAAAAATATACTCTAAGCCAGTGCTGAAATCCAAATTTTTTTACTACCAGTTCTGTGGCTGTGGCTTGGTGGGCATGGTGTGGCTTGGTGGGCGTCACAGGGGAAGGATACTGCAAAATCCCCATTCCCTTCCCACTCCTGGGGGAAGGATATTGCAAAATCTCCATTCCCACCCCACTCTGGGGCCAGCCAGAGGTGGTATTTGCTGGTTCTCCAAACTACTCAAAATTTCTGCTACCAGTTCTCCAAACTACTCAAAATTTCCACTACCGGTTCTCCAGAACCTGTCAGAACCTGCTGGATTTCACCCCTGCTCTAAGCATGATAATATTTCCCTTTGTTAAATTTAAGCACATTGTCATGACAAATTTTACTTGGTTCTGTCATGACAAGGTAAGGTTAATGCTGATCTGAGAACACAGAATAGTTGATAGGTTGAAGTCCAAAAGTTTAAGAAAGATATACGTTGAGTTTCTGATTACTTCTAGCTATCACCTTACAGTATCTAAGAATGGGTGTAATGCTTTTTTATGTCTATTTATTTTACATCAGGTGTAAGCCAGCTGCTTGATATGACTCAGAGCAGTCCACAAAAATAAAATTCCTTTGTTAATTCTTATCTAGTTTTTTAAACCTTGCCTCCTCAAGGAGGAGTAGAGTTGACAAAAAAACAGGTAGAGAAACATATTCTTATCTCATTACTTGCTGAACATGGGAATTTAAATTTTATTTATTTACCAAGATTTAGGGGCCCACTCATGGGGACATGGTGGCTCAGTGGCTAAGACACTGAGCTTGTCAATCAAAAGGTTGGCAGTTCGGCAGTTCAAATTCCTAGTGCCGTGTAACGAGGTGAGCTCCTGTTATTTGTCCCAGCTTCTGCCAACCTAGCAGTTCGAAAGCACGTAAAAAACACAAGTAGAAAAATAGGGACCACCTTTGGTGGGAAGTTAAGAGCGTTCTGTGCGCCTTTGGCATTTAGTCATGCTGGCCACATGACCATGGAGATGTCTTCGGACAGCGCTGGCTCTTCAGCTTTGAAATAGAGATAAGCACTGCCCCCTAGAGTCGGGAACGACTAGCACATATGTGCATGGGGAATCTTTACTTTACCTTAGATGCCCACCCAACTTCAGATTAACTCCAGGTATTTGGTAGAAGTAATAAACAAGTTGAAAACAGAGAAAAACATTTTTCTAAAAAAAAAATCCTGTATGTCCAGAACCAACATGCTGGCCAGATCTGTTTCCAAAATGTTGAGAAGTAAACATGGCTTAAGTCCAAAACAAGCAGAAAGTGTATGTGTAAGCAACTCAGAGAGAAACCTCCCTGACTCAAATGGGTATGAAAGAAAGGGAGAACAGAACAATCAGACTTCTAAGATTCTGTTATTATACCCACCCTCAATAAAAGTAGTCTTAGCCTTTTTGCAGAGTTGATTTTTGGTCTGGCCTACCTGGTGGGGTTGACAACAGGAAACAACCCTCGGGGCTGCATGAGCAGCCTACCCCAAGACGGAGAGGATGGCCTGGTATTTTAAGATTTTAAGAATTAGGGCGAAAGTCAAACAAATAAATAAATTACTTTATTTTTCTGGCTGTCCTACAACAAAAACAGAGACCAATTTATGGGTCTTCAGAGCACATCCTCATCCCTGAAATTCACATAGCCCTACCTATGCTGTGGGATTAAAACTTTGCTAATAGTTCCCAATCCAGGGTAACAATAGCAATAGTACTTATATACAACTTCATAGTGCTTTTACAGTCCTCTCTAAGCGGTCTACAGAGTCAGCATATTGTCCCCAACAATCCAGGTCCTAATTTTACCAACCTTGGAAGCATGGAAGGTTGAGTCAACTTCTGAACTTCTCAACTCATAGGAGAAATGAGATATTTTAATTCTCTTATTTTCATGACTTTATCTTTGAGGTTGCCTGTTTTATGGCTTTTTCCTATATTGCCTTGATGCTACAAATCAGAAATTTCATAACACTAATATTTTAAATACAATATTAGAAGCTTATAGTGTTATGATCTATCTCATGTCCATTTCCTAATCAAAGTCCAGTTGTGCCTGTTGAATTTTAAGATATATGTCATATTAAGATATGAACCCTATAACCCAAATTTTAGATATTTTACAATTCCATTGTATTTGATTGCAATCAAAGATGATTTCCAATTGATATCAAACTCTATGTCTAATATAGTTTTAAATACAAAGGTATCCTAGATATCAAGGCATACCCTCACAATTTAGTTAGCTGTTCTTCCAAAGAGGGAAAAGTTATTTTTCAAACAAGTATAAGATTCTTGTAGCCCTTAACATATGTGTTGAATTACTTGTGATTTGGTAGCTTATAATCATCAACAATATTATCCTCAGTCATAGCCTTATCATCTTGGCAGATGTCTGAGTCAAAATTTGACAAGTTTCATGGCCTATTTCTTTCTGAGCCTCTGTTCCCATGTGACCTGTTCTGCTCTGTTATATCTCTACATATTGTCACATAGGTATAAATGAGAAGTAGGAATGTTGGGTCTTCAGTTAGCATTCCACAAACTTATTCCCACCAAATGTTGTTTGATTAACATTTCAGCCAATGTAGGTAGTACACCAGGCTGGCTAGGGCTTATGAGAAGAGTTGTCCAAAACAGCTAGTATAATTAAAGTGGAAACAGTCAAACTAGATTGTCAGACTTCATCTCAGACATGTTGGCCTCCTTTGCTGTCTATTTTGGGGTGATTGCTTTGAATACTTTTAGTTCAGCTGCTTTTATAAGAATGTGATCTCTTGAATTTCAAGATTTTGTCTATCTCCTATTCTTAAACATTGCAAATATTTTTCCCAAAAAGCTCATGTTGTTTTGTTTTTGTTTTTGCTTTACATTAATGTGCTGGTATATTTATTATTAATGTTGTCTCCTACTTTTCATGTATTATGTAAACCACTCTGGTAGTTGCCCATCAACGACGGTTCTTGTCCAATAAATACATCTACTCATTGCATCTGCATTTTACTTCTTTGGCTCCAATCAGACTTCTCTGTGCATGCAAGTATTCTGCGGTGTACTGTACTGATATAAAACTGGTCCCAGAACTCAGAAGTCAGAGAATTTGAGGACCTGAAGTCAAGTGTTCTAGCTTAGTAAAATGCAGGAAGGGGATACGCTTTTGGGGAATGAACCTTTTACTTCCCTCCCTGATAAATAGCAAGCAACTAACAAATTATAGGCACTTAAATTCACCTCCTGCTTTGAATGCATGGATGGATACGTAATGAATGGGTGGCAGCATTTTGTCAAAGCAGAGTTATTCTTTTCCTCACTTGGTTCTTTCAGCACAGTGGATTTGTTTTCATGCCCCTGTTAATGGAAACTACTTAATAGTCTGTCCATTGCTTCTCCACAAATGCTTATGTTAGACACTATAAAAATACAAAATAACCGTTGCCAAAGAATACATCAAAGCCTTGTGGTTTTGATGTTGTCATTTGAATTCATGGATTGAGCATCCGTTGAACTCAGTGGCCTACATGATTCCACTGAGCTGCCCATGTTTGCTGTGCGACAATATTCTATGGGCGAATCAATGCATCAGTCTATCACAGAAACTGCAAGACCAGAGGGTTGAATAAGCTGGTGGCGCTGATGACAACGTGTCTTTTGCTCTCACTAATCATGATACAGTGGAAAGGCAGCGACAGTGGCAACCAGGTCATCCACTGTGAGATATTTCCTCTGAAACATGTGAAATGTTTGGAAGAGGGGAGAGGGGAAAGGAACAGGCAGGTTATTATCAATACTGAATTTTTAAACTACCCATTGTTATTGCAAGCCTTGCAATGACTGCCTGGATGCCAGTCATCATTTCCCAATGGCATCTGCTGGGTAGACATCATAAGTGACTTCCTGATCATCTATCAGGAAGGAGGTTTTGCTGTAGAAGCATGTTCCTCTGTTAGCTTCTGTCTGCAGAAACATCTCTTGGCATTTTCAGCCATGCTTTCTCTGTCCTCTGTCTTTGCTGGTCATATCAACGGCAGCTTCTAAACAGATCAGACGGACAGGGTTTTTAAAAAATTCATCAGCATGCATGGCCTGTGAGAAAGCAGCCTTTTTCTACAAGTTGTCTCTTCATGTCCCATGATTAGACTCCATTCTCACAATTCTAAGTCAACATGTAGAAATTGTGGAATTGTACAATATATCTGTAAAGTGTGAAATTGGGAAAGACTGGGGCAATTGTTTAAAGAAAGGTTATATTAAGAGGAATACCTTGACTTCACTTCCTATACTCATCTATGCAGGGGTGGGCTGCTGGGGGTTTGCAGGGGTTTGAGAGCACTTCCAAATCCCACTCCTGGTTGGTCCCACCCACCCTACACCGCCCCTCCCAGGAGTCCCCATGCAGCCCGTTTTGGATGCAGGTAAGTGCAGGACATTTGCAGAGGCTCAGGGAGGGCAAAAAACGGGCCTACTGGAAGTTCAGGAAAGCCAGAAACGGGCCCATTTCCAGCCTCCAGAGCCTGAGGAGGCCGTTTTCGCCCTCCCGGAGGCTCAACAAAAGCCTCCGGAGCTGGGAAAGGCAAAAATGCCCCCCCACCATGGTGCAGGAGCCCGACTAGGCCACGCCCATCATGGCCACGCCCACCCAGCAACTGGGCAGAGAACCCCTTGCTAAAATTTTTGAAGCCCACTCCTGCATCTATGAGTTAATGTTTTTGCATATCAAATTGTTCTCTGCATATGTCTGCATTCCTGGAATGGTGTAAATACCTACTTGTCAGATGTACCTTTCAACTTTCTCTATTTAAATGCATTGGTAAAATGAACATTAATTTATTAATTAAGGAAACAACCATTTGAAAACACTGCATTCAAAGACTTGCTCTTCAACCTCTTATTTTAGAAGCTGTCTGGTCTGGGATATGAGACAAAACCCTTTTACTATGTTCCCTAAGAGATCTAAGGGCATTTAGCTTCCATTAAGGACAGACAGAGCATCTTATGAACTGAGTTAAGTTGTTTGCTTTGGTATGAAATCTAGCCATGAGCCTGTATCTATTGCAGCACTTGGACACCAAATCAGGAGAGGGTTCTGCCTTAGGTGAGCAGATGGCCTCATTTTGCAAATCTTACCTATAGGCAGTCCTTGATTTATGACCACAGTTGAGCCCGACATTTCTGTTGCTAAGTGAGAAATTTGTTAAGTGAATTTTGCCCCATTTTATGATCTTTTTTGCCACAGTTATTAAGTGAATCACTTAAGTTGTTACATTAGTGACACGGTTATTAAATCAATCTGGCTTCATTTTGAGTTTGCTTTTCAGAAGGTCGCAAAAGGTGGTCACATGATCCCAGGACACTGTAACCGTCATAAAAATGAGACAGTTGCCAACTGTCTGAATTTTGAGCACGGGGATGCTGCAACGGTCATAAGTATGAAAAACAGTCATAAGTTACGTTTTTCAGTGCCATTGTAACTTTGAATGTTCACTAAACAAACTATTGTAAGTCAAGGACTACCTGTATTTCTGCACCGCATGTATCCCCTTCATCAAAGAACAGGTGGTGATATGCCAAGTAGAAAAACTGATAATTCGGGGGGGAAAGAGAGGGTCTTTTTTTCCCCAATTTCCTCAGCAAAGTAGGAATGTGTATCTCTACTTCAGGGATTTCATAATACCATAATAAGGTCAGATGAATAAACTGTATATTACGGCATTGACAGAAAGTTCACATTTGTTAATTGTCAAACTGCCTCTGGAGCGAAGAGATGTAAAATTATGAGAAGGTCACAGCAGACTATCTTCTAATCAGGTCACTGGTCTTGTTTTCTTATCTTTTTCAAGGAAATCGTTAAAGACCCACAGTTTATTCTTGGAGGAGCCACAAGAACTGACATTTGTCAAGGAGACCTTGGTGAGTATTTTTCCACTGGAATGATTTTTGCCCTCTTTGATACAAGTCCTGTTAAGACATTGTGTAAAATGTGTGGAGGCTTCCTAGCGGATAGATTCAGGTACCTCACTCACTCTAATCTCCCTATGTTCAACTGGAAATCTGAAGGCTAGATGAACACAGGTTGACTTGTGTTCCCCAAAACCAGGGGTGAAATGCTCCTGGTTCGGACTGGATTGCCCGATCCGGTAGTGATGGTGGCAGGTGGTTCGGAGAACCGGTAGCAAAAATCCCTGCGCTCCCCCCACCACCACCATGCCTAGCTGAGCCGCGCAATCATCAGAGGCTGTTTTTTTACTTTTAAAAGCATTTTTTCTACAACCACTGCTTTTAAAAGTAAAAAAAAAAAAGCCTCTGATGATCGTGCAGCTCAGCTGGTATCATCAGAGGCTTCTAAAAGCATTTTTTTCTGCAACCTCTTCAGCCGAAGAGGTTGTAGGGGAAAAAATGACTTTAAAAGCCTCTGGCGATCCCAGCTGAGTTGCCTGATTGTCAGAGGCTTTTAAAGGCATTTTTTTTTCTGCAACCTCTTTGGCCGAAGAGATTGCAGAAAAAAAATGCCTTTAAAAGCCTCTGACAATCAGGCAACTCAGCTGGGATCGCCAGAGGCTTTTAAAGTCATTTTTTAAAAGTAAATGCTTTTAAATGCTTTTAAATGTAAAAAAAGTAAAAAAAACAAAGTTGGCCATGCCCACCGTCACATTACCCCCCCCCCACCAAGCCACACCCACAGAACCGTTAGTAACAAATTTTAGATTTCACCCCTGCCCAAAACCTAATGAAGTTTGTACTGGAAGTCTCCTTCAGATACCTAGCTGAATTCAATGGAGGCATGGGAAGAATATGCATCTCTCTTCTTATCAAATCAGATATTCAGCTGATTGACTAAAGGAAACAACTAATTATGAGGAAAACATTGTTAATCTGGTATCGGCCATATGCAGCACCACATGCACACAAATCTGATAGAATCTAAGAAACTTAAAACTGAAAGGGATCTTGGAGGTCATCCATTCTCATTATCTGCTAAATACAGGATTCCATTAAAAAAGGCCCAAGACAATGTTTGCCCTTCAACAGCCTCATTCAGCAACAAGCCTTATGCAGACACTGGGTAAATTACTTAATTCTCTTGCTATTTTCCCAACAATTTAGTGAGGTAAATTGGTCTGAGAGAGAGCGATTAGCCCAAAATAATCCAATGAATTTACATGGCTGATGATAGACTGGAATATGAGTCTTTCTATGCTAGTCCAACACCTTACTAACTATACACAGATTTCAGAGGATAATTACAACTGCAGAAAAAACAATTACTACCAATCTGCCTTCCATTGAGGACCTGTATTCTGCCCGAGTCAAAAAAAGGGCTGGGAAAATATTTACAGACCTCTCAATCCTGGATTTAACTGTTTCAACTCCTACCCTTAAAATGATGCTATAGAGCACTGCACACCAGAACAACTAGACACAAGAAGAGTTTTTTCCCGAACGCCATCACTCTGCTAAAAAATAATTCCCTCAACACTGTCAAACTATTTACTAAGTCTGCACTACTATTAATATCATTGTTCCTATCACCCATTTCCTCCCACTTATGACTGTATGACTGTAACCTTGTTGCTGATATCCTTAAGATTTATATTGACTGTTTCCCTATGATTATCATTAAGTGTTGTATCTTATGATCTTTGATGAATGTATCTTTTCTTTTATGTACTCCGAGAGCGTATGCACCAAGACAAATTCCTTGTGTGGCCAAACACACTTGGCCAATAAAGAATTCTATTCTATTCTATTCTATTCTATTCTATTCTATTCTATTCTATTCTATTCTATTCTATTCTATTCTATTCTATTCTATTCTACTCTACTCTACTCTACTCTACTCTACTCTACTCTACTCTACTCTATTTTATTCTGTTCTATTCTATTCTATTCTATTCTATTCTATTCTATTCTATTCTATTCTATGTCATACCAGCTCTCCATTTTGCAAATCAACCAAAACAGCTAAGATGCCCTTTTAAATGTGCAACTACCAGATTAGAACTAGGTTGTTATTATTCAGTCCCCAAATCATGCCTAACCCTAACCCCATGGACCATACATAGCACTCTAGGCCCCCTTCCATTGTTTTCCAGAGCCTGCCCAAACTCATGCACACCCTGTTGATGACACTATCTAACCATCTCATCCTCTGCTGTCTCCTTCTCCTTTTGCCTTCAATCTTTCCTAACATCAGGGTCTTTTCCAATGAGACTTCTCTTCTCCTTTGGTGATCAAAGTATTGGAGCTTCAGCTTCAGTATCTGTCCTTCCAAAGGAGAATCAGAGTTGGTTTCCTTTAGGAATTACAGCTATGAGTTCCAAGCACCAGGGCCTGGTGGCTCAGCAGACTAAAAGCATTGTGATTAACACCAGCTGTCTGCAATTACTGTAAGTTCGAATCTCACCAGGCTCAAGGTTGACTCAGCCTTCCATCCTTTCTAAGGTAGGTAAAATGAGGAGCCAGTTTGTGTTCTGTCCCCGTCTCATACACGCACACAAACAGTCAGCCAGGAGTTAATAAAACCAGCAGTCAGGAATTCCTTTGAGATAACAGAATTGGCAGCAACCCAGTAGCTGCCTGCCAAAGACTTTACTCACAAAGGGAGGTTTTTCTCCTCCGTCCGATACACCAAAGTAAGTCCACAAAGCCAAAGAATTGTCAAGTTCAGTCCATAATAAATCCAAGGAGGGCACATAACGAAGTTCCAGAAACGCAGTATGACTTGCTAGCTTTTCAGTTTTGTCTGTCACAAGGCCTTAATGGCCACCACACCCCCTTTTATCCCCTGTGGGGTGTGGTCCAGTGACTCAGCTTAATCTCTGGAACGCCTCTTTCTCTGCTGTGTGCGCTTATCTTTCTGACACTGTGGGGGATCCAGCCAAGACTCATCTCCGTCGCTGTCTAACTGCAGCTGTTCGGAAGTGCCTGGCTTCTGGCCTATCTCTTGGCCTTCGGAGGACACCTGAGGCATTGCCAGAGAGGAGGGTCTGGAAAGGGAGGCCTTGCCAACTCCTCTCCTTCACTTTCGAAGTCTTCTCCCTCTGATAATACGGGGTCGGGGGTCGGAGTCACAACAGTTTGTGGGGGCAATAAGCTGACTTTGTATAAATATACAAAAGTATGAAGGCTATTGCTTAATGCATTGTAAGCCGCCCTGAGTCTCCGGAGGAGGGCAGCATATAAATCAAATAAAAAACAACAACAAGGAATTATTTAGTGGGAAATATTTATCTTATTTATATTAGATCAAAAGTATAACCTGTATATTGTTCCATATAATTTTTCAGGTGATTGTTGGCTATTAGCAGCTATAGCATCTCTTACCCTCAATGAAAAAGTACTAGCCAGAGTTATACCACAAAATCAAGATTTTGGACCAGATTATGCTGGAATATTTCATTTTCAGGTAACCCCTCCACACACTCTTGCATGTTTAAATGAATAAATGAATGTTGAATATCCTGGGAGCTGGGAAATCCAGATGTTATTAAATTATAGATGTCAGCATCCCTTATATTTAATTCTACTTCTTGACATGGCTGGAAACTGTGATTCAGGCACATCTGGGAAACATATGAAGCTTCTGCCATTTTATTATTTTTGACAGGTCAGAATTTTAACACTCTTCTCTTTTAGATTTATTTTGCAATAGTTTCACTATCTGACAATATTTGTTGCCTACCTAGATTAGAAATCAAGCCTAGAATGAAATATATCTAATTATTTATTGGATTCATATCCTGCCTATCCTTCAAGACCTCAAGGTAGTCTACATAATGTTCCTTCCTCCCATTTTTCTCTACAGCACCAATCCTAGGAGATCAGTCAGATTGAGAAAAAAATAAATGGCCCACAGAGATTTCATGGCTGATGGGGACTAGAACCATTTTCCTGGGATGAACCCATGGCCACCACCTTCACTTTTTAAAATTTTGTCCCAAATGTGCTTTTTCAAGAGGCAAGTGGACGTTCTGGTTTTTTTTTTTTTTTAATTTGATTTATATGCCGCCCTTCTCCGAAGACTCAGAGCGGCTTACAATGTGCTCAGCAATAGCCTTCATCCTTTTGTATATTTATACAAAGTCAGCTTATTGCCCCCACAACTGGCTCCTCATTTCACCTACCTTAGAAAGGATGGAAGGCTGAGTCAAGCTTGAGCCTTGGCGAGATTCGAACCCTGCAGTAATTGCAGGCAGCTGGTCTTAATAACCAGCTTAATAACAGGGTGCCTTAAACCCCTGTACTACCAAGGCTCTTTCTTTGAAGACGTTTCACTTCTCATCTAAGAAGCTTCTTCAGCTCTGACCAGATGGTGGGGAATGGAAGGAAGAAGAAGCTGAAGAAGTTTCATGGATAAGAAGTGAAACATCTTCAGAGAAAAAACAGAAAGTCCACTTGCCTCTTGAAAAAACACCTTTGGGACAACCATGACCTGGATGACTGAGAATCTCCATAGACATTTTAAAAATTTTGTTTCGTGAGCATAAATCTTGCAGCATGTTTTTAGATCATAAGCTTTTGTATCTATCAAATGCATGAATTTTGTTTTGAGAGCTAAGAGATGCTTGTGCTGCTGTCCTTTCTCGGTGCTGTTCCACCTCATCCATAAAATTAAAAGCTTCTCATAGCCTTCACTTCCAAGGCCTAAGGCAGTATTGGAACTTCCTGGTCCTACTTCAATTTTTCCCTGGCTTATTACCATTATTAAATGATTCTCTATCTGTCTTTACCGAGATAGTTTTGGCAATACAATGAATGGCTGGATGTTGTTATCGATGACCGCTTGCCCACTTTCAAAGACCGCTTGGTTTTTCTGCACTCAGCTGAACTCAATGAATTTTGGAGTGCATTGTTGGAAAAAGCCTATGCCAAGTATGTAGATAACTTGATCTTCATCTTCTATTTTGTTTCCACACTTGTCATGATTTATAGTCTTTGGACTTGCAATCCCAGTTTTATAAATATTGTATTATATGGATTTTGATCGTAGACTGAATTGATCAAGCTTTGTTTGTTTATTTGTTTATCATTACTTTTGTATGCTGCACAAACTTAACTTTAAGTTTTTAAATTTTAAATTCAACTTGCTTTTTTTGTCATGGGCTAAGGTGAAATTTCAAATGAGTTTGAAAGTTCTCATCTACTGAAATAAGTAGAGACAAGATATTTGAGAAATTTCAAGGGAAGCCAAACAAGTCATAGGAAAAGCTGCACAAAATGTCAGAGTTTTGCTAATCTTGAATTTGATTTACAACACTTTCTTCTAATGGTTTAAGTAGATGATATTTTGATTTTTTTTTAATACCATGTAAGTCCTATAGATATTTCTGCATGTCATGAGCCACAACAGAAAATTCATATGGTACCTGAACATGTTTAAAGTAAGATGGACATGACCTCATTGTCTTTATGTATGTATATTTCTCTGACAATCTCAGGTTGAATGGAAGTTATGAAGCTCTAAAAGGAGGAAGTTCAATTGAAGCGATGGAAGACTTCACTGGAGGAGTTGGAGAAACATTTGAAGCTAAAAAGGCTCCAAAAAATTTCTATGAACTCTTACAGAGGGCACTTAAAAGAGGCTCACTGGTGGGCTGTTCTATTGATGTAAGTAGAAGTTTGAGTTTTTTGAGAGGATATTTCCTCAAGTTATTATGCCCCAAAGCAGGGGTGAAATCCAGCAGGTTCTGACAGGTTCTGGAGAACCAGTAGCGGACATTTTGTGTAGTTTGGAGAACTGGCAAATACCACCTCTGGCTAGTCCCAGAGTAGTGTGGGAATGGAGATTTTGCAGTATCCTTCCCCTGCCATGCCTACCAAGCCATGCCCACAGAACCGGTAGTAAAAAAAAATAAATTTCACCACTGCCCCAAAGCAACTGAATATATGATATGGAATAGGGCACAGAACAGGAATATGGTGTCCTCAAGTGGCTTTGGATAAGTCCAGTCAATTCCAGCCATCGTATGTAATATAAATTTTAGTTCAAAGCATATGGAAAGCTTTAGATGGCTGCTTATGGAGTATATTATCAGGGAATGTTCCTAATATGTAGGAATTTGCTTTGGATTACTGTTATGGGACTTTCTCTTGAGCATGTGTCTTTGATTAATTGAGGGCCCGTTTGTAAAAAACAGCAGCCTTCACACATTTTTTTTTCTCTACATGTTTCTTCCAAATTGTCAGCCAATAATTATCCTTTCCTAAAATGGCATCCTCTGGAAAACATTGGGTTAGCAAATCAGCCCTAATGTTAAACAAGGCACCACTGGATAATGATGATGTAATTTTCAGCTTCTTTTCCCTATCCCTCTGGAGAATCTTTCCTAGAATTTCTCTTATTAAATCATGGAACTGAGGTGTGTATTCAGTTAATCCCTCCTGCTGAGCTGAACTGAAATTCTGAGCTGAACTGGATAAGCCATGACTTAATTTAGCCTGGAGGCCGTATTGTTTGTGCTCCAGATATTTTAAGAACCCAGTGGCAGAAACCCTTGATTTCTCTCAGGTTTTGCTTGGGAAGAAAGCTGAAAACTCAGTTTCTCAAGTTTCCACATAATTCTAAGTAGGAAATGTTTTTATGACAATGTAGAATCATGGCAAAATGTTAGCCAGATCACTGGCTGTTTTGTTCATTCCATATTTATTTTTCTAATATTAACTGAATCTAAATGTGAAAGTGTCAATAATTTAACCAATACACATTGTGCCCTACCATATTAGCATGTAGGAAGCCCTAGTTATTTTAGTGGGACTTATTGTATGAGCATTTGTAAGAGCAGTATACCACATGCTTTCAGTAAAAAGCCACATATGGTCTTTCAATTGCACACCAGGGAGCATGTGCCTCAAAGTAATGAGCAGGGTCAATCATTTTCATTCTTTTTGCCCTTACAGTGAATTAAAAATAACCATAGATACAGTACTGATTTTTCTTCAGATAACAATAAGCTATTTCCCAAGTAATCTACTTTTAAGGTGGACATGTCATCTTAAATTCATTAGAAAATATTAATGGAAGTAGCTGAGGCTTTTTCTGTCTAATCGTCCTTGTCCAGGTAATCTTACATTCAGATTTGTCTTTTTTTCAGATAAATACAATCATGTGAGTGCTCAGTGATCAAGAATTTAATCATTTCCCCCTTTCTATCACATGATTCAGTATAACCAAATTTGGTAGCCTCTGGGAATTGCACCCATGGCTTTGTGAGAAAATTTATTGACTCTTTCATCGATTGTCTCCTTATTATTGAACTGCAACCTTTTCTATTTCCCCTTCTCAATCCAATCCACTTATAAATTGATTCACAACAACTGCAGCTTATACCTTGCTCATCCTACAGGCAGCTCAGAACCATACCCTAAAAGTTACACGGATCCTCTGAGGTAAGTGAGGTTCAGAGGGAGAAATGGGCTCTAGATCAGGGGTGTTAAACTCGATTTCATTGAAGGCCACATCAGTTGTGTTTGACTTTGGGAGACTGGGGTGGGCGTGGCCAGGGTGGGCATGGTCAGCTCAATGTCACTCGTATCAGGGGCACCTCTGGTGGCCCGAGTGCTTTGCCAGCAAAAGCGGGCTCCCTAGCTCCATTTTCGGCTACGATGGCCTCCTGCAACCCTCTGCCAGTGAAAATGGAGCTCAGGAGCCCGTTTTCGCTGGCAGAGGCACCGCAGGCTGATCCTTCGCTGTTTCCAGGATGGCCCCATGGGCCAGATCTAAGCACTCTGCAGAGCGGAGCTGGCCCCATGGGCCTTGAGTTTAACACCCCTGCTCTAGATGGATTCAGAGTGGAACAGGGGTTTTCATTTCTCACAGCCAAGCATTGGAAATTGTTTGCAATAAGATCCTTCCATTAGTAGTCTCTTCTGCAGCTTCCTCTGTAGCCTCACAACCTGCTCTGAGGATTGGGAATTTTGCAAAACAAAATTGGGAATGGGAATGCTGCAGGAAAAATGAGAAAAGGGATAAGTGGAAGTCCGTAAGTGCAATGATGGATTTCAACTTGGGCACAGTGTGGTACTATAATTAATTTGTAAGTGTCCTTTTAACAACATAAGATGGTGGTGCTAACTATTTGTTCATATTGTATTCCAGAGGTTATCTTATTTCTAAGAGGTGCCACACATTCCTGCATATATTTACAAAAACAAGTATGATTTCAATAAAGCAAAAAGGTTGATTTTTTTAAAAAATTCCATTATTTAGATCAGCAATGCAGCTGAGTCGGAAGCTCGAACACCAACTGGCCTCATAAAAGGTCATGCATACTCAGTAACTGGCATTGATGAGGTAAGCACCTTCCTATTATATTTCTCACCAGAAAATAGATGGCTAGAAAATAATCTAATAATCCCAATTAGATACCAGCTACCATATCTGAACTGCAGAAACCTACACCAGCACTAAATGGCAGCAAAGTAATTTAGAAAAACCTGTTGCTCTCTGGTGCCATCTTTTGCATCCCAGTATAGCAACCTTAGGGACACGGTGGCTCAGTGGCTAAAATGCTGAGCTTGTCGATCGAAAGGTCGGCAGTTCAGCGGTTCAAATCCCTAGTGCTGCGCAACGGGGTGAGCTCCCGTTACTTGTCCCAGCTTCTGCCAACCTAGCAGTTCAAAAGCATGTAAAAAACGCAAGTAGAAAAATAGGGACCACCTTTGGTGGGAAGGTAACAGCATTCCGTGCACCTTTGGCGTTTAGTCATGCCAGCCACATGATCACGGAGACGTCTTCGGACAGCGCTGGCTCTTCGGCTTTGAAACGGAGATGAGCACTGCCCCCTAGAGTCGGGAACGACAAGCACATATGTGCGTGGGGAACCTTTACCTTTACTTATGGCAACCTTAAACTCAATGGGAAGAAAATCAAGGTTTGGAAACAGAACTCACTTGCTAATTCCATTCTCAGGATCAGATGTGTTAGAATAGAAGATATTTTGTTGCACTGGTAAGATATGGCATCATGCTTATTAGAAAACAGATGGGGACAAGATTCTACTCCAGGCTATACCATAGTGCAGTTTGTAAAAGCAAGTGGCCTATACAGTCATTTAATGCAATGTTTTGAAGAGTTACAGGAACTGGGTAAATCCAATCTAATGAAAAGTAGGATTTAGGGGGGGACATGATAGCAGTGTTTCAACATTTGAATGTTTTCTACAAAGACAAGGGGGTCTAACTATTTTTCAAAGCACCAAAAAGCAAAACAAGAAACAACTTGGAAACTAACCAAGAAGAGAAGCAACCTAGAACTCAGGAGAAATTTCCTAACGGTGAGAGCAATTAACCAAGGGAATAGCTTGCCTCCAGAAATTGTGGGTGCTCCATCACTGAAGGCTTCCAAAAAGGCTTCATTTGTCTGAAATGATATTATAGAGTCTCCTGCTTGAGCAGCAGGTTAAATCAGAAGACCCTATTATTATATGTTCTAATTGCCACAACTTTAAGATGTGTGGACTCCAATATCCAGAATTCCCCATGCTAGCTGGGGAATTCTCGGAGTTGAAGTCCACACTTCTTGAATTTGGAGAAGTTGAGAAACACTGGTTTAATGCATCAGTCACTCCTGAGGTCTTCTGAGTAGTCAGAAGCAGTTTCTTATGTTCTTGTATGTTCTCACAATAGCAAGTCCTCAAATCAGCTCAACCTCCTGTCTTTCCATTTTATCCTGTTACCTCTTCTGCTCATGAGATTTGTCTGTGTGTGTGTGAGTGTGTGAGTGTGTGTATTTATACATCCGTGCGTATGCAGTGTGGAGTGAGTTGCGTCGGCTTTTTTTCACTCGCACACTTCTTCATTTATTTTGAAGTGGGAATCTATTAATACGAGAGGAAATGCATCATAGCATAAATGTCCTGTGGTTCTTTACTGCTCATTTAACAATGTACATCCAAAAGGTCAAACAGTTAAATGATGAATTAAAAGTGGCAATGTTAATCAGAAATTAATTTCATTATCGCCCATCAAATTGTATAAAAAAATATATGCATAGCCCAATCTGTTTATATGCCGTTCTGAAGCTGAGGTGACTATAAAAACTACAGTTGACTTTCAAAACAGGTGAAATAGTTTATACAATAAGATTATCGTACTGTTTTTAGTAGATCTTATTTAAGTTAAGCAGTTGAAGTGCAGTTTTTTTTTTTTAAATGGAGAGTTGTTTTAAATTTTTTCAGCCCTCACTGGCTTTGGTTCTTAATAGGTCAATTACCGAGGGCAAACAGTGAGGCTCATTCGAGTTCGGAATCCATGGGGTCAAGTGGAATGGAATGGTGCCTGGAGTGACAAGTAAGTATTTTCTGTTCAAGGGATTTATAATCATGTTAAAAAGAATACCCAGAAAACCAAATTATTAACAATGTAATCATCATACTCAAAAAAATGTTCCGTATTGCCACGGGTATAAAAATATCCCTCAGTTCATCGTTTAAATATTAAATATCCGAAATTCAGAAAAATAAGTTTAAAAACCTGTCAAAAGAATGGGATTTATTTATATGCGAAAAATAAGGAAACAAAGTAGTCCTTGGCTTACAACTATTCATTTAGCGACTGCTTGAAGTTACAATGGCACTGGGGGGGAAAAGCGACTTACAACCAGTCCTTGCACTTCTGACCATCACAGCTTCCCCACGGTCATGTGATCGAAGTTTGGTTGCTTAGCAACCGGCATGTGTTTATGATGGTTGCAGCCTCCCAGGTGCATGTGATAGCCTTTTGAGACCCTCTGAGCCAGCTTCTGACAAGTCAATGGGGGAAGCTGGATTCACTTAATAACTGTGTGATTCACTTAACAGTAATTTGCTTAACAACTATGACAAAAAGGTCATAAAATTGGCCGTGACTCACTTACCAATCTCCTTGCTTGGTAACAGAAATTCTGGTTCCAATTGTGATTTTACGTCCTGGATTACCAGTACATTTCCAGGGCCACCGTTTTTAGAAGAAACTAGTTTGAAAGTCCCTCATTTTGGATTGCACATGGATGTTATTCTTCCTTGTAGTAATTTGTCTTACTGTTTTGTTACCCTGTCTATTATTTTAATATTTTTATGGCAAGAAAGAAGAGCATGCCACTCAAAATCCTATCGTATTGAATTCTGTCAAATTATTAAATCAATCAATCGATTGAGGGAAAGACTGCATTTATGAGCGCATTTTCAATTGCAAGTAAAGATAGATCCATATGACCCCATTTCCACTTCCTGTAAATAAATTCAAAGTCATCGCCTGGGCAATTGCATAGAACAAGCAGGGGACAGTATGGAAAAATCAATGCTTGCCTTCTAGCAGATCATTAGAGTGCAAAAGATATCATTCACGTAGGCTCCACACCAAGCTACTGAAAGTCTTAGGGCAACAAAGTCCTCTCAGGCAAAAAACAAAACAAAACAAAAAGGAAACACAAAAAAATGTAACCTGTGTTTTATCCATGTTTCTAGAACAGGGGTGTCAAGCTCACGTCGTCACGGTGGCTTCATGTGACGTATCAGGACTTTCCCCCCCTTCGTTAAACCGGGCATGGGCGTGGCCAGCGCATGACGCATCGGGCCCTTGGGCCAGGAGTTTGACAGCCCTGTTCTAGAACATATGTATATATTTTTGGCTGTTTGCAATTAATTTGATGATGTTGATGTTGATGATGAAGATTATGATCCTTTCTCTTGAAGCTCCTCTGAGTGGAATTCCCTCAGCCCATCAGAGAAACAACAGCTACATCATACAACATTAGACGATGGAGAATTCTGGTAAATGAAGCTTCTAATTGTAATCCTAAGTATATTAAAGCAAGTACGAATGTCCTTGTATTGACTAGTTCTTGTTTTAATTGAAAAATCCTTAAAACAATATTATGTGTTTTTGTCATTATGAAACATTAATTGTTCATTTAATTCAAAATAATAGATACTATATTGCAGAGATATTCCATGAACATTGTTTATATCCCTTTAACATAGAGAGAGACAGACAGACAGAGAGGGAGGGAGGGAGGGAGAGAGAGATATAGGAGGGGGGCACTTGCAAAGTGTTGCTTCCAAGGGAGGCTATCAAGGGTTAAAAACATCCAGTACAAGAAAAATGACAAAATAATAATTACAGTAAAAGATATTATGCCAAAGATTGGATGTACAACTTATACTTACAGCAGACTAATGTAAATTCTGATTGCTATATTGGTGGAAAAATCAATCTTCAAGGAGGGATGGGGGTCAGCCAAACTCCAGCGGGGAGATGCAGGTTATTCCATAGGGCAAGTGCTACCAATAGATGAGACAAAGCTTCTAAGTCCCATAAAATGGCTTTGGTCATTGTGAACTGAAGAATATCAGCATTGTTGACTTGTATATGGTGGGGGAAGATGTAATCAAAGAAATAACCAGTACCTGTGCCATGAAAAGCTTTATGTGTGACCCAGAAGCCCACTGGTAACCAGTGCAGCTTTTAGAGTAGTGGTGTGGCATGGGCATCAACCAGTGGTGAAATCCAAATTTTTTTACTACCAGTTCTGTGGGTGTGGCTTGGTGGGCGTGGTGTGGCTTGGTGGCATGGCAGGGGAAGGATAGTGCAAAATCCCCATTCCCTCCCCACTCCTGGGGGAAGGATATTGCAAAATCTCCATTCCCACCCCAATCTGGGGCCAGCCAGAGGTGGCATTTGCCGGTTCTCTGAACTACTCAAAATTTCCACTACAGGTCCTCCAGAACCTGTCAGAACCTTGCTGGATTTCACCCCTGGCATAAACACATAGCTAATTGCACTGTCACATGTTGGACCAACTAAAGCTTGACTGGTCTTCATGGGCAGCTCCATGTAGAACACACTGCAGTAAGCCAGATGGAAGGTTACCAAGGCATGGGTATCTATGAGTAGGGCCATCTAATCCAGGAATGGACATAATTGGGGTACAAAATGGATTTGTGCAAAGGTCCTCCTAGCCATAGTTACCGCCTGCTCTTCCAGCTAGCAAAACCCCCATATTGTATACCGAATCCTTCTGATGTAATGCAGTTCCATCCAGAAATGGGTTGACCCAGAACCCATAGCCTTTTGGTGTTCTAGGGCTGGGTCTAGGCTTGTTTGTCCCACTCAGACTCCCACAGCCTCCAGACATTGTGTGATGGAGTATTAATAGACCTTTGGGACACAAAGTCAGTTAAGGGAGAAAAAAACAGAGTCATAACAAAAGAGATTCTTGTGCCCAGGAAAAGGTAGAAGCATAAGAAAGTGATTCAGAGTAATTCCATTTCACTAATGTTGGATATAAGGTAATTTTTCTGGCAGAGAAAGTTGCATTGTCCTATTAGTAATAAGAATATTTCCAGAAATTCATATGGTTCTTGTTTCTGAGTTTGTCTGAGTTCAGCATCACAGAACAACAACTTCTGGGTCATTCAAATTCTGAGGGATTAGATTTATATGTCTCTCCTCCCCGAACAGTGATTTGGCAATGGTATGTGGGAACGACCTTAGGTAGAGCAATAATAGTCAGATAAGAGACAGCTTAGCCTGGAGGAGCTAAGCTGGAGATGCCAGCTTAGCATGGCAAACATCCCAGAAGGTTCCTTTCCTAGTTTCTGGGACTGTAAAGGTGACAAGGGAGAGAGATGTAGTTTCACACTTGAAAGATTCTGTTAATGTAATCTTGGAATAAAGTAGAATTGTGTCATCTGGGCTTCTTCTTGAACTACCTTGCATCAGGGGTGAAATGCTACTGGATCGGACCGGTTCAGCTGAACCGGTAGTGATGGCGGTGGGTGGTTCGGAGAACCAGTAGCAATGGCAGCACAAGGCTCTACCCACCTGCCCAGTCATTGTTACTTCCTGGTTTTAACCAGGAAGTAACCTGTTTTTTACCCTCTGTGCATGCACAGAAGGGTTTGCACGTGTGCAGAGGGTCTGCACGTGCGCAGCGTGTGCACTTCCAAACCGGTAGGGAAGGTAAGTAGATTTTACCCCTGCCTTGCATGCTTGAAAGACTTGAACTACCTCCCCCCAAAGAGGAGACCCACATCCAGTGGTGGGATTCTAATAATTTAACAACTGGTTCTTTGCCCTAATGATTTCTTCCAACAACCAGTTCACCAAACTGCTCAGAAAGTTAACAACCGGTTCTGCCGAAGTGGTGTGAACCGGCTGAATCCCACCACTGCCCACATCATGTCCCTGCCTCTCTAAGAGCTGGCGAACAGCACCTTCTCACTCAAGAATGAATTCACTACTACATGTTGTCACCTTCTGGAGGGTCAGGGGAGGGGGTTGGCATGGATCTAATAAACACGTGGTCCTACTCATAACTCCTGTCCCCGTCCTTAATATTTGCTGCCTCAAATGCTCTCAGGTAATCCATCCAGCTGAGGCCTTAGTCACTTTAACTGGACCTGCCCAGCTAAAATCCAACTCAGAGCAGAGACAGAGGCCTCCATAAGTACCAATAGAAGAAGAAACTCTTCTATTGTAGCTCAAAATTAAAGTGTGGAATCCTTGGTGCTCTCTGAGCTTGTTTGTTTGCTACAACCAAGCAAGCACAGCAAACAACCAAGGCCAGAGAGCGCCAGCAGACACCACATCCATAAGTCATTGCTACCATCTAGTGGTAGAAATCCTGATATGCATCTGTAGGGGCCATAGCAATTCACAAATTTTTGTCCTGAAATACTTAAAATCACTCTAAAGAGCTGCAGCTAAATCATTGAATAAAAAAGTAGCTTGAATATGATTCTTGACTGGTGTTCAAGTAATCCACAGAATTGTTTCTCTTTTTTGTCATGCATAGGATGAACTTTGAAGATTTTCTGTCTAATTTTGAGAAAGTTGAGATTTGTAACCTCACACCAGATGCTCTTGAAGACAATGCTGCTCATAAATGGGAAGTGTCCATTCACCAAGGCAGTTGGGTCAGAGGTGCCACTGCTGGAGGGTGCCGAAATTTCATAGGTTTGCACATTTGCTTTATCCCACTTGCATATTCTTCAGAGAAAGGCTGTGGCACTCCCTACAAGCCCTTTGTCCCAAAGGTGCTTTTTCAAAAGGCAGCTGGACTTCCTTGTTTTCTTTGAAGATGTTTCGCTTCTCATCCAAGAAGCTTCTTCAGCTCTGGCTGGACGGTGGGGAATGGAAGGACCATCCAATCAGAGCTGAAGAAGCTTCTTGGATAAGAAGTGAAATGTCTTCAAAGAAAAACAAGAAAGTCCAGTTGCCTTTTGAAAAAGTTCCATACCTTTGGGACAAGAATGACCTGGATGACTGAGAATCTCCATAGACATCTACAAGCCCTTGTTAATATCCCACAATTCCTCAAAGCCATTTGTTCGGAAATGGTGGATGACAGTTTTAGCAGATTTTTTGTTGTGAGCCATCTAGAATTCTTTAATACTGTACATCAGTGTTTCAAAATTTTATAAAAGAACAGTTCAATATAATAAGCAACTTAAGCAATGCAGAACCAAACTCAAATTTGGGCTCAGTTATTGGGGTATCCTGCAAGTTAGTTCTAACTGAAACTGCTTATGTAATTATTTCTAGATTTCTCTTGGGGCAAATTTAAAGAAAAATCATAGCTATGCCAGCAAACATTTCCTTGCTCGTAGCAGTTTTAAAAGGTATGCTGTGTGACCTGTAGCAGAATGGACAATGAGATACAATGGATTCTCTCTGCTCTTACCCCCTCCTCCCCTAATGCATTCCCCCAAATTTATTCTCATAATCAAGGAATGTATTCACTGAGTCTGGACAGAAACTAAAAATGTGCCTATTGTAAGAGGTACAGATTGAATGGAACATGAGCTTCTAGGGTTGAGCATAGTTCATTCACTTAATGGGCCATTTACTGGATCAGTTGCAGGATTTTTTTTTTTTTAAAATGCAACTGCCAACAAGCGGAGAACACAAACCTCTGGCAGCACAGAGCAGCTGGAGGGGGTATGTTTGGCACTGCAACCAAACAGAGATGAGGCTGCTATTAGAATGGAATGAAATGTTAAAGACCCTCTACTTGGAAGGGCTTAAGACGATTCCTTGACGTAGAGGCAACTTTCAATTGAAGTTAGATAATATATTCACAGGAACAATGGAGCAGAAAAAAAGAACAGAATAAAGATGGCAGAAATAATTAAGCTAGATGGGAACAAATAAAAAAAGGCCTGGGAGTGGGAAGGAAGAGGACATTATCTGTCCTTGGGTGATGAGTAGCCTGCACTGGTGATGGGCCAGTATTCTGTTGTGAAATAAACCACCCACAATCTCCTTTTTGCTGACTGATTTCAGAAACATTTTGGACCAATCCCCAGTTCAAGCTCCAACTGACAGAAAAAGATGAGGATCAAGATGAGTGCACGTTTGTAGCTGCCCTGATGCAGAAGAATCGTCGTAAACTCAGGAAACTCGGAGCTGCACTGCTAACAATAGGATATGCTATCTATGAGGTAATTCTATGGAGAACTCCCTGCTCCAACTTGGGCCCTTCCAGATATTACAGTCCTAGATTTTTCCTGAAATGTGCTGGCTGGAGAAATCTGGTCTACAATGTTTAACACTGTTTGAGCCCTCCCAGGCAGGTAAGGGTGGCCCCAAAATCTTTCCTTCCCTATTAGGTGTAGCTTAGAATCAAGCCACTCTATTTGTGGGCTTTGTTCTTTGCATTTCATACTTGCAAATGCTGATTTTGTCTCAACCTTAATGAAGCGGTCCCAAAGGTATTTTTCAAAAGACAACTGGACTTTTTGAACTGAAGAAGCTTCTTGGATGAGAACCAAAATTTCAAGGAAAAAAACCAAGAAAGTCCATTTGCCGTTTGGAGAAGCACCTTTGGGACAATCATGACATGGATGATTAAGAATCTCCATAGACACTTAACTGAAGTGAGTTCATAAATAAGATGGGTGTCCCCTCTGACTAACACTTTATTTCACCTAGTTGTGACCAGTAAAATAAAAGTGCGTGGTTCTACCATTTGAGGCTGCAATGGCTTTTTAAGGTCAAAATAATTCATGATCTGAAGTAAATTGCATGCATCTTTGGTGTGCAATTTATTTAAGATTCAATGACATGTGGTCTAAAGCCCCTTTTGATTGTCTTATTTCTTAAAAATATAAAAGTGGCAAACAACAAATTCCCAAAAAATAATTAGGCAACAAATATTGGATTTCCATTTATAGAAGTTCCTATATTTAGTACTCTAATGCGGCACATGTAGTCAAAGTATAGCATGATCTATAAAGTGATGACTAAATGATGGGATGATAAATAAATATAGGAATTTAGAAACTGAACTCCAAAGTGCATGAAAATATTCTTCAACCAACGAAAAGAAAAGAAAAGAAAAGAAAAGAAAAGAAAAGAAAAGAAAAGAAAAGAAAAGAATGCCAGACATATCAGTCAAACTAAGAAATAGGAACCCTGGTGGCACAGTGGTTATAATGCAATATTGCAGGCTAACTCTGCTCACTGCCTGGAGTTCAATCCTGAAGGGGCTCAAGGTTGACTCAATCTTCCATCCTTGCAAGGTTGGTAAAATGAGGGCCCAGATTGTTGGGAGCAATATGCTGATGTTGCTGTAAATATGCTCAGAGAGTGCTGTAAAGCACTATAGAGCGGTATATAAATCTAAGTGCTATTGCTAAATAATCTGAACATTTAATTTCAGTGTCCCGATAAAGATGAACACTTGACAAAGGATTTTTTCCGCTACAATGCTTCCAAAGCCAGGAGCAAAACCTATATCAACTTAAGGGAAGTTTCTGATAGATTTGAGCTACCACCTGGCGATTACATCATTGTTCCAACTACATATGAGCCACAACAGGAGGCTGATTTCTGTCTAAGAGTTTTTTCTGAAAAGAGAGTAGTTACAAAGTAAGTATATCAAGGTTCTCACTCAACCACAGTACAAAAGTCCATTAGCGACTGATCGCCATTGAAAAACTATAGAAATTAACATCTGAAGGCACTGAGAATAATTTGGCCACTCCAACTCCTAAGTGAAGGTGACTAATGCCGGTGTCAATTAAGTTTTACCTGCTTTTAAGATCTTGCTCCACTGCTCCAGAATGCAGGAGGATGAGCGCACAGTTGCACACATTCTCTGATGTAAAAAATATATAAATTTGTGAAATTATTGGAGAACAATCTTATTGTTACCAGGAAATTATCTTGGCATCTGCTGTTAACATTTCTTTTAATGTAGGCCATAACAGTTTCCTGATGTTGAATGTCACAATAGAAGCTTACAACTGCTTTTCTATTGTAACTAATCCTGATGATCTGATTTCTCTTATGAAATTCCAGTGGAAAATCGGATTTTTAAAAAGTGGATTCATGTTTTATAGGGAGATGGATGGAAATGTCAACATTGATTTGCCAGAGGTATGTCAGCAAAATTTAATTAAGGACCAAATCAATCATATTATTAAATAATTATTCTTTTCAAGTGTACAAGGGTGATAGAATGGGTGATAGAATCCCAATCAAAGAACAACAGAATCTATCGTAAAACATATGAATACACGCTTTTTCTAAAATGGATCTCATTTAAAATATGGTAATACAAATAGTGATGATTTTTGTTTGTTTGTTTCTCCATCAATAATCTTTGGGTAATTTCAGGTTCCTGAGCCAACACAACCCCAACAAGAAACAGAAGAAGAAAAGCAATTCCGAGATTTGTTTAAGCAGATTTCAGGACCGGCAAGTCAACTAATAAAAATGATAGATCTTGTTAGAATTTTAGATGGTTTACTGGCAGAAAGTATGCTTTTCATGTAAAAACAGCCAGATTTAATCCTGGGCTAGTGAAAAACAAAGCAAAACAAAACACCTCTCTTAGCTTATCCACATCACCAGAACACATATTTCTCAGCAACCATATTTCTCTTCAAAATATGTCCTTAGCCTCCATCTCAACAGTAACCTGCTGTGGAGGCAAATTGAAGCTGATTTAACATTTCTAGCATAAAAATAGTGTTTCCTCTGCCATTGCAGCAATCCACATTTTTTGCAGACACTCTTGGACACATGGAAGAGGAAACCTCAACGATCAGCTATCCTCTAGGGCCATGATGGCAAACCTATGGCATGTGTGCCAGAGATGGCATGCAGTGCCCTCTCTGTGGCCACGCGAGCCCTAGCCCCAGTACAGCTCTGCCACTCATGTGTGCGTGCCTCCCACCGGCCAGCTGGTCTTCGGGTCTCTGCTGCACATGCGCGGGGGGCAGGGTGTGTGTGTGGGGCCATATGCACATGTGCGGTAGAGCACACACATGAACGGGGGCAGGGCACATGCACAAGGGCCACACGCACATTGCATTTTGGGGGTTCATGCATGTGCGTGCACCAGGGGTGGGTTCTAAAAATTTTTACTACTGGTTCTGTGGGCATGGCTTATTTTGTGGGCGTGGCTTGGGGTAATGTGAATGGGTGGGTGTGGCCATTTTTTTTTTTTACTATTAAAAGCATTATTTCTACAACCTTAAGAGGTTGCAGAAAAAAATGATTTTAGAAGCTTCTGACAATCAGGCAAATCTGCTGGGATTGCCAGAAGCTTTTAAAGGGATTTATTTTCCTACAACCTCCTCAGATGAAGAGGTTGCAGGAAAACATGCTTTTAGAAGCTTCTGACGATCAGACAAATCTGCTGGGATCACCAGAGGCTTTTAAAAGGATTTTTTTTCCCTACAACCTCTTCGAAGGAAAAAATGTTTTCAGAAGCCTCTGAGGATCCCAGCTGAGCCACGCGATCATCAGAGGATTTTTTTTTAACTTTTAAAAGCATTTTTTCAGCCGAAGAGGTTGTAAAAAAAATGCTTTTAAAAGTTTTTTAAAAAGCCTCTGATGAGGTGGGCAGGGTAAGCGAGTGGCGACTGGGCTGGGGACCAGTTCGGGGGTGTGGCCAGCCAATGTTATTACCGGTTCTCCAAACAACTAAAAATTTTTATAACCGGTTCTTGTGAACCAGTGCAAACCAGGAGCAACCCACCATTGGCGTGCGCGCTTTAAGCACTTGGTCTGGAAAAGGTTAGCCATCACTGCTCTAGGGTCCAGATGACCATAAGACTGTCTCCTCTCCATCTGTTGTAGTCTGTTCTTCCATAGTAGTTTGTTTCATAGCTGCTAGGGAGGCTGGACACATTAAGTGTCCTAATCCAAAGTAGATTGCGATTGGCCCAAAGTACCAATGGGGAATGCTATCTCTGACCCAGACAATTCCACCCCAATAGGAAAATAAAGTGACAGTGACAACATTTGCTCATTACATAGAGACATGTGAAACTTTAGCAGGATGGATGCAGCCCAGTGAGATTCTCAATTCCTCAACATCTGGAAGAGCATGTTGTAGGTTCAGACAAAAAAAGAAAAAAGAAACCCTGAATATTGATATCCAATTAATGTCAGAGATGCTTGTTTCTAGTATATTAGCAAAACTCTAGATGCATTTTATTGCTATTGATATAATTAAATACAATTGTTCCATCATAGAGTTAAGCAAAGATAACGAAGTATAAGTATAACTTTATTGTCATTGTACGTATATACACAGTATAGCCATATATATAGGAAATTGATTTCCTATAGCGATTTAGTTCTCTCATTGTGCTGTTGTTTTTGTTTCTTTAAAGAGTATTTTATCTTTCAAATGATGAGCTCTTCCAAACAAAATAATAATTTTTAAATTGCATTGTAAACCCACAAAGGCTGATTTCCTTTATTTAACTGCAGGACATGGAGATCAGTGCAGAGGAACTTGAATATATCCTGAATGCTGTGTTGGAAAAAAGTAAGTGTCAACATGACCATAGCACTTCTAACCCAACTTGTGAACGGTCTCATGTCCCGTATAATGATGAATTGGGCAAATCTGCACACAACAGATTCAGTGAATACCTGGATTTACAGTCCATGCATAAGTAAGTCTGGCTGAGATCTGTCAGTTCAGTCTTTCATAAAAACTGGATAAAAACAGGATTAAAAACTGATGTGATATTCAAGGAAGGAGTCATGTAAGGTTCTTCTTGCTAAATATTTGCCGTAGACATACAGTCTAGCAGATGGAACATTTCATCAGTCTGGGCCCAGTCCTCTTGGTTACTTACAGACTGTCAATGTCTCTCTACAACCATATAAGGCTTACCAATTTGTGTGCTTGAATTTTATCTTTCTTTGTCTTTTTTTTTAATGATTCTTTTAAAAAGAGAATACAGTAGCAGCCAAAATTGTGGAAAACTTTTGGGAAAAGTGTATTTTCTAAAACTAGCTAATAACACCACCTTTTTTTGGAGTAGTACCATAAAATTATATATCAATGGAAAGATAATTTAATTAAGAATGTAATGCAATAACCTTTATGAAGGATTTGCTATTAGAATAGCAGTTACAGTATAAAGAAGAAAAGTGAAACACATAGAAAACATGAGATGTACAAAAATTATCACCATGTCAGTTAATAGTTGGGTAACCTTTAGCATACGGCTTTACAATGTATTCCCATGGAGTGAACCAAGTCTTTTAGTTCTGCAGCTGTTATAATGTGAAACCAAGATTGAATGATTGCTTCTATTAACTGAGTTTTATTGCTGAGTCGCGTCTAACTAACAAGTTTCTTTAGTCGGTTCCATAGATTTTCAATTGGGTTAAGGTCTGGGCTATTCCCAGGCCATTCCAGCAGTGGAATATGATTTTCTTGAAACTCCAAAAAAAAAAAAAAAAAAAAGTAGTGTTATTAGCCATCAAACCTCAAAAATACATTTTTCCCAAAAGGTTTCCACAATTTTGGCCATTACTGTAGCTTAAGGAATCTGGCAGAGTCCCTGTGAGTTCATGATGACACATAAAGAGGGTGATCACCATTAATCCATAATTTTTATGACAAACTTGACCATAATGAAAGGAGGCTATGTTTTTGGACCAAATATTCTGACAGCAGAACCAGAATATCTACCATGGTCTAATGACAATTTATCCACTTTCACCCAAGCAACACTACATTAAGCATAAATACAGAACAGATGTGTAAATGCTATTAGTGATTAGTATTATCAACAAAGCAATATAATGGCAGGATCGGGACAAAAAATGTTCCAATCAGATTGGAAATATGCATCCTGGTTCAAATAATTAGTAGAACTTAATTCTAGCAGGGAATTGTACAGAGATTAATGTCCAAAAATAGTTAAATAGAGCTGACATTGTAATGAATACTTGATCATTTTCTGTGTTGTGTGTTCTCCTGTATTGGAAGGATAGAAGCTATCATATTTCAGTTTTACATCAGGACATTTCCCTGGGGAGGAAAAATAAAATATTCACAGTTGTGCTGTTGAACTTTGAGATGAAATTGTTGGAGACAGAGAATTTGTTTTTATATGCTATGCTGCTGATTTTTTCCCCCACCAGACAAGATCAAGTTCAAAAAAATAAGCTGCCTGTCATGTAAAAATATCATTTCCTTAATGGCTGTATCCTTTGAAATAAGCATGAAGAATTGTTTGAGTGAATGTGATGAAAATGCTACAATCACCTCTAAGAGACTTTGCCATCTCAAATATAAAATATATGTCAGATATTGAAGAAAGACAAAATGACGTTTTAGGACTTTTGAGTATTCACTATCATAATATGCACATGAATCAGGA
Source organism: Pantherophis guttatus (assembly GCF_059756535.1). Taxonomy (NCBI): domain Eukaryota; kingdom Metazoa; phylum Chordata; class Lepidosauria; order Squamata; family Colubridae; genus Pantherophis; species Pantherophis guttatus. Next base: position 274,991,207 of record NC_142063.1, on the reverse strand, counting down.
GTCTGGAGACTCTAGAAAGAGTGCAGAGAAAAGCAACAAAGATGGTTAGGACTGGAGGCTAAAAAAAATGAACAATGGTTGCAGGAACTGGGTATGTCTAGGTTAATGAAAAGAAGGACTAGAGGAAACATGATAGCAGTGTTCCAATATCTCAGGGGCTGCCACAAAGAAGAGGGAGTCAAACTATTCTCCAAAGCACCTGAGGGCAGGCAAGAAGCAATGGGTGGAAACCAGGGGTGGGTTACCTTTACTACCGGTTCGCAACAGGATGACGACATCCGGGGTGGTAGGCGGGGCCTCCCGCCGGTTTTACTACCGGTTCTTGTGAAGCGGTCCAAACTGGGGGCAACCCACCATTGATGGAAACTAATCAAGGAGAGAACCAACTTAGAACTAAGGAGAAATTTCCTGACAGTTAGAACAATTAGTCAGTGGAACAACTTGCCTTCAGAAGTTGTGAATGCTCCAACACTGGACGTTTTTAAGAACATATTGGATAACCATTTGTCTGAAGTGGTGTAGGGTTTCCTGCCTAAGCAGGTGGTTGGACTAGAAGTCCCCCAAGGTCCCTTCCAACTCTGTTATTCTGTTAATCACAGCTAGTGACAAACTACAGATCACTTGTAAAATTATGATCAAGGAAGGTGGAACCAGCAGTTTTCATCCAAAGTATTTTATTTAGTTGCATCATGGGCCTTTATTCTTTCACTAGTCCCAAAGACAATCTTCCATTTCCTCTCTAAATCGTCTTTGAAGGTTTCCAGATTTTCTGGAATAGATTTAGAAGATGATGCAGAGGAGAAGGAGTCAATTCCACCAGTACTATTTGGTGAATGGACATAGCTAGATATAAGCACCTTTTCTGAACACAGACCTAGCTCCCTCCTCCCTAAGTATAGGTTATCAAAGTCAGTAGATAATATTTTACAGTAAAGTACATACCAGTGGTGGGTTGCCCCCAGTTCGGACCAGTTCTATAGAACCGGTAGTAAAACTGGTGGAAGGCTCCGCCCACTGACCCTGACGTCATCAGAAGCGATCTGTGCATGCGCAGAAGCAAGGCATGTGTGTGAGCAAAGCAAGCATGTGCATGTGCGCAATCCCATTGCGAACCGGTAGTAAAGGTAAGTAGAACCCACCCCTGGTACATACCATACACAGATACATATTCATCATTCTATTTTGTTTTCTTTCATGGTCAGCCATATTCAGTATATAGTATGGAAAAGGGGAAGGAAGCAGTCAGCCAAAAAATAAAGAACATAAGGGAAAGCAGAGTGTGTTTCAATAGATTCCAAGGCTCTTGAGACAAATAACAGATTTAAGATGGTGGAAGAACAAGAGAAAATGTTGGGCAGATGTTTTGGGTTCAACAAGCTCCCAAACTCTTACTTTCTTTGAGCTCCTGAGTCATGGCATGAGAGTCTCAGCATTTCCTTCTGCCTAAGTTGGCCTTGTCTAGTCATAGCCTATTGCACTCCATTGTATAGGGCAGTGATGGCTAACCTTTTTGCCGTCGCATGCGAAAAGTGGGGGGAGTGTGAGGATATCACGTGCACGCGTGCCCACACCCATACTTCAATGCTCCCCCTTGCACATGCGCACGTGACTCCCTCGCGCGACCCCCATTTTTGGCATGCAATGGCATGGTGGGACCGGAAAGCCCATTTTTCGCCCTCCCCAGGCTCCAGAGGCTTTCTAGGAGCCTGGGGAGGGTGAAAACGGCCTTCCTCACACACACACCCAGAGGCTGGAAACAGCCTATTTCCTGACTTCCTATAGGCCTGGAAGGCCCGAAAATCAGTTGGCCGGCGCGCTGGAGCTGAGCTAGGGCAATGCTCGTGTGCCCACCAATATAGCTCTGTGTGCCACCGGTGGCACGCATGCCATAGGTTCACCATCATGGGTATAGGACATTTCTTGAATCCAGACTTGGGAGCAACACCTCGAATTTAATCCAATGTTTCTCTGTGGTAGAGCATTGACTTTGGCAAAGAGACTAGAAAGATGATTCTACAGGTATAGTCTTTGATATAAAAGAACAGCTTTTGGAAACAGCCTATTAATTCAACAGGTTTAATTTGTATAAAATAAAACTATTCATGGAATAGGACACTGAGATTTTATATGAGATTCAATCTGCCATTACTGTTTTCCTTAATGGGAACTGCATCAGTCCAGCGGGAATGGAAAACTGGAATTCAACGAATTCAAAATTTTCTGGGACAAACTGAAAAAGTGGATTGTAAGTCGATGCACACTCAACTGATGCTACTGTTTTACTTTTGGAAGGTATTTTAGAGCAGAAACGATTAACAACCATTACATCTATAATTTAGTGAGAATGTTCTAAAAGAAGACAATCATTCTACAAAATAGTGTTTCTTTTCTGTTATTCATACCACTTGCAGAAACATTAACAGTACTTTTGACTAAATTAAAAAAAAAATCTATTTTTGAAATAATAAATGCCAGGAATGTTCCTCTGGATGAGGACAAGTGAAATAACTCTTGTTGTTGACACATTGTAAAAAAAAAAAAAATCTGCTGATTCATGAGCAAAAACTTGCTTAATGGCTCAATTTACATTGGTGATTTTGATGCCTGTCTCCTCCAATTATCAACAAATGTAATTTGAAATGGCCCATTAGATCCACAGGAACATTAACCCTAAAATCTAAAGGAAGATTTGAATGCTTTCTCACAATTCCTAAAATAAGTTACCACGATAAATCATTATTTTTCTCTTCTAACTCCAGGCATGTTTTTAAGGCAATTGCAATAATTGGGTTCCTATTACATCCCTGTTGACTGAATATGTGTTGTCTGCTAATCATCAATTTTTACTCCAGATTCAATCAAAGCAACAGAATTTTGGGGTTAAATACTGTATGCAGTTGGCTTGTTATACCATATTATTCCAATCTAAATTAATATTCGTAGCTAAATGCATAATGCAGGATGAGAACAAGGTCTGTTTGCTTTTCCAAGGGATGTTTGCACGGTGTTTGTAGTTCTATTGCTTCTTTATATGTATCGCATACTATATGGGCTAACAGCTGTCACTGTGAAGTATTATTTTTTTAACCTCCTTGCATAGGCTCCCTCTCTTCCCCAAATTCCTTGGTCTTCCTCTGTTCCTTCCCTGAGCTGCACCAGGAAAATTTTCCATTGCCTGACATTACTCATTGTACTCATCATTTTTGTTAGCAAACATATGTGTGTGCACTTTTAAGTGTGCCCAGGCTCCTGACAGCCACACAGACAAGTCCAGGCAGTTTTTAGGCAACACTTTCTAGAAATGTTTTGCACTGGTCTTCTTCCTACAGCTGAGAGAGAGTCCAAACTGGCCCAAATTCTCTTAGCTGACTTCGTGCCTTAACCTCTACATCAAACTTACTCTCATTAACAAGCGCTGGATTCCAAATATATATAAATCATAACTGTTTTTGAATGTTGCCTGTTCTTTAAAACTAATACATTATCCACGGATGTAATCAAATAATGCAGGATGTAAGAATATTGATTAAGAAAATAGAAGAAAGTACAAAGAATCCATATTATCCTGAGTCATTATGAGCTGGTTCATTGAACTTCATGTACTGAAAATGGGCACTTAGAGAAAAAACAGATAGTGATTGACTATACAAAATTAGAGGCTAGAGGCACTGTATCTAAATATATTCTTGCTTTTAGAAATCTGATTCCATACTTCTGCTTATTATTTCTGAAACTAGATTCACCAATTCTATGTGTGTTTGAAAATTTAAAACAGTTTTTAAAAAGTTACAATGGCCATAATGTAAGTATTTGCCCATTCTGCAGATAATCGCTATAGTTTATTATTAAGTGTAATGCTAAATAGAAATCCAATACTAGATATTTTTATCTAACAGTTTGCATATTCATATATTCTTATAAAGAGCAATTCAGACCAACTTGCAAGAACTAGCAAAAAAATTACTTTTGTAGACAGAGAGCCATATTTATTCAAAAATCTGAAAGAATTTGGTTGTGTGTTTTTCAGAGTAACACATTTTATTAAAATGCTAAAGTTTTGCTTTTGTTCACAATTTTCTTCAAAAGAAAATCTCCTTGCCTCAATAATTCATTTAATTTATTCCAACCATGCTTATTATTTGCTGTCAATTTTTCTCTCTTTGATTCAGAGCATCTACCTTCACTTTGATTCTGATCAGTCTGGCACAATGTCTTCCCATGAACTTCGTCTTGCTTTAAAAGCAGCAGGTACCAATTTTTCTGACTGGCTTTTGCAATATGTGACCATTTTGGACAATTTAGGACAATACCTTGTACAAGGAAAAGAAGGTTGTGAGGTCAAGTGTTTCAAGATTGCTCTCCCTAAGGCAGAATTTGCATCAAGCCCACTTTCTTTACTAAGACACAGCTAATCACTGTTTGAGACATATAGTAAAATAATAAAGCCCAAATCTGCTATTTTATACCAATTCATGCTGCTGTCACTGCCAGAGAAGTAAGCAGAGCAGTCGCCTATATTTTATTTATCATATGTAGTACATTTTTATTAAAATCAAATGTCTGGATATAGTATTATAGGAGAAGTGTAAGGTCACTGTGCCATTTCAGATTGTTTTATGAAAACGAAGACTTTGGACAACTATGTAGTAAAATTGGTTCTAAAATACTGCTTGTGTGTGCCATATACAGCATAAGACCCACTCTGGTGCTCAAACATGAGAATATTTACTTATTTCATTTTTATCCCACCTTTATTATTTATAAGTGCCTCAAGGTGGCAAATATACATTACATAGTACTCCATCCTCCTCCTATTTATCAAGTTGCTAGTTCAAAATGAAGGAGAATCTACAACAGGAGTATGCCAATGAATAAATCATATGATGTGTAAGTGAACCAAATATCTAAGTATCTGAATAAAGGGCTAGTGCAGTTGGCTGCCATACATTAATTAAGTCTGAAATCGTTTAATAAAGTTTCTGCATTTTCAAACATAGAAACTTATGTGCAATGATATTAAGTTGTGAGACTTGCTTTAGAAGAAAGGTATTAAGTTTAGCCATCTGCTGAGGTCCCTGAAGGCAATTTAACTGGACTATAATTCCCATTAAAGGTATGGCATAAGACCAAACATTTTTACTTTTTACTTCTTCCCCTCTTCTTTTCTGTCCTGAATCTCCTCTCCTTCAGCTGCATTGGCAAACCCCAATGTTTAAGTGTTGTACCTTATGATTCTTGATGAATGTATCTTATCCTTTTATGAGAGCATATGCACCAAGACAAATTCCTTGTGTGTCCAATCACACTTGGCTAATAAAGAATTCTATTCTATTCTATTCTATTCTATTCTATTCTATTCTATTCTATTCTATTCTATTCTATTCTATTCTATTCTACTCTACTCTACTCTACTCTACTCTACTCTACTCTACTCTACTCTACGTAGTCACAGATGGAGTGAAGTTGTCCAACTGACACATGGATTCCAATGGAATGAGTAGGGCAATTTCCCCACCAGGCTTCAGTCATCCTGTGCATCGTTCTCTAGAAGAGATGCAAAGGTGGAAGACGAAGTTAATTACTGTACTACTAGATTATAACACACATACATATGTTGATGCAGTAAAGCATTCTGCATTTGCCATTTTAATAACCATTCCTATAACCTGGAGAACATCTCTCAGAGCTTATTACAGCCAACAAATGGAATCTACATCAACTCCAATGGGGTACATCCATCTGGAAGGCTATTTCTGCCATTGCTATAAAACCCATAATTTTAAGTTTTGACATCTTGAGAAAAAAAAATATCAATCTGCAGTGGCCTGATTAAGTTTGAAGGGACAAGATGGCGACTTTTCCACATCCCTTTACTATGTATTTCACAAATGCATCTACCCCTGTAAGTGATGCAAAGAAAAATAAAAAGACTACATAGTTGAATGCAGCTCCAATTTGAGAAGTCACCCTATCTGGTGGAGATTAGAAGAGAAGGAGTACCTTCAGTTCAACTATCCATTTCAGACTTGGGCTTTAAGAAGTCTGGAATAAGGTCAATTATTTTGGACATATTTCTGATCCAGCAATGAGCAGGTTATTGAACAGGTCGCACAACAGGGGAGGATGGTGAAAAGTATAGAGGAGCTTCTTCCTTTCTCTCTCTCTTCTCAAAATAATATATTTGTGCATATCTATAATTCTCCCCAGGATCATACTCTGTGCCAGTATTTCTCAACCTTGGTGGCTTTTAGTTGTGTGGACTTCAATTCCCAGAATTCTCCAGCCTGCTGGCCAAGGGAAACTGGGAGCTGAGTCCACACAACTGAAAAGTGCCGAGGGTGAGAAACATGGCTCCATGCATTAAGTGAGATTAAAAGATATGTGTAACCTGAGTGCCTTGCTAGGAATTGGTCTGTATCAGTGGTGGGTTGTCCCTGGTTCAGACCGGTTTGCAAGAACCGGTAGTAAAACTGGCGGGAGGCTCTGCCCACTGATTCAGATGTCATCATAGGTGATCTGCGCATGCGCGGGTACGATACAAACCGGTAGTAAAGGTAAGTAGAACCCACCCCTGTATCACTGACTTATAAGACCCAAATATGTTTTAAAGATAAAAACCATTTTTCTCAGATTGCCAAACTTTGCATGGATTATGACAATATCATTTAAAAGAACGTTTTCAAATTACTGGATTGAAGATTAGCCAAAAAAATGTTTAAAACCCTCATATTTACCTTTCTTTAAGGATTGCAGCTCAATAATCATCTGCTGCAGCTGATTGTATTAAGGTATTCAGATGATCAGCAACAGATTGAATTTGATGACTTCTTAAACTGCCTAATTCGCTTGGAAAATGCAAGCAGTGAGTATCTCTTCACAGTGCCATTTGTTTCCTTACTGAGTGTATTTTTATCAGCAGTAATATGTGATGCACCATGAACGATCATTCCAGTTATTTTAACTTCATTCATAATTTGGTTTTGAATGAATTAAATCCTTTAAAAAAAACAATCTTTTTATTTAAATAAATGTTTATAGAAATTTTGTGTACAGAATAAAAACTAACAAGAACTACTAATATTTACATTGAAAGAAAGCGGAAAAAGAAAAAGATAAAAGTAGAAAAATCAAAGAAAAGAAAAAAAAGATTCTAAAGAAATTTCTCCCAATTTTATTTTACAGCAGTTTTAAGTATAAATATAAATTAGCCTCTTTGGTCACAGCATCATTTACATTTTCTCTATAATCTATTATTTTTATTCTAATCCTTTCAAACAATTTATCATGACCTCATTTTTTTTCTTTTCCCCACAAAAAAATCAATCAGAGTTTGAATCAGTTAAATCCTAACAATGGATAATCTTCCACATGTTTTCTCAGAAATAAGTCCTCTTGCATTTTTTGGGACCTAATTAAAAATTTAAGATAGTTATACAAAATAAGGAAATCAATTCTGTAAATTTAGAATGAATATATTTAAGGAACTATCTATAGGATTATAGCTTTGATGGTCTACATATATGGAATACAAGTTAGAAACCATATACTCATTGTGCAGGTCATGTGATTTCATATCCACATGAAATCATTTCATGAAAGGCAGAATTCTACAGAACCATCTACAGAATGTTTACAAAATTAGTAATAGAAACCTGATGAATGGTGATATGACATGTCATCAGTGGTGGGTTGCCCCCGGTTTGCACCGGTTCTATAGAACTGGTAGTAAAACCAGCGGGAGGCTCCGCCCACTGAACCTCACATCATCAAAACGCTTCTGCACATGCCCCGCTGCAAACCGGTAGTAAAGGTAAGTAGAACCCACCCCTGCATGTCATTCCTAAATTCTGAAAAGTCCCAGTGGTAAATATTTGAAAATCCTGACATTAATCAAGGTAACTCAAAGTCATGTTAGGTTGTTTCAAAAATATCCAAATGTCACCTTCATTTTTGTCACTAAACATAAAGAACATTTATCTGGCATAAATAAATGTCTGAAATAATCTTCAATTTTGCAGACATCATCGAAGTTTCCCACTGGGACTTCTGGAATCTTACCTATTAATATTAACATTTGCTTTAAGTTTGACATTTTATTGAAAAAGAGGTTTTGAATATTTCAGTGGCTGAAAATAACACTAAAATTCTTCTTGCAGGAGTATTCCAGGCATTATGTGTGGAAAACAGAGATTTCATTAACCTCCATATAAATGAGGTAACAAAAGCAAAACATTGTCAGTAGAGATAGTTTGAGGATAGGATTTTTCATTTTTCTTTTGTCTCTTCTACTTTCCTCAATTCCCTTTTTACTGGAATGTTATACTGGGGACATAATGGAGCTAAATGAAGAGGTGACTTCCTTTCAGATGGTTCCTTAAGATGGTTCTTCATGTCTTGCTATGTTATTGTGCATTCGTTCAATTCTTGAGGTCGCTTAAAAGCAGGGTCACATAAAATGCCTCCGAGACTGAGCTACAATCTGCCTCCACAATGCAGACATGAAATGGTATTGTCTACATAACTATATTGTGGACACTGTAAGCACAGTGATTAGTGGAATTTCCAACTTATTTTTCTCTTCTCATTCTGTCTCAATTACCAACCTACCAGTCATTCTTAATACATTGAGGAGGAAGGGGCAAGTGGTCTCTAGTCTTTGTTTCTATAGTATATGGGATTAAATTTGGAGGTAAATTTATTTATTTGTTTGGTTAGTTAGTTAGTTAGTTAGTTAGTTAGTTAGTTAGTTAAACATGTACAATAAAACAGGTATAAGTATAAACATGGACATGGACACAGGAAGCGAGTACGAATAAATGGGGACAGTAGGACAGGGACGGTAGGCACACTCGTGCACTTATGCATGCCCCGTTACAGACCTCTTAGGAATGGGGTGCGGTCCACAGTAGACAGTTTAAGGTTAAAGTTTTGGGTGTTTGAGGATGTAACAACAGGAAGTGCAATCCAGGGATTGACCACTCTGTTTGTTCTGTCCGCAACCCCACGCACACACACCAACAGACGTTCAGGAGTTAAAGACCAAACCAGCCGGCAAAATCCTTTTCCTTATGATAACGGAACTTGGCAACAACCTAGTGGCTGCCTGCCAAGAGTTTATTATTTACAAAGAGGAGAGATAACTTCTCCCCACTTCTGATACATCAAAGGAAAGCAGCTCAATAATTACGGAATTAATCAAGTCCAGAGATACTCCAGCAAAGTCTTAAAGCAAAAGTCTGGCAATGCAGAATGGCATGGAAGCTTTCAGCTTTGTTCGTCACAAGGTTTGACTGGCCACCACGCTCCCTTTTATATCCTGTGGGGTGTGGTCTAGTGACTCAGCCTAATCTCAGGCACGCCCTTTCTTCTGTTGCGCGCGCTTATCTCTGTGACACTGGCGTGGGTCCAGCCAAGACTCATTACCCTCATCACTGTCCATCTGTGGCTGCGTGGACGTGCTTGGCCCTGGCCCTATCTCTTGCCCTTCGGCGGACACCGAAGGCATTGCCAGAGAGGAGGGTCCTGGAGAGGAAGGCCTTGCCAACTCCTCCCCTTCACTCTCAGAGTCCTCTCCTGACGATGACACAGGCTCCGGTAACGGAGCCAAAACACTGTTGCTGAAGTCGTATTTTCTGCAATCGAGTTTGGAGCGGTTTACCTTGAGTTTGTATCTATTGTTTGCCCGTGTATTATTGCGGTTGAAGCTGAAGTAATCATTGACAGGGAGGACATTGTAGCAGACAATTTTGTGTACTACGCTTAGGTCAGACCGTAGTTCTAGGTTGTCCAAGCCCAAAATTTCAAGCCTGGTGGCATAATTCTATTGTGAGCAGAGGAGTGGAGTACTCTTCTCATGAAATACCTCTGGACTCGCTCAATTGTATTAATGTCCGATATACAGTGTGGATTCCAGGCAGATGAGATATATTAGAGAATTGGTCTGGTAAAGATTTTTTATGCTCTAGTTTGTAAGTACATTGTTACCAGAGAAGAAGCTTCGCAAGATTAGGTTAACAATTCTTAATGCCTTTTTGGCAATGCTGTTACAGTGAGTGCTGGGGCTCAGATGGTTTGAGATGAGTACTCCTGGGTCCTTGGTAGAGTGAGGGTCGTCTCTGAGGTTGTATCCGCCCAGCTTGTATTTGGTGTTCTGATTTTTGTTGCCAATGTGTAATACAGAACATTTGTTGGTTGAGATTTGAAGTTGCCAATTGTTCGACCATTCTTACACATAGTCAAGGTCGCTTTGTAGGGCAGCAGTATTGTCGGTGGTGTTAAATAGTTTTACATCATCAGCGAAGAGGACGCAGCTGCTTATAATATGATTGCAAGACTGATTCCCTCAGTCTGTGCTGAGCTTGAGGAATGGATGACAGGCAGCAAAATCCCCCTCTCCATTTTCTTCCCGTTTGCCAAAAAGCCTCCTGTTCACCTCCCAAAAAGAGGGAAAAAGTAAAGCAGCTGGCTGTGGAGCTGCCAGCTTCAGGGAAGTAGCCCAACAAGCAGAAGTGCTGCACCCAGAAAGAGAAGGGCAAAAGCGGTATTTACGCTGCCCCAAGGGGCCAGAGGGCTGCAGCTGCAGCCAGATGGTTGCCCCAACCCCCTGTGCCCACACTGCCACTCGTGCTGGCCACACCCATCCTTCCCAGGCTTATTTTCGGGGTAGGGGTAATAATAGGCCCAAATTAGGAGTTGGTCGTGTTTTCGGAGAAACACGGTATCTATTTGGTCATGATGTTTTTGGACTAACCTTAGGCATGTTGCAGAATCCAATCTGGCTCAGTCATCGGGACCAGAGGTTTTTGTCTTCCAAGTTGGAGCCCATCCTCAGGAAACCTGTCTATGTGCTGTGGGCTGTTCTGTGTATGGTATTTATATGGCCAGAATATAATTTTGAGACAGAGCACTAACTTATTTCTCTATTCAGATACAGAATACTTTGCATAACAATAGTGCTTCTCATGAATAGACATTCACAGATGTCCCCTTTTCAAAATATGAACAGGCAGAAAGTTTCCAGTTCCTGATAAAGTGGAAGGTATCGAATATAACATTTGGGTTTTTCTTTCTCTCTCTCTTCTCATTAGTTTATCAATTTGACTATGAACATCTGAAGGCCTTGAACACGGAATTCAGCCAGTTTCCCAACATGTTTCTGAATTGAACTGAGTTCACATTTTCCCCTATCACTGAAAATTACAAGGAATGTTTGTATTGTCAATTTTCTTATAATCACCTATTGTGAATATGTGGTTTTAGAACTCAAATGCAAATAAGTATTTTCTAGATTTAAAGTCCTATTATTTCAGCCAGCACAGGATAATGGAAAGATAATAGGATCTGAAGACCTAAACATCTGAAGGGCAGTAAACTGAGGACGTTGCATTAACATCTCTTTGTATATGAATATATTGCACGAATACATGCTGTAACGAATTACTGTTTAGATGACATAAATGAATAGCCCTAAGCAATTATTGTCTTTTGATTTAACGTAATTATGTTGGTTCCCAATAAACATTTTGTTTCTATTTATTTGTCTCCAGCTAGTCTTTAAAATCATCTAAATTTGGGCCAATTTCTCATATGATTGCATTGCCAGAGATTTCCACAGTTTATGCATACTACAAAGATGTGCATCTTTTCATTGGTTTTTCATCTTGCTTCATTTAACTTCTGTAGATGACCCCTGAGTTCTGAGAGAGGTCCTTAATTCCAGAAATATTAAATGTTGCATTTTGTACATCTGGAGCTCTTCAGCTCATCTGCTGTTACTCATCATTTCAGCCCCAGTGGCTTTGCTGTTCCTTTTCCTAAACAGATCAAGAATCTCCATCTGGCGCTGCTAGATGTTTTGTTTCTTTATGGAGATCATAAACCAACCTTGTTTGACTCCACATCTATGTAGCAAGAGCATTAAAAGTTCAGTGCAATCATTCAGGTTTCCCTGCACTCCATCCGGATGAAGAATGCAAGTCCAATCGTACATTCAATTGTACATTCAATTTGTGGAGAGAGGAACATCTTCTCTCAATATTCAGGTTCCAGACCTTTCTCCTTTCTAGAGTTCTATTGTAATTATAGCTTAGCAATAAAAAGGAATTACCTGACTCTGTAATACAGGTAGTCCTCGACTTACAACAGTTCATTTAGTGACCATTCAAAGTTAGTGAAAAAAGTGACTCGTGACTTTTTATAAGTTTTTTCACACTTACAGTGCATTCAGAAAATATTCAGACCAGTGGTGGAATTCAATTTTTTTTTACTGGCATTTGCCAGTTCTCTGAACTACTCAAAATTTCTGCTACTGGTTCTCCAAAACCTGTCAGAACCTGCTGGATTTCACCCGATTCAGACCCCCTTCACTTTTGTCAATTTTGTTATGCTACAGCCTGATTCTACAGTTGTTGAAATCCATTTTTTCCCCTCATTAATCTACTTTCAGTACGGGAGCGATGCGAACCGGTAGTAAAGGTAAGTAGAACGCATCCCTGGTGAGATGATTATACTGACACTGTTGTGCCACTGTTGTTGCCTTAGAAAGGCAACATTCTGTTTGAAGTTGAGAAAAATCCTCCAAATAATCAGGTATTAGCAAAAATTTCACAGATTTGAATCAATACGAGCCAAGAATATTTAATAAGGAAAAAAGGCAAATGCTTTACAATTGTGAATTTAGGGCACTATTACTTAATATGATAGGCATTAGATCTTTAAAATCTCAGTGGAGGTCTTTCCTAACACCAGTCTGGTTGGCTGCCCAAACATACCATGATCAAATACAGAACTTTCAGCAATACTAGGCAGTCTTTGCTCTCCCAGTGAGCCATGGAAATTCCCATTCTAATTCTGGGCACAAAAAATGTAATAAGGTTACTCTCTAAACTGGAAAATCTGTTTTTACTGTTGAGAGGCTAAACAGTTGCCAAGAAATCTAAGCTGACAGATAAAATCAACCTTGTCTTCTCATAATATAAGCAAAAGTCTGTCTGGATTTTCTCCACTTGAGTTTAATTAGTTTGACCGTTACCAGTAATGTTATTTTCATGATTGGTAATGTGCTAAATTCATAGATGGATGCTTCTATAGAAACTCGGAACAAAAGGAGCCCAGTACATTTATAGACCCTAGAGGAGAAGTCTGCATACTTCGATGTGAGGTTTGCTGACAACATTTGTGGGTCTGTATTCTTATTAACGCAAAGGCTGGCCCCATCTGTTGAAAAGAACAGATGGTTGCCATTAATCAGAACTTTAATTCCAGAACCCATCTTATAAGAAAGTTTAGTTGTGCACGAACTCCAACGTTCGTTTGACTCCCAATTTGTCTTCTTGCCAACAGTGTTTTGTTTTTACTTTTAAGCTTCTTCATAGCTAAGTCATTAGTCTTTGTAGAGACTACCTCTTCCTCTACCTTGTTTTCCTCACAATTCTGGTTTACTTTTAATCTCCCTCTGGCTTCATTGTCCACACATTAAAATAATCAGAAGTCAATATGGATTATAGAGGAATGTAAATGCTTGCTATGTGAAGGTTGGTAATGTATTTTCATTTTAAAATTGGCTATTGCTAGGTAGAAAAAAGGGCATAAAACAGTGTCTTACTGGATCAGACCCTTCAACTCTTGGCCCATCTAATTCAACTGACTGTTTTCATAGTGGCCAACTAACTGCACAAAGAAACCCAATGGTCTCCCAACATACGGCCTTTGGAGGCAATATCACAGTTGTTGTGGCTAATAGTCATTGTTCTCCATGACTTCCACGAATCAATCCAAACCTGAAAAGATAGGTCATGAGGGCTCACCTAGATATGATCATGAGCAGATATGATCCATGGATGGATAGCAGATTACAAATATTGTATATGTCTATGGAAAAGAGACAGGCGAAGCATAGCTCTTCAAACTATTGATTTTGTGCATGGCCAGTATTTATGGGTCCATGAGGCCATGTAGCTTTTTCTTGGTAAATACATGAATAGCTAAATAAAATACCTCTAGTTGTGGCTTTAATCTGTTGAGGCTTTCATATAATTCTTTTGAGCAAGATTGGTGCAGACAAGCTTACCTGTAATTGTGCCACCTGCAATAACATCCTCATGGTATTGAAAATACATAGTCAGGCACATTTTGGGATGTATGCCATAAACTCAATCAAAGCCAAGAGCTTGTGCTCTTCCATACAAGCTAGGATCTCTAGGTAGAGACTACACTGAAAGTAAATTATGTATTTTAATAATTGAGATTCCAGAAGTATGCTAAATATTTTGAAATGTGAAGCTATGTTTGGTTATATCATTACTTGTGTGTGTGTGATATCATAAAGCATAATGGTGGTATGAACACAGCACTAGCAGTGACTTTCATGTAGAAGCAGCACAAGGGTCTATGAAAAGGGGGACATATGCTGAGGTTTCGTCATTGAAAAATTACTACATCTTCTACACATTATATTTCATATCCAGTAATCAGACCATTTTTTATAAAAAAATATTGTAAGACAGTATTTCGAATTAACTTTAACTCAATCTTACTTCCTATTAACAAGATAATAGAAAAAGGTTTCTATAGTTAGAGGTGTTGACTGGGGAAAGGGCAAAGGGGATAAGAATGATGAAAGCAGCATTAGTGCTATGATGCAAGCCCTGTTTTTTGGGGTATATCACAACATGGCTACCATGTTCCCAAAGGGGTGAGGCTCATGACAACACCCTACTCTCATTGGTTTGATGAATATGAGAAGCTCCTGTAGAAATTGTGTTCCACAGAGTTGGTAATATTTCACCTACAAACCAATTCTCAACTCAAAAGTGCTAATGCACCCAAAGATTTACAAGGGACTTTGAGAGGCTCACATGGTGCTAATCACATCACAAATAGAACATGACTATAAATAAGAAGAGAGAGACATTAAAACAAGGGAAAAATCATCAGTGGTCCATGTCAGGTGATTTTAATTAAGAATCAGATATGAATTGTAGCCATATACAATTGTGAATAAAACCTCAATAAAAACATCTACGAAAGGGAGAAACATCAGGTTTATCCATGAAACTATATTGAAGAGAAAGGCAATATAAACAGGATTGGAGATAGATACATGAGGAGGAAGATTAGGCCCAGTTTACCCTATTTCATTGCCTAAGAACAGCAAACTAAAAATGTTGCTTCAATGACCTCAGGATATTAATCCCCATCCATTGACATATAAACGGAAAGCTCTAGTCAAACCAAACTGCATTTATTTAATTCTTGAATTTCTTAACATGAACAAGAGACCCTGAGTTGGAAAAGCGCTTTATACTGATGAGCTCCGATTGACAATATTGGAAAAAGCTCCCTTTTTATAATCCAAAAATACACTGCAGAAATGTCTTTGGCTTGAAGGACTTTACGCCAATTCCTTTTTAAAGACTTGCTTCTTTTTAAAGTATCAAACAAGTACTCTTTTCTTAAATAAAAACTACCTCTCTTTTTTAAAGTATGGTATCTTTAAATACATTGAAATAGATGCCGTCAAGTGTCAGGCACTTATTTTCATTAATGAAAATCTTCTCTTTTTTGCTCAGTAGCAAAAGTTAAACCATTCCAAAAATGTCAGTTATCTACATCTGCTACCCCAATTCAATGGACTCTTATATGACACTAATAATTGTGCTGCCATGTAGGTGTGCACCAGGAAACCCAAAGCAGCATCTCCACAGTAGGAAATGTGGTGTTAGTTACTAAGAACAACCAATTAATCCAAATATTTTAAGACTAAGTCAAGTATCTGAAGATAAGACAGCCTTCTGCTGTTTCCCACTCCCATCTTCAGCACAAATATCCCAGTGTATGTGTGTGGGATTGCATACGTATAACCCTACCCCCCAAAAGCATTTTCTTTAGTGTTCTCTACAATTAATTCCATTTTATTATTTTCTAGAGTTATGCAATGCTTTGTTTCAGATTCCAAAATGGTGCTCCAGTCTATGAGGGACAGCTGCATATCAGTGTTATATATTCTGGCCTCCACACACTGCAACAAAGCATGAATTTTGGAACTGAATTCAAAGGCTATCCAGTCTTATTTTCCATGATATCTTTCAGGGCAAGATTCAGAACAAACCTCTTAACTTTTGTCATAAACATTGTTAATGAGTATATATAAGCAGCAGAAGGAACAGGAAGTAATCTGAAAAAAAACACAACACACGATTTGTAGAGAAGTGACTTTTCAGTTCACACCACTCACAGGTATGGACAATGGACAACTCTGAAGGTGGAACTACTTATCTGGTGGCTAGTATGGAAGAAGGCTAGAATTAGCCAGCCTGACAACAGATACAATGCCCAAACAGGCTTTGTAAAAATTCCGCATAGCATCAGAGGAACATGTGTACAGTGTATCTGTTATTGGGTCATCTCCCAGGAAATCCAATTCTCAAGGTCAAAAGCAAAAATTCAATAACCTTTGGTATTTGATTGAAGAAATTACAATTTGTGCAGAAAGGGGAATTAAGGCTTGAAGGTGATGGGGAGAGAAATACTGTTTAAAGTTACAGAAATGCAATGTCAGTTGCATTAGCTATTTCTGGATGTTGCAGATACTGGACTAGGCTGGTCTCTAGTGGTATGCTGGACCACTCCAAGGTGCAGGTGAGGGATGTCGTCTTTAAGTTGTTCCTCCACGTAAAATAGTTTCTGTGTAATATTAAAATAACAGAAAATCTAATACAACAGAATGTATGTGATACATTCAGGTCTTATTCTCACTATGGGAAGCAGTACCAGGAATCAGAAATCTCATGAAATATTTTTTTTTAATACAATGTTTTGTTTTTAAAGAAAGCCTTGCAGTAAACATGTTGAAGAAATGTAACACCAGGAGTGAGGGTAAGGGAAATGAGCTAAATTTCAAAATGTGGTTCAGTGCTGCTAGGCCAAAAGAGATCAAACAAATTAGTTATTTTTCATGTTATGTTTCTTCTAAAGATCCCTTTACCAGATGGTTTTTTAATCAGTAAAAAAAGGCAGCTCTATCCACATATTTGATCATTTCTCTAAGCTAGTCTCTTTCTTCATTTTATGTTTTATAATAAAACATATTAAATACATTTCATTAAATGTTTTATTTGTAACAAACGACCCTATTTTGTGTACCAATTAGGCCTCGTTTCACAGAAAGAAAATAAACAAAAACATACCTCATTAGCTAAAGCTACTTGATTTTTTTCCCCCTTCAACCCAAGTCAAGTGACATAGGCTAATGTAAAAATAAACATGTAAATGTCTGCAGATTTATATCCTGCACAATATATTTGAAAGAGAAGCGCTGAATTTTGGTGTTTGGACGCTGTGGTTCCATTAGGCTTTTCTATTAGGAAAAGCCCATATGGTGTTCACAAACTGTTTTGGGCCATTAATTTCAGAACCTCGAACATACCGGCCAAGGCTCTGACAGATGATATTAAAATCTATCTGTGCTTGATATAAAGTTATCTTCTTGTAACAAATGTATTTAATAATACAGATGGTAGCCTATTAGCTGTTGGCATTCATGTGTAAAATAAATATGGGTATTCTATCAGATGGCTTCATTTTCTAATTAGATTGCACACTTTGTCTTTACCATACATACAAATATTAGGCAATGTATCCCTTGTTCATCACCAAATATGATGTGCAGAATGGCAATTAATAAAAGACCAAAAAACCCGCCCACCCTTCTAACACTGGATCACTTCAAAATACAAATACTCATCAGGTTTCTACAAAAAAGTATTAGTACAAAGGGCAACATTAAAAAAGAACTGGGAAAAAAGTTTAAAAAACACACAGAAAAACCAGTAACAGAAACCAAAAGACAAAAAACGGAGAGAGAGAGAGATGCTCTTTTTCTTTCTCCAAAAATCAACGGACGGATTGTTTTTGTCTACCAATTGTCCAGAAAATCAAATCCCGTCTTCAGGATAACATTATTTGCATTACTCTGCGGAAAGAAAGAAAGAAAATTTGTTTTAGAAAAGAAAGCAAGTAGTTACAACCAGTGGTGGATTGCCCCCGGTTCGGACCGGTTTGCAAAAACCGATAGTAAAACCGGTGGGAGGCCCCGCCCACTGCCCCGGATGTCATCATCAGCGATCTGCGCATGCGTAGAAGCTTCTGTGCATGCGCTGAAATAAGGCGCACATGCGAGAGAAGCTAGCGCGTGTGCAATCCCGTTACGAACCGGTAGTAAAGGTAAGTAGAACCCACCCCTGATTACACTCAAAAGGGTGTAAAAGCAATAATAACCAAGGCAAGAATTACAATATTGTACAACGGTTTGGGTCTAGACCTGGCCTTCTGCTGCATTAGGAAGGCTTTTGTTTCCACAAAGAGTTTCCACCAGAAAACCACCAATGGGTTTTCAATGGTTGTCTCTCCATTCTGAATATCTTATGGGTTCCCAAACATTTCCTCTAGAAGACTGGCCAGAATGAGGGAAGCAAGGCTATGAAAGAATGGCCTCTCTCCTATTACCAGCTAGAAAGGAATTTCATATATCCTGTTTGGCAGAAAGAGCTATCAAACATTTCACAGGTTTGATGCACAGTGGCCCACAGCCATATATGGCTGTACTCAGATATTCAGATTATGATTGGCTCTTCACTGAACTTTCTCTCGGAAGGTCCCAGTTACCAGAAATGCTACCCAAACAATATTTAAAATGAATGGGAGATGTGTAGGAATATTTGTATGATCAGAGAGGCTGGGTTATCCAGAATCAAGTACCAATTTCACTTGCACAAAAATGAATGCCACACATTATTCCACCTTACTCTTCCTTCAAGCAACTAGTTCCTTAAAGAACTATTTCCATAAAATGAGTGGGGAGGGGATTGGTCATCTCTTTGTCCCTTCAACCAATAAACAGATTGTGAGGTATAATGTAGGCCAGAAATAACAAAGTTTTAAGGTACAGAAGTAATTCTACATACTAATCCATCGTACAAGTGCAATTAGTTCTTACCTGTTCATGCACATCTATATTTAATAATAGCTTTGCAAGATCATACCAAGGCCTATCATAGGCCAGCATTTTGTTTCTCATAGTAATCAACAAAAAGGTAGAGACATAGATTTTTAGATTTATTTTTATTTATTCAAAGAATGTATATAGCTGCCCAACTCAAACAATGCAACTCTGAGCACCTTTAAAATAAACGCCCCTCCCAAACTGCTGTTCTCTGCAAGCAGCATTTGGATGACTCCTGCTCTCAACTCAGCAATAAGACTAACTGCCTCTGCAAGACTTGTCCACTATTTCATCCACCTCTTTCAAAGCCACTAGTCCTGGCTAAATCTTCAAGTCATGAAAGTTACTAGTTATGGTGTGTCCTTTTTACAGTTCTAAAATTCTTCTAATGCACTTCATTGGATGATCCAAGATTCAAGTGTTTGAAAACTCTGTCCACTTTCTCCTTGCTTTTATATTTTACTTATTTTTTATAATTTTTAATGATTGTATATAGCTCAATTATGTCCTCTGCCCTTCACCTTTTCTCCAAGATAAAGAGTCCCATCGTTTTCTCATAGGCAGATCTTCAGGTCCCCTTTCCATGTTGGCAGCCCTCTTCTGCACCTTTCCCAACTCTATTATATCCTTTTTCAAATGCATTCTACTTTATATTCCAGATGTGAATGCTTGTTAGATTGGCAAAGAAGGCATTACTCTGACAGCAGTTTTACTTTCAACTCCTTTCACAATAATGCTAAGCATGAAATGTGTCTTTTATATAGCTACCATGCACCAAGTTGACGTCTTCAGTGAGCTACTGATTCTGACGCACATCCTCAATCCCAATATCCTTTTCCTGTTTTAGTTACAGAAAACTCGGACCTTGTGCATACGCCCTAAAGCGCATCATATTACATGTAATTAAATAGAAGAGATGCTCATTTGGTTGCAGCACACCCACTCACTTTAAGAGGAGCTCTTCCTACTTAATTTTGGATTCTACCCTCAGGAATGGAAAGAATCCCTCTTCCACTGCACGTGTTAGACACTCTCTGCACACTGGAGCTGCTGCTACAAATGTCACATGTACAGGCAATCAAGTTTATGTTTATGGAACAGCATGCAGGGCTTCAGGCAATATTACTAGCATATGTTGCACATTTTAAAGACATTAAATAGTGAGGTTCACGTCTTAGATGTTTAACCTCTGATCTTCTCCAAGAGGAAAACAAAGGATTTCAGTTGTGAGGTTTTAATAATCTAACGCACAGGTGTCAAACTCGCTGCGTCACGTTGCCGTCACGTGACTTTTCGCAACTTTCTCCCCCTTCGCAAAGCTGTGGTGGGCGTGGCCTGCATGTGACACATTCGGCCGGTGGGCCGCCAATTTGACACCCCTGCTCTAACAGAACTCGTTTTCTGGGACTCACGGGGTGGTGGTGGTGGTGTTATTTTTATTTGTTTATTTTTGCTTAGGTTCTTTCTACCTCTCATACTATAACCGGACAACGAAGAATCAGCCCTTACCTGGCCAAATTCTTGTAAATCTGGAACAAAACTGTTTTGAGCATCTTCATTTTGGGTTGCAGCAGATGACAATTTCTCTGCAGGGTCAGAAGGAGCATCAAAGGCACTAACTGCAGGTTGGTTGGATGGGGGCTTTTCCCATTCTACGGGTGTTGTGGGAACAACTGGGGCGATCGCTTTTTCAGGCTTAGGAGCACTAGGCTTCTCTGCTTTACTTGCTTCTTTTGGACCAGATTCTTGCCTATAATAAGGCTGGAGGGTTTTCTCTCCTTTTTCCATGGATTTAATTTGGCTTGGGGTTAGCGAATGGAACTCAGACTGTTCCCCTTCGTACTTGGAGCGCTCAGCATTGATCTTCCAAAACGAGGACTCCTCCTCTTTTTTGGCCGGTATAACCCCATCTGAGTTTTGCGGTTTACCAGCCTGGGAAGGTTTGGGGGCTGGTGGGCCAGGTGCGGTTTTGCTAGGCTGTTTCTGTTCGTGCTGAGGTGCTGTAGCACCCGGTTCTTGGATCAGCAGAGAAGCAATGCTGAATTCCATTTGACTCTGTTAGGGGATTAAAAGTAAAAAAAAAAAAAGAACATTAGTTCTTTTCCATGGACAACCAGTCGTTCAAATAAGACAAGGGAGTAGTTCATTTCAGATATAAACGTTCTTTGGCATCTTATATACAGAGTACTGATGTTTGTATGCTAAGACAGCTTACATTTGGCGTTAAAAATGGTAACTCTCCAGCGGTGCAAATGAGGCAGAACAATTCTTTATTCTAGGCTAGCTTGGAGGAAAGAAACATTTTTCCTGCTTCTTTGCTGGCAAAGAGAGACATAGGCAAAGTTTTGTCAGAGAAGAGGTCGAAACATTAAACAATTTGCTTACTTTGAAGAATGACTTAAATCAGAGGTCAGTAATGTACTGCCTTCCAGATGTTGCCTCATTGCGTAATCTTTTGTCAATGGTTATACTGAGTAAGGCTATTGAGAAATAAAGTTGCCCACCTGGAATTTTTTTTAGTCCAAAATACATATTCCTTAAGAATTGTTACAGGATAGCATGATGCAAAAAAAAAAAAAAATGCAGAAAATGTTCAAATGGAAAAAATCATTTAGTGGCTCCGGACAAGGGGGAAAAAACCCACAATAGTAAAATTTAAAAAGACAACACAGCTCTCAACTGACTCTGCCTGGTGAAAAACTACTGAAGCAGCTCTTTCTCGTCCATTGTGCTCTCCAGAAGAATAGTCTTGGTCAGAGATGAAATGCTACCGGTTCGGGCTGGTTTGGCCGAACCGGTAGTAAAAAATGCTACTGGTTTGCCGAACCGGTAGTAAAATAATGTAAAAAAAAGTTCCGACGATCAGCTGAGCGACGCGCGATCATTGGAACTTTTTTTTTTTTTAACCTTTTAACCATTTTTTTACTACCTATTTGCTCGAACCGGTAGTAAAAAAATGCTTTAAAAAGGTAAAAAAAAAAAAGTTCCCAAGATCACAGCTGTGCTGCGCAATCGTTGAAACCTTTTTTTTTTTTTTTTTAAACTTTTTTAAAGCATTTTTTTGCTACCGGTTTGGGCGAATAAGTAGCAAAAAATGCTTTAAAAAAGTTTTTAAAAAGGTTCCGACAATCGCTTGGCACAGCTGTGATCGCCCAAGCCTTTTTTTTTTTACTTTTTAAAAGCATTTTTTACTACCTATTCGCCCGAACCGGTAGTAAAAAATGCTTTTAAAATTTTTTTTAAAAGGTTCCCAAGATCGCGCACCACAGCTGCCCCCCCGCTGTTCTACTTACCTTCCCATGCTTCTTTTTGGCATGTACTGCACATGTGCACGCATGTGTTTGGGGCAAACTGCACATGTGCATGAGCGCAGCCAGCGAACCAGTAGCAAACCGGTTTAGATTTCACCACTGGTCTTGGTCCAAGATATCTGCAAGTCATTTCCACTCAAACCACTGGTGTGGATTCAAGGCAATATATATCTTACCATATGAATTTTCTGGCCAGACCAGGATGTTTTGTTTTTTTTAAAAGAACTAGTTGTTGAGAGCTCTGCCATGGAATAACAGTCTATGTTTAGACCAGGACAAGGAGATGGGAGAAATATCGGCAGAATCAAAACAAGACAAGCTATTCAGCCTGAATATACAGTATTTAAATTTAAAATTCCCAACCCAACCTAAGAATTTAAATCCTTCCTTTCATATTTTAAAAGGCAACTTTTTAAGTACTCAGTCATGTCAAAAACCATCTTGAATACTTCATCTATTTCCCCAATCCAAAAGACAACACAAAATATATTTCCTTCCCAACTCTGCCAATTAAATATCCATTCAGTAGTTAAGATTAAATCCTAATACTTTACAGATATAAAAAAGAAATACAATGGAAAAAGATTCCAAAAATATACTTTTGCCACTTCTGCATTAATCTGAGAATGATCCCTAGAAGAGGTGAGTAACTTTCAAGCGCCAGGAAAATCAGGAGATCCAGACTGTTCAAATGGGTATAAAGATTTATTGCAAGCTTAAGCTCTCTACAAGTATCTGAACTACTAAAGGCCAAGGGAAGTTGGTGGGAGAGAAGAATCGAAGGAATTCAAGGTGGGCTGGGATTAGATCTCTTGCAGGTGCAAAGGGACTCATGACTGATGCTGTGTTTCACCCCTCCTTCGGGCTCAGCCTTGTCACCTCCTACAGTAACCTAAAGTTCTAGAACGCACACAGCTCCCTCCTTCTCAAATTTTCTTCTATGGCAATCCCATCCAACCAAATGCCAGTTGTTGCACAAGCAAGGAAGCACAAAGCCGTAGTGTACAACAATGCAATTAAAAAACAAAGACTATGTCCAACCTCCTCCCAAAATTCAAATCCAATTTCTGGAAATCTTATTCCTGCTCATGTATGTAACACGGTTCCAATAATTCCAATAATTCATAATGTGTCCTGTCTATTGCAGCTTTCACTCCATTCACAAATGTTAAGCGCAGCTTTGCCCACTAAGACATTTTCTAGAATTCCTAGACCTGCTTTCATCATCCCTGGGACCCTTCTGATGGGGGAGGGGGAACGACATCATTTCCTAGAATTCTCAGCAATTATCAGAACAGCTGGACCATCCTGGAGGTCTAACTCCATATAATTCACAGGCGCTCAGGAAGGGAAGGGTGTTCTAATCCAAAAAAACCCCCCTCTTTTGCTACCCTAGAATCTTTTAATCACACCATCAGTGATATTTGTTTATATCCTGGCTTGATCATCAGGGAAGAAATATATGTGAAGGTCTTTCTTCTCCCAGGAAATTTAATTAAATTCACTTCATGGCTGAATATTTTTCATCAACTGTATCTTCAACAACCTAGGCACTCTTCAGATTTCTCCCATTTCCCAATACTGGCCAAGATGATGTCCAAGCTGGGAGAAATGCTCCATGGATCAAAAGAAAAGATTGTGGAAGTTGCACTCTCTCTCCTTCAGATGTTCCCCTGCAGGCTCCATATCCAATCACTGCCATCCCTCCCAGCATGTATGGGTTGCATTATAAGGCTGACTCCCATCATGCTGAATCAAGCTGGATCTGAACTGACACATACTCAACTCTGAACTAAAACCAGAGAATACCACAAGAATCCAAGGAGCTATTTTTATATCTTATGAGCTTGTGGGGAATGTAGAGTATTTCATGAAGTAGATAGTGTACAGAGCCAAAACAAGCTGTTTGGCTTGGCAACTGCAAAACAGAAGAGAAAATAATGGGGGTGGAGGAGAAAGTAAAACAAAACCTGAAGGACAGGAGCTTATAAAAATGTTCAAAAAAGCCCTAACCTTAAGCAGAACCTAGACTTACACAAAGCAAAATTATATCCAAGAGACATTAAATAAGAACCTACAACAGGCTGCATTGATACTCTTGGAGCACATATTGCTAGAGAAAGCTGTTCTATGGCTGCATTTACACAGTGCCTTAAACTTGTCTAAGATGCGATTAAATAGGCGGTGATTTGGTGGCAGGCAACTATTGTTTTATGTGCTGTCTTGAAGTAAACCATCTTATTAAACCATAATATTTTTTCAGCA